>NC_060210.1:152892000-153247500 GCF_021130785.1 Homalodisca vitripennis | reverse complement strand
CCAAAATTGTTACGCATACAAAGTATCACAGAACAGATGAGGGTCTTATTAGAAGTCTTGTTGATGACTGTGGCTCAGTAGTTACATCTTTTGCACCATAGCTGGACTGAGCCATACTAACCGTTGTTGGCATCGATAGGGATACCATTAACATAGTATGGTCCAGTATTAACATTCAAATGGCGACGGAAGTTCGTAACTAATGTATGATTAGAAACTGTATAGTATGTGCACCCATACATGTCACTTGGGGTATGCCCAGTTTGGCAGAACAGTGAGCCATCTTACCTCGCCTACCACACAGTCTGGCGATGACTGAACACTAGACTATTCATGGAAACCACACTTTTAGTCAATGTAAAAGAGGATTTGGTCATGATTTTTAATATAAAAAAAACTATGTAATGAATAATGAGGGTTTTGAAATCATTAGTAAAACTAACATTTAATGTTTCATGCCATATTTAAAATAAAAATAACTACTTAGAAACTCAGATGTAAATTATTTCTCCATATCTCTTATAGTTAAAACAATGTTAGAAATTTCATATTGTATGCATCTTTTATTTTAAAACTTTCCTTAGGGCGTCAATCTGAGAACCCACGATAAGACAGATGGGTGCCACCATTGCGTTGCGGTGTTGCCAGTACCAATGGTCCAAATGATAAAGTAAGAGCACGCCCTCTGTAGCGCAGGAATGTGTAATAAATAGTTGAGGTTGGCTCTTTCTCAGAAGCTGAAGGATTGATAGTTGAGAGTAACGGCGAGGTTTACGATCACTCAGCGTTAAACCTTTTCGTCTCGCCGATACACAGAGGACTTTGTTAGGTTCAACCCCACTTATCCTCTGTTTTGAGTAACGTGTAAACGTAGGTGGAATAACACGACGGACTAGTGAAATGAAAAAAATCGTTATTTTATTCGTGTAAATATATACTGTAAAAAACAATGATGCAGTTGTTCTCAAGCCACACCCTTCATATTTTAGTAAACTTTATAAAATAATAAGTTTACTCACAACTTCGCACCCAATTTCGTGCCTACGCAATTTACACCTGTGTAACAAACTCTGAATCGAGTAAATTATATGCCGACGCCATTGTTGAGTTTGCTTTGTTGCCACGATGCAGAAAATCTTTCAAAGGCTTATATTTATGGCCACTGTAGTTTACTCTGGGTTTTTAATTTTTAGTTTCATAGTTGATTTTCCTTGTTTCCCGATCAAGAAATATTTATACACATACACAGGTCTGAAAAGCTTACTTCTGTCAAAAGTAAGATGGGTTTTGTAAACGTTTTTAAGTTAAGGGAAAAAGTTAAATAGCAACTTATTTCCCGTATGTATTGGAGTAATGACCAAGCAATGCATTTTTAATACTTGCTACAATATACAGTAACAAATATTATAATAAATCTTGGAATTTTCTTATCTGTATGTTTTATTACTCAATGATCTATAACGATTGCAGAAAAGTTTGAAATAATGTTTCATTATCATAAGCTTAATCTTTGCTTTCACACTATTCAATTCGATTAAAATTTTATTCGTTCAATTATAATTATACAGAACTTAAAACACGTTAGCATAATACATATGGCATAATATAATGAAACAAACAAGTATATTATTCATAAAAACTAAGCTTACATATCATGCAAGTTTGTAATATAAAAAAATATTAAAATAAAATCATAATTCGTCAATCGAGTAGGCACCTTTACTTAAAAATAAGCTTTTATTTTACTCTCCCGTATATTTCTTGGCAGTCTTTATACATTGCCTCTTATATGTGAAACGGGCCGCTCTCGAACCCACTGGTGGAGTGCCTGGCAACGGACATGTATCATTCTCTTGTAGGGTATTGATGAAAAGATCAATTCGTACTAAAGTCAGCACATTGCGTTTGACATATATACTGGATTCATAATCCACAAGGCCTACAGGAGACAAAATACCAAGCCCCCAAGTAGCGGTTTAAAATACTAAGCTCGCCAACGCCCGACGAGAGAACGAACTCATCAATTCTGCCATAAAACAAAGTGATAAAAAGTCAAGTCTTTCAAAGCCACCGACCCTTGAGCATCCCCAGTACAATATCCCGTATCTCAAGATGGATTCCACGTGGGCAACGTCGTTGATACGATTGGTTTCTAGACTACAAAACCTGGCTGATGGCGAAGCGCATGCACAAAAGCCCCTTGCAAACCTGGTCAACGTGAACGTGTGACGTAAACTGGTCATTCATAAAGATTTTTAAGTCTAGGAATTTCAATGAAGGAACCTATTCAATTATATTTCCGTCGAATTAAATTTGACCATGAAGTTAATTTTTGTGAAATCAATTTTTGCTTAGCCAAATCAAATTGAGTGAAATATGCCATTATTGAACTTTTCTATGAATTTTCTCCATGAAGATTTGAATTTACGATATTAGTAGTTTCGATACCATAATTTAATCGAAAATGAAGTAATTTCCTTGCAGTGTATGTATACTATAAATGTAAGCATATAACAAAAATTTGTGCAATTAAACATATTTTTATACTATCGTAAAACAATGTTTACGCAGAAAAGTTGATTAAATGTTACAGGATCTTTCTATTAATAATATGTGTTTGCTTTAATGCAACTTAAGTCACTAAGATATTATTGTTAGCATCCTTAGAGACTGATGGGACGTATTCTATATAAATATTAAAATTAGAATAATCTGATACGTTAACCGGGGGTTTTTATAATGTAAATATAAATTTACAGTAAAATCAGTTGATTAGTTTACGCGTAAAAACGAAACAAACTCACTTTCATATTTATAGTATTAAATACGTTATTATAATTAATATACCTTGTGATTATCTAAATGCATAATAAAGAAATATATTTCCTGTTTGCAACTGATATTTCAACTATTAATGAAAATTATAGCAATAAAAGTTTCATTCTAATAGCTCAGTTTTAATTCACAGAATAAACACAATATATTATTGTCAACTTTGTTATTGTTTCAGACATTCGGCCAGGGCGAGAGTATTGTTTGTCTTGGAACAAAGAAAGTTATTCAACGGGTATTGTTGTCATCCTCATAGTGTCACAAGATAAAATCTACTCAGGTAAATTACTTTAATTAACGTAACAGTTACATTTATCAAATACACGCTTTTGTTGGTAGTGTTTGAACTATAAAAAATTCATTTGTAAACTATTAAAAATAATAAAATTTATACAGCATTTACTGTCTGCATGATACATTTTATAAGTATGAATAACATTTAAAATACATTGTCCTAATAATATGTTGACTTCATAAAATTATGAATCATATGCAATTTTTACAGGATTACAAACAGTTTTGTGATGTGCGAACTGCTACATTTGTATTATTAAACTAGTTGGTTTTAAGTTTGGTGGCAAATATTTAAGAACAAATTTAATTATTCATAGTTTTTATCTTTTTAATTTGTGTTTGCCAACTAGGGCACAAAAAAACTAACATCTTTAGTTCTGTTCAACACGATGCTGAAAAAGGATCGAGATTTATTATTACATTACAGTGCCTTCATTTGCTTATCAATTATAACACACACTTCTATTATTTAGTTGATTCTGATCGAAATAAATTACTTTTCTTTTATATTACAGAATTTAGAAAGGCAAAATCAAATAATGTTAATTATTATTTTCTAAATATAGGAATATCCTAATGTATTGAAACACACACATACCCGCACGCACACACACACACACACACACACACACACACACACACATAAACAATTACGAGTAGCCTAAAGATTTGAAGTCTGTTATATTTTTTGCAAAAACTAAGCTTGGAATGCGCTACTACACTACACAAAGAAGCTACAACAAATAATGAACCAATATAGTATATGTCTAAAATCTATTGAAACAATACCAGACAGGAGGACACCACACCACGTGTCGCGTAACAAGTTTTTCGAGGGTTATGTGTAACTTTCCAGATCTATAAACATTTCATTCATGAAATGTGTGAACAGACAGACGGACTATCATACACGAAATAAAATGTCAAACAATACCAGACAGGAGGACACCACACCACGTGTCGCGTAACAAGTTTTTCGAGGGTTATGTGTAACTTTCCAGATCTATAAACATTTCATTCATGAAATGTGTGAACAGACCGACGGACTATCATACACGAAATAAAATGTCAAACAATACCAGACAGGAGGACACCACACCACGTGTCGCGTAACAAGTTTTTCGAGGGTTATGTGTAACTTTCCAGATCTATAAACATTTCATTCATGAAATGTGTGAACAGACAGACGGACTATCATACACGAAATAAAATGTCAAACAATACCAGACAGAAGGACACCACACCACGTGTCGTGTAACAAGTTTTTCGAGGGTTATGTGTAACTTTCCAGATCTATAAACATTTCATTCATGAAATGTGTGAACAGACAGACGGACTATCATACACGAAATAAAATGTCAAACAATACCAAAATGTTTGCTAACGCTTAGCCAAATCAAATTGAGTGAAACATGCCATTATTGAACTTTTCTATGAATTTTCTCCATGAAGATTTGAAGTTATGCGGATAAACAGGCAGGCATGAATAGTGTTTCAAGCCCGCAAATTTATAAAACTCAAGCAATAATAACTTATAGTTGTTAATGTCTTGAATGAATGAATTTTTAATTTAAATAAAATCCATAGCTTAAGGAAATTATTAATATTTACGATTAATAAATATTCATTTGTGCCAGAATTTGTGCTGTGGTGCAGGGATAAAGAAATGTTCTGATATAAACTGAAGAATGATTGATGAGATATCTCCCCTCTGATCTTGATCCGTCAGGGAAATAATGAAATCTCCAGAGACCTTACTAGGTGTTGTTCTCTCCTTGCCTGCGGTTTAGGTTGCCAGCGGAACATTTTTCATTTTCTTTTTATATCACTTACATTGCAATATTTTAGTTACGTTCCATAAAATAAATACGTATAAATATATGTATCATAATACATATTTACATTCTACACACACAAATATATAAATACACACACACATTTATATATAAATATATATATATATATCTAAATAAATAAATATATATATATATATATAACTGTAACTGTAAATATATATATATATATATATATATATATATATATATATATATATATATATATATATATATAACACTGTAAAACTCGTATTCAGGTTCATAAATTGTTAAAAAATTTACATTGTATATATATGAACATAAAGTATACCGTTTCAAATTATTCCAGTTATTTCGTTTAGTTCCTTTAGTGGTAATAACTAAATTAGCCTGATTCACTGACCATGCTCGACTCTTTATTACCTCGACTAATTGATACAATATGAGAATTTTAAATTAGATGGATTACGCCAAACGTTTATTAAAAAACCTTATTGTAAGTTAATTGTTAAATCAAATAATAAAAAAGTGGTAGAAACGCTGTAGTGTACGTTCAGATGTATTTATTAAACTAACCTTAAACATGATTATGGTTATTGGTTAGACTGATATTTTTTCTATTTAGAAAACAACAATTTACAACCTCAGTGAAACTTTAAGATTGCAGTGTTAAATGCTTTAGCGGGCTGATCTATTTCTTAACCTCGTACATATAACCTAAATTTCTCTATTATGCTAATTCACTTGAATCTATTTTGATTACTTCCCTGCAATGACGAAATATTACACACATACCTTTTCTGAAAAAGATTGTCTTTCAAAATACAAATTATGGTATACCATACATTGTTTTATATATTTTAGGATTAAAAGTGAAATAGATAAATTGCAAGTAAAATATTTTATAATCAGGCTATAAATAGGCTACGTCATAAATTTTACTCTCTGAAAACTGGAAGAGTATATTAAAAGCCTAATATACATATAATAATAATATTCATAATATATACATACATATTTCTGATTAACTGACGATAGCTGTAGTAACTTTCACGACATATAAAATTATTAATAAGAACCTGTTAGTTGGGTAACTTTTAGTTTTGAAATAGATTATACCAATAATGATGGGTTTAAGAAATAAATAAATGCTTATTATGTACTTTGGAAAACCCGGAAACCTAATCTGGTCCCCAGATAACCGCATCATATTGAATTAATCCTATTTTACCATTACGAATGTCACAGGAAAAGATAATATAACTTGAAAAAGTCTAGGTTGTTGGGAGTTTTTTTATATATTGTATGCAAAAATGGCAATAGAAAGATTTAAACTCTTATGGATGATTACGAACTCCACCATGGTTACAATTGTCAGATTTGAAATGTTTTATCAATTTAAATTTGATTATTACAACTGTTGGTTTGTCCTCTGTTTATAGATTAAATGTATTCCATTTGGAGCAAAATATATCCTGTAATCCTGTATAATATATGCGTGGAAACTTTCCTTATTACAGGGAAGTAATCGAAATAGATTCAAGTGAATTAGTATAATAGAGTAATTTAGGTTATATGGAGGGAGTTAAGGAATAGGTCAGCTCACTAAAGCATTCAACACTGGTCGCACAGGTGCGGGGTTTCATTTAATATCAGTCGCTTAACTCAAGGATATATACTTATCCCACAGATTCTCCGAATGTTTTAGAAATGTATAACATGTTACCGAATGTCTAATTGAAGGGAAAGTGTATTCTATCCAAAAGGATCAGCTATATCATATAGAGTGCATAGATGGTGAGATTCGCTTATCCCAAATATTGGAAGACTGTTTTAGAATAAGACGACATGTTACCTAATCTGTTTAGAGACCAAGTGTATTTTATCCGGAAGAAAATATTTAATATAGAATGAAGTGGTTGGGAATTTGTGACAATTTTCGTCCCTTACCCCGAGATTGTAAGGATGTATATAATTGTATAACATTATAACGGTTGACCTCAGTTTGAAGGCCAAGTTTGTCTATCCTGAACCAACTATAAAGAGTGTATGGATGTTGATTTGTTTGTGCAAAGTTTCTTCACTTATCCCAAAGTTTCTATGGACTTTTAGAATGATATAACATGTTATTGAATTATCTCTGTTTGAAGGCTAATTAAAGTCCATTATCAAGGCGCATGATGAGATATACGATAATACAATAATCGTCACATAACTTCGTGATGCTGGGAGAGTTTGCTGTTTATGTTCTGGTTTGAGATGACCTGAAGATTGTAGGCCTATTGTAAACCGCCTTAAAACGTTGATGTAAAACGGAGTGAAGAGATGTTTTTCTCTATTGGATTTATCAATTGATTACAGATGTATAGAGAATAATTAATTTTTTATCTTTTTGTTGTTTATATATACAAATATATAAGTAATTTATATTATAAATGCGTGTATAAGTGTTGGATTTATATATTGTTTTTTTTTCTGGGAAGACGTGAGAAGGAAGCATATATTATGTTTTATTTTAAATTTCTGCAACTTATGGTGGATTAATAATGAATATTTTAATATAATACAAACTTACCTGTTAGGACACTGCCTTTGTTTTGTTCCGAATTAGGAAAGTGGGAATGTGTTTGAAGAAACTCTTAAGGCACTTCTTCATGTTTGAGAATTGCCAGTGAAACATAATGATTGTACAAGTTAACATAAATTACCAATTGATGCTACTGGACCACAAAATCAATCACCACAATACATAAAGAAATAAAGTGCATAACTATACAGAAAACGTTTGGTTTTTTTTCAACTTTGGTATCTTTTTATGCATTATGCGGGGGTAAGCTATTTAAATGAAAGCTTCTTACTGTATTTTGGTCGAAAACGAAATGAAGGAATAAGATTACTGCAATAAAATACTACAATATTTTATCCGCTCTGCAAGTTAAATTACTAATCACGTAGAACTATAGTCATTATTTGTTTCATACAATCTAAATTGACGTACGCATCTTGCTTTTAAATAACTGAAGTTCAAAAATAATTGTATAATCTGCCTATAGAATATAAACACAGTGAATCGCACACTTTTACAGTATGTGATGTAAAATTCATCTCACCATAATAATTTCGTCACGGAAAGAATGAACGTACTAATAGTATGGTATTTCTCCATGAAATTTAAGTATTTGTATTACAACTACTTACAATTTATAAATATACAATAGTTTATTCATTTTCTAAACTTTTACTGATAGCGACAAAATAGATTAAAATTATTATTTTTAACTGATTTTAAAATATTCTTGGTGATAGTATTAGCCATAACAGTGCAAAATCATACATAAGGATTAGGCGGGTTTTCCTCAAAGTTTATGTGAGTAGCCAAGACTTAATCTATTACAACATACAATGGACAAACATAAAAACATTTTCAAACTCTTAAACAAAGGACTAACTGGAGTTTAAATAAAGAAACCACGTGGATCATTTACCTCTAGAAAAAGTTAGATCAGATTAACAATGAAATAAAAAATATTTAACGTTCTTTTAAGATGACAGAGTAACCCTACATCGTAAAATAATGTTTCACTACTAAATTCAATCTAAAAATGCCACTAGGTGACCTCTGTTTCTTTTATATCGGTTATATTATTCTTAATTAATTATTCGTTAGTGTTTATGTATCAGGTAATGTGGAAAGCAAGATAGTGCTCGATAGAAATTCCCAAAGAGGGACGCATTGGCAGATAAATAAAGATGAGCTCGATATTGCCGAGAATTATTTGTGTGTTAGTGTATTAGCTGTCAGGCAATATCGGAAATAAGCAACCATCAATATCGATTCCCCAGTAGCGATGCATTAGCTGATGATTAGATGTTCGCTCAATATTTTCAAGGATCGTTAGTGTATTAGGGTTTTAGCTGACAGTCAATGTCAGAATCAAGCTACTGATCGATAGCAATTCCCGAGTATCGATGCATTAGCAGATGAATGTGGTCATTCGGTGGTTATTGTCTAAGATCATTAGTGTTTGGGGTTTAGCTGACAGGCAATGTCAGAATCAAGTTACTGAACGATAGCAATTTCCGAATACGAATCATTATCGGATGAATGTTTACATTCGCTGGTTATTGTCCAAAATCATTAGTGTGTTAGTGTTTTGGATGTAACGCAATGTCAGAATCCAGCTACTGATCGATAGCAATTTACGAGTAGCGATGCATTAGAGGATGAACACAGATTAGCTCGTTCCATTTGTTTTTACGTGTTTTACACCAGTTTACTATTGCCGGGATTTGGTTTTGCTACCAGTCAGAAAATGTACTATTGTATTCTGATAGTTATGGTGCTATGTATATCTAGAAATAGACTAATGAAATGGGTAATAAAAACAACTGTTTTTTTTCTATATCCAAACCTAGTAACATTTACAAAATACAAGTTAGAAGTACAGTATACCACGTGTCACGTAACAGGCTTCGCTGGGTTCAATGGAAAAAGCTGAGGTTTAAGTGTAGTGTGCTGAGGTGTAGTGTTATTTCATTATTAAGGGATAGAATGTCAGAGCTAAATTTTATATTAAGAGATAGGCTTCATCATCGCTAGAAATGAAGGTTCAATAAATTTTAAACTATAGAAATGTAATATATCTCGAGATATCTTGCTAAATAATACAGTCACAGTTTTGTTTGTAACATTGCCTTTCATATCAGTGTATAATTCATACACTAATTTACGTTAAAATTATGATGGATGTGGGGGAGATTAAGTCTCTTGTGTTAATAATAGTACATGTTACACTCTTGACTTATTGGTTTTGGAATACATATTACAAATGTATGTATTCTATTATTTTCTCGTTGCTATTATAGTAACTCATAAGACCAATGTACAATTGTTTTCTAACGCTCTGCCTAATTCCATGAAACTACTTGGACAGTAATTGACCTCGGGTTCCTCATATAAAATTTTAACTTCATGTACAGATTTTAAGCCTAAAGGTCAGTTTTTTTCTTCGAGAAATCGTGAGGACAGACAGACAGAAATAGAATTGTACAGTTATGTCCATAACAAGACGCAATGAAGTTTCAACACATCTTTCCATTTAGTGCAACAAGTTCTCTATTTATAATTTAACCTATAGTATTCTTTTAAATATGAATATATTAAAAAGTTTTCTATGTGTTCCCCAAACAATATTACATATTTCAATTAACTAATATATCATTCACGATGCATACTAGGTACATACTGAATATTAAATAGCTTTATTTATTGAGGATGTGCTTCATAGGAAACATTCTTTTAAAAGGGGAATTAGCTAGAATTCCTAATGTTCGTAAAAGTCCCACATATGCAAATCTGTATCCGGAATTTATAACACATCGTTGACTATTATTATACTTAATGAGTCAGTCAGGTTGAAGTCAGGTGGTTTAGAACGTACTGAAAAGGCTTACCATTAGATTTATAAAAAGTAATACGTAGTTCCTTATAATGTATCTTCACATTAATTTCAATGTATGTAATATATTTTTAGTGAGTACATCTTCTAACTGAAATGAATCTAACGACATTTTTCACTTAAATATCTGTAAAAAACATAGTTCACAGTTACTAGATTAGTACATGTTTCGGGTACACTAATTGTCTGTTTTACACAATTAATGAGGTTGAAAAAACTAACCAACTACAAATTTTCAATAAATTAATGAGTGTATATTATAAATGATTATAAGCCCCACTAGATTTGATATTATTTAAAGAATTAAGTATCGCTAAATGTTTTTTATATTAAATATGTACGTAATCACATAACTTATTTAATAAGTAATTTAATCTCTCAGCCAATTAAAAATAATATCTGATTCTTAAAGGTTTATGGGATAAATCAATAATTAATGCTATCGAAAATAAATCATTATTTTTTGCGTATTTGAATATATCCTCTTCATCGGGGTTTCAGAATACTTAGTAGTTTTACTAACAAACGGTTTGTTGATCGTCAATAAGATACTTTGACGTCAAAGGAAACGGCAAAGTAAAAATTTTACAATAATCATTAGAATACACAATTAACATACTTTCAAAATGGAGATCATAGTTAATATTTAGTTTTCACTTTATTAGAACAAAAGGTAGGAGTACGCCAGTTATTAAAGAAGTTCAATTTTATAGGGTACATATTTATAAAATATGGGCCGTCTTTGGATACAAATAACTTACAGTAAACTCTGGTACACAATAAATGATAGGCAATGCAATATCTGTTAAATTACGTTAATCGTTATTGTCATACACTTAAAATAATCCACAATATGTTGAGTAACAAGCTTTGCTAAGGTTGCATGCAAAGTTATAATCCTGTAGCTCATTTCATTATGTTATGTATAGAAATTTCAAACGTTTTGTATTCAATGTGTTTAAAAGTTGTTAAAAAATAAATTCATTTATTGTGTGAATTTCTCGTTTCTATAATAATTACCCATTAGAACAATAAAAATATGTTTTACATGCATCATCATCTAAATCGGTGTTTCTTATACAGAAATAAGGTTTTATGTAAAAGTGCTAATGCTATAGGCAGTCTCAGATATCATACAGAGGAACAAACAGATGAACGACAGAAATGATATTTTTCCAGCCTCTTTAGTGTGGAATTCACTGACGCTTAGGCAATAATGTGAATACTATATGTATATACTCGTAATATAAAAAAACATAATGGTATTTTGTTTAAAAAAATCTATCGTATGAGACTTGCAAATCTGGGTACGGCAACAAAGTATAACTTCTATTTATTTATCATATATAATTCTTTAAAATATAAAGTGTGTGTACTTATTTAATAAAATGTAAATATGACATAAATAGTTAAATATTTCCTGAAATAAATTGAAACTATGATTAGAAGTCTGTTTGTCAAAGTTTTTAAAAGTATTAATTCTAATAGAGCCTTGCTGAAATATTGCTCTAAATAATGTAGCTTACACTGTAATTAAACGAAAATAGCGCGCGCACACACACACACACACACACACACACACACACACACACACACACACACACACACACACACATATATAATTACCCACACAGGAAGATTAAATATTATATATATATATATATATATATATATATATATATATATATATATATATATATTGACAATCAATATTAAAACTGTTATATTTAAAAGTTAATAAGTTTATTAGCTATCGAGATTGTACAGAAGATATTTCTAAAATCGGGGACACTCTGAAAAAGAACACTCATATCTCATACGTGTTCATTTTTACAAAGCAATTTTTTCTAAATCTATGAAAAAACCTCAGTATCTCATATTTTAAGTTTTTCTAGTGGTATTGTACAATATTTATATACAAATATTTTCAAAATAACATATATTAAATATTTTATTATAAAATAACTTTGATATAACAAATACCTCAAATTTTAAGAAGAATCGTGCTTGAAACCAAGAAAAAGGAAATTAAGTATCATTTACTACATTATCGTTTTTTTGTGTGTAACGCTATTTTATCTAGTTTTACGTAGCTATTGGTAACGTTAATACGCTTAATGGCAAAAATATATGACAAAATAATGTTATATTGTACTTTCAGCCTTCCGCTATTTTACCATTTCAACCTTCAGAAAAAGTATTGCGGTAAATAATGGATATAATATTTAAGGAACTATTTTATTCATTTTCGAAATATTTAGGTTGTGTTGTTGATATTTCTTAGACTATATAATATTAAAAACAAGTGTTGGAATGTATGGTAGCATCACTTCTGAACTTAAAGTGTAATACAGATGTTTTCTTGGTACCTACAGTGGAATAGTAATGATAAGTGGAAGACGATATCCCCATAAATAATAGGATAGGAATACTTAATATACAATTCCAAGCTCCTGTGGGAAGAGTAATAAGCTGTCAAGATTGAATTGGCAAGCCCTGTACGGCAGTAAGCCCGTCGCCCTGTAATGGAGTGTGTGCTCGGTGGCTTACCTTGTCTGAACAGGTTGGCGGTAAGGATTAAGGATCTGTAATCTCGCTGTTTGTCATTTCCCGCATCTTTAACTAATATTCTTTTTAGGTCAAACATCTCACGATTTTTCAATACCAATAGCTGGTCAAAACATTTAAAATTCTTACTTCCAAGACTTTTTTATAATACCCGTTGTAGAAAAACTAAATAATCCTGCTAATTTAATTCCTAAAGTTAAAACAATATGTTTTAAAAGTGTATTGATTTTAATAATAACATTATCATTATCAGTATAGTTGCAGGATATATTTTGTATTTATTATTGTCAAACAATTACAAAATAGTCGGTATCTTGTAAACCTTTTATAATTTAGTTAAAACAGCTGGTGTCTATCAAGAAGAAAAATGTTTGCCGTTTCCGGCTTGTGCAATCCTGTTTTTAAAGTAGTCGTGCTCGCTTATGCGTAAACGAATTCTGTTCAAACAGGTACCATTAGAACTTTAATTGCATTTTTAAATAGTTGTTGTTTAGTAAACATTTTATTAATCTACTTGTTTCTTTGTTATTTAACTTTTAATATATTGAGCACACGCCATTTTGTTAATTTTAAAGAATAAAATATAATTATTTTGATAAAGTTTTCTAAACAACAACTATTAAAACCTATGTACCCAATTTGGTTTCTTTAAATTAACTAGTTTTAGAGGTAATAATTACAAAAAATATAAAACTGCGGCTAGCGGCTGAACAGATATAACAAAAAAAATATCATTAGATATATTCTATGATATTCTATTTATTTTTTAATTTCGAATTTCCATTAGATATATTTGGTCATTCGATATTGATTAGGGCTGAAATGTATGAAATATTAATAATATAATCCAAATTATTATACGTCAAAATAATCACTGCACCGGCCTTACCCATCAGGTGGAATAGATAAAGAAAGATGAAGGATAATATAACTCACAGTGAAGCCGTTATTAGGTAATAAGGTGTCTTGTAGGTCAACCGCACCGCTCCTTTATACAGTTCTTGTTAGGAACACGTATTTTAGTGCATCAAAACGTTTCAAAATATGTAAAAACAAAATTTTATAGTACTCGTATTTGGATAAAACATTATAATAATTAGCATACTACCCTTTAACAAGGATATCAGAGTCAGTATTTTAGTATATGAAGACTTTGACACAATCTATCAATTACGTTTATCCCGACATATTAATATATATATATATATATATATATTATATATATATATATATATATATATATATATATATATACATATATATATACATATATATATACATATATATATATATATATATATATAATCATAGGAATTCTTCGGAAAAATATATGAGTGGGCGTTAGTGATCATTTAGTAATTCGCCAGTACTAACTGTCTGACTGGTACATACTTGGTTTACCTTGTGCCGTAGGAGCGCACTAAGGAGAAGTTTTTCCCTCCGTTCCACTGGCCTCTAAATTGCTGAAGATTCACATAGGAAATGAATAAATAAAAAAACATATATTATTAATAAAGAGAGCCTGTTAATATAATGAACTGTTCTTTGAAAAAAAGCAGCACGACCACATATTTAAGTAATTTTACTGGAATTTAAAAATGGTTTACGTTTATAGTGTTTATGCCATAGAGTAAGCTATAGTTCCTAAATTCGTTATAGGTCTATCTGTTGCTTAAGACACTAACAATACGAAAAATATAATTATATTTTCTTATTTATAACATCAATATTTATAACATATATATATATATATATATATATATATATATATATATATGCTTTTTTTCACAGAACAGTGATAACAAACATATTTTAATAACTAAATATGTTATTAAAAAGGAACTGTTGATTTTCCTTAATAAAATTACAGTGTTGTCCACAGGATGCTACATATGATGCTAATATTAGTATTACATTTAAACAAAACACACGATACAAAGTCAATATAGCGCTGACTTATCGCAGTTTATTGCACCAGTCAGTTTAAACGTCTGTTACAATAATGTCATGCCGTTCCCTCAGTAGAGAGCCTGCTAAGACAGGGACGAAGTACAAAAGTAGTGATCTTACTACCACAAAGACATCGTAGTCTGCATATGGATTCCCAGTGGTGCTCATATTCATAACTATACGCTATTAAACCTGCGATAGAAGGGGTTGGTACCGCAGGGATTTTACTTACTTATTATCTTTACTTACCTAATTCTAGGTGGGAACATATTACTATTTTTTGTAGTATTAGAATACAAAATTATGTAAAGTTATAATAGAAGGCGCCAGGAGTAATATTGTTGGGAACCGTTTCGACCTCAGAGCTCTGTCACTTTTAATACCACAACAAAAAAATCTTTACCATGCCATTTTGTTAAAGGAAAATCTATGTATGTTTGGATATGATCCATAAATAATAAGACGTCTGAGTCTGTTGTTATTAAAATGGTCTTCCCTCTGGCGTCTACAAAATATTAAACTACATACAATCATAAGATGTCCATAAGAACAATTTCTTGTGTAAAAAACTATATTTGACTCTGTAGTTCACTCCCTTATACAAAAAGCTGCTTCGTTTAGAATAATGGGAGTTTTCAGTTATATAAAAAATTATTATTTCATATCTTGTGTATTTCACAAATTGACGATGGAATATTGATAAATAAATTAGAAGTTTCGAAAAATTAAATGTTACATTCTTATTTGAAGTTCATGAAGTATTAGGTTCATTATTAATTGTACATAAGAATCTGAAGAAGTAGAATATGAGTTCCTAGCAATAATTTTATATAATTTCCAATGATTTCGTGATAGCAATTTTTTAGATAGTTTATACGATAATCATAAAACAAGATTTAAGTGTGTTTATTTATTATATTACCAAATCGTAATTTACCTTAAAGGAAGCTGTAGTATATAAATGATAAGAAAAATAACCCACTTTCCGAAGTCATTCATGATTCGGTTGGATTAAACCTTGCCGCTACATTAAACTCATTTACAGTTAAAATTAAGCCAGAATCACGTTCCTATAATTTATCACAATTTCTAACCTTATCGTTTCCATGATATTTTTTAATTTTGCATCACTACAAAATGTTTATAATGTTATTAAAAGAATTAATTTAAGTATGATTATTAGCACAATGCATCAAATTTATCTCTTAATTTTATTTGAATTTCTATGTATGTGTCTCCTGCAATAGGCCAAGCAGAAAGAAATGTAGTATTTCAGTATTTTATGAATACGTAAATAAAATTCGAAATGATTCTAAAATTGTATAATGGAATGTTCCCAGGAGAATTAAACAAATTAATTAGAATATGATTAGTGATTTATTTTAAGAGTGATGATTAAAACGTTTTCAGTTAACCAATGTGTTACTAAATAAATTTTCGACATAAAAAAGATATACCTTTTTCTTGGCTAAAAACTTAAGATGTAACGCTTACAATTATACACACGAAATTATTATCAAATTTACACATGGTGATTATTTAGCTAAATTCTAAATCATTATCCTCAATATCAAATTTGTTTCAGTTATTTGTGAGTTATACATTTACGCCACTTTGTATGGTTCGTGTATCACCTTGTCTTTGCTAGACTTTCAGATATTTGCTTTTGTCAAATTTTACTAATAATAATTAATCAACGTGATTTTTTGACATTGCAGTAATTTTTATGCTATATTGGGGATTAGGTTTTACCACCCGAAGATAAGAAAGGATTCTAATTCTCAAATATTATTTCTGTAAAATACAGTAGTGGTAAAAACCGAAATACTACTGCTTTTTTAAGCAAACCATTAACAAAAATGAAACTTTAAGTATTTTCAGTTATATTTCAAACTATTCAACCTACATTGATGATGATGTTCTGACATTATGTTTTAAGTTTCCATCAGTATTATAAATATTATTGTATATCTGTAGTAACGTTTTGATAGTCTGTAACGATGTAGTTCCATAATGAAAAAGTAAAACGAATCCAAAGAGTATAAGTTTTTTATGAATATACTAGATCGTAAGTAGGATAAAATTTTGATAATAGTCACTTTTAGACCGTTCCTTGATAAAAATTCCGCAGACATTGGGGTCCTCAGTTATACATAATTATATAGATTTTCTTAATCAAAACAATAACTAATATTTAACTTATAGCGTAGCAAATATTTTATATGGAGAATAAAAGTTGAGGGCCTATATTTGACGCTCTTTGTTGGTACTGTGGTAATTTGCACAGTTGGTTTTTGTTGGTATATATTTTCTTGATTTGGGCAATAAGGCAAACTCAACTATGAAACTAGAAATATCCTACACTGGAAGTGAATTAAAATGGCTGGGATTTTATACTTTTTTGCCAAAGTACGTTGGCCTAAGGTTGAGACTTTTCTATGTAATCATTTTCTTGATTTGGGCAATAAAGCAAACTCAACTATGAAACTAGAAATATCTTACACTGGAAGTGAATTAAAATGGCTGGGATTTTATACTTTTTTGCCAAAGTACGTTGGCCTAAGGTTGAGACTTTTCTATGTAATCATTTTCTTGATTTGGGCAATAAAGCAAACTCAACTATGAAACTAGAAATATCTTACACTGGAAGTGAATTAAAATGGCTGGGATTTTGTACTTTTTTGCCAAAGTACGTTGGCCTAAGGTTGAGACTTTTCTATGTAATCATTTTCTTGATTTGGGAATTAGGACAGGCATTGAACTTTGATGTCAGAGTGTAATATATTTAAACTAGAATTACATGCACACGAATACAATCTAAAATATAAACCATCAATAGTTTTATTTAACTTTCGAATATCTTGGCATGAACACACGAATAATAAGAAATATATAAAAATTTAAGTAAGTACCAATGCCTATATCTGTTTCAAACCGGTAAATATATTACGTTATAAATCCCTTATTAAAAGATTAGACCTATCAAAAATTTTGTAAATCGTGTGCAAAACCACGAATAATTTATGGTATATTCTCATAACTGAACTGACTACTGTTATTAACGTTTCTTATTACAATAGCCGCAAATAACAGATGCTATATTCTTATAACTAACTGAAATGCCTTTAACGTAGGCATTTGAAACTGTTTTATTTCAATACAAGAAAATTAACATTATGGCAAAAAAATGTTTATGAAACATACGGTTAAGTTCTAAAAAAAGTTGTTTTATAATGAACAATGAATTAGTTTTATTAAAAAATTGAAGTGTATAGTATATTAAAAACTACATTTTCAATGAAGTTCGTACTAATGTTAATTCTAAATAATCCTTCCTAAAATAAATTTGATATTAAAAATTCCATTTTCTGTACAGGGCTTAACAGTGGAATTACACAAGCTTGTGACAATGGTGAAGGAGGAACACCGGTATGACTACAAGAGAACAATAATAAAGTCGCTTTCATGTCTCCCCCTGGCCTACCAGGAAAGAGGATTAACGTAATGGAAATTCTTACACAGATTATTTTATTTATTTTCTCCCTCTTGCATTGCTACATGAATAAAAAGGATTTTATATCGGATTGCTGTCAAGTCTAAAGCTAACACATTGTCTGCATAATTCTTTTGTGGCCTTAAAAGATATCCTCGATTGTGTTCATAAAACTTTATTATTGTCTATTTCGGCTTACTACATAGCATTGGAATCATTGATTTAAAATATAAAAATCAATAAAAAGTTCTGTATATCAATTGTTCAGCCAGTCAATTTTAATGAATAAATTTGTCTAAAATGTTATTTGACTTCTAAAAGTATTTGAAATTAATATTTATGTTCAGAAAATCAAATACAGGGTAGCTGAATATTTCGATATTATAATGTAAAGTAAACTATATTTTAAACTGAAAAATTTCACACAATTGTTAATTAAACACAAACTAGTCGCACTTCCAGTCGTTTCAGTTAACAATCGTGTTTACTGAAAGGTCTATTAAGTTTGTAGTGAGACGGTTTTTATTGTTATTCAGTAAGTAAGTTAGACATAAATATGGTAAAGACATCGGAATGTGAGAAAATGTGATGAAATTTAAAATAAAATATTACTAGTAAATAGACTTTATGACGTAAAATATAGAAAAAAGCCGCGGCACTGCCTAAACTGTAATAGTGAACTAACGTCTATACACCCTTGAATTAATTTCATTTTTTGAACATAATGCATCTGAGTTGCGACTTCTAAAAATTCCTGGTTTTAAACTGTACCTCTGAAACCCCTTGCCTCCCTTTGCAAACCACCACAATTGTGGACTTTTGTATGTTTACTATAACCCTTTAAGGTATAGATGTATACATTTTGAAATTATTAGGGTAGATTATTATATATACAAATCAATATAAAATGTATTAAAACCAAACAACTTAGTTTAAAATAGTACATAAATATATATCCATGCATACAATATAAATTTGTTTTACTTTTTAGCTTAAAAAATCCAGTTTCGAATGTAAATAAAGTTAAACTATCCTATAAAGAACTCACATACCGTCTTTAATGAGGACCAACCGTTTGGTGTAGATTTTGAGTTTTAATTCATAGAACTCTTATGTCATGATATTATTTAAAAATAACCATATCGGTAGTTTTGGGAAAGCTCGATAGATTGTCAGTTCGTAATCACAAAAATTAAATGGTATTGATACATAGTAGGAGTATTGTCAGTTTCCCCGTGGATGAATATGGTGCAAGAACCTAATCACGCTCCCTCCGGTGTGTACAGTTTCAGTGTTGTATACACTGTAACTAACGTTGTGTATATACAGCCTGAACTGCACCTTAGGCACCCATGTGCATCAGATGCTCAAGACCTGACCTTGACGTTACACATGGTTTATAGGTTAAAATGTGTATAGAACGAAGATACTATTTTGTTCAAACCCATCTAATAATACTTGCAGTACATGAGAAATGATTTTGTTTGAGCTTTCTTCACATTCCCTAACAGAGCGTTTAGCAAATAATTATCTTAGTTAAAAATTGATGTCTTACAATGTCGAACAAAGTCCCCTAATTGGGACTCCATTGACTTAGCTCGGATTGGCCTTAGCAACATACTTGACTTTGTTCATTATTTGCAGATTTAGCTTCAGATCCGTTTTATTTTACGTAAATACTTCTTATGATGCTTTGGAGAAGTTTATTATACATTTTAATAGAGTAAAATTTTAATATTTAGAACAAGAATTAGTCTAATACACTCTATAGACCAAGTTTTATAACAATAAGTATATACATATAAACAAATATTAAAACCATTTAACAGATCTAGATTACACATAAAAATATTGGTATGATAATGTAACAAATTCCGGTAGAAAGAAAAATAATTGCTTTATATTTGATATATATATATATATATATATATATATATGTGTGTGTGTGTGTGTGTGTGTGTGTGTGTGTGTGTGTGTGTGTGTGTGTGGTGTGTGTGTGTGTGTGTGTGTGTGTGTGTGTGTGTGGTGTGTGTGTGTGTGTGTGTGTCTATCATAGAGGAAATAAGACAATTAAAAGGTAGTGATTAGGGCTAGACTTTAAAAATCAGAGTCAGGATTTTTACTCATAATTAACATACTTAAATACGTATATGAAGTGCTACATTGATATCATATTGTACTATTAACCCCAAATTTTTATAGTCAAAGATAACAAATTGGAATATTTAATTCAGACACTGCTTAATCTGAAAAGACGCTTTGCTTGTAATGTACGTAATACATAACTTTCCATCTGAATGTCTACATATGTATTAAACCTAGCTGAAATCATTTATTTTACACTATTTAAGTTTTAAAAATATGGTAGTGATAAAATATTTTCATTAAACGGATAACGTGCAGAAGTAAGAGGACGAGAACTCGAGTATGTGTACAATAGAGACTGGTTTGTATTTCGGAGCAAGAAATATGACTCAGCAGCTAAAACTTACGACCTTTTTATCAGGACAAACAGCCATTGTGTGCTAGTCTTCTCGACTTTATCTTGAGATTCCTGCTGCGCTCCCACATCTAGCTTGCTGTAAGTTGTATCGGCTTTTTACTTAGCCTACTGTTGTATTTTTGAATAAATAACACAAATATACTTTGTGTAGAGATTACTACGCTACTTGTTAAATGATTCTTTCATGAAAATAAATTATGTATCTGCAGAATATACGCTGTACAATTATGAATTAATATATAGGCTATTTACGAAATTAATATAAAAATGTATGATATACATGTTGCACAGAAATAATGTTAACCTAAGTACTTTATTACAGTGCTACATGCTTTATTTGTGATACGGGCTTAAAAATAATTATTTTTTCATCAACTTTGAACCAAATTACACTTTTACTGATCTTTACTTGTTCCTATTCAGAAATAAAATTATACATTTTTAATAGTATTATAGGAATTGTTTTTTAAGAGAATCAAGGTTTAAGTCTTTTTATTGCGTATCTACACAATTATATTTAAATATGTGTTGCACGTTTATAGAAACCATTAAATATTGTTTTGTTTATACAAATAACATGTTTGTAGCTCGGTTTTTGTATGAATACAGAGTACTAGTACAAAACACAATGTGTCGTAATAGGCTTCACTGATGTGCACCCGAATTTAATAATCTATAACTTGTTTCATTCTCGAGTTGTCCCACAGGCAGTTAGACATACAGACCATCATAAAAAAGATCTTGACACTAAAATAGCACTCATTATTGTTAAAACCCATTACTGTGGAAATAAAGTTTCATGCCAAATTTTAGAGTTCACATATGAAATATTACTCGATATAATTGTAGTACATTTAAGTTAGGTACATTGGTTTTCAAATAGATGTTTAAATAATAAGTCTGCAAATCAAGTTAGTATAAAACAATGAATGTGTTGAGGTAGCTAGGCTACATGTGTTAATATGTCACATGTTTTAATCTCTCATGAGGTATTTAGTTTGTTTATACATTTATTTATTATTATATTTTATCATCACGATTTGCCAAAGGAACAATGTAAGCATCAGGTAATACTCAGCCAAATCTCATGGGGTGAAATGCATCAAAATCAAACTCAATGTTTCTCATAAAGAAACGAAGCCTTATGCATGGTTCCAAGTCCATAGATCAGTTGGTTATAAGAGATATCGTGCTGATAGAAAGAAAGATAGACAAATTAAATTTTTTCAGCTCCACAAGTGATAGGCTTCAAAAAGCTCAGCCAATAAATTGTTGTTTTCTGCTTAGTTACATGTCTCTTACTATTTATTGGTTAAACAAGAAGAAAGTAGTTATGATTTATCTTGAAACACTGAAACTTTAGTTCATCAAGATGAATCTAATATTTGCAAGATATAAACAGTAGTTATCTAATATTGTAGGTGAAGTATGAAACCATGTATCTGTTACGTAATGCACGGTAAAATTATTTACATTATTTAAGCTCTGTGTTAGTTACATTGTTTGAAGTTGATAAAAAATATTATGGTTTTAGCTTCAGAATTACAGAGATTTTAATATTGAGATAGAAAGATGTCTTTTGGAAATTTGTAATCTGTAAGATAAATTGACAATTGTTCTCTGAAGACGAAGCGTCAAACTGTAGAAACAAGGTTGCCATTGTGTGAACAAAGTTTTAGGTGCATGCGCCAATGCAAATGTGGTGTTTGCTCTATTTCCTCCATTTGTATTACTTATCTCACAATATTATATTGACTGTAACTTTTCTTTCTTCTAAGGATTTATATTTTGGATCACATCCCAAAGATATACTTCTTTGTTTGAAGGTTTTATTTTGACGATGGAAGAATTGTGAAGGAAACAGGATTCATTTCTGAGTCAGAAAAACAGAATTGTGACAAATTTGTGTTTATGCCGGGATTATCGGAGAAAATTATAAGAGTAGGTAGAAAGTACAACATTATAACCGCGTTTAAAACATACAATACTCTTAGACAAAGTCTCGTAAAAACAAAATAAAAAAATGGCACACAGGATCCCAAAAACTGTGTTTACAGTATAAAATGTACTTGCAATAGGGATTACACAGGCGAGACAAAAAGACCACTAAACGTAAGGATAAAAGAGCACAAAGAAAACAGTAGAAAGTTTCTCACAGAAAAGTCAAAAATTGCACACCATTGTTGGCCCGAAGACCATCATATGAATTGGGATGAAGCCAACATAATACATCGGGAACCACATTCCTTCAAAAGGAAATTAATCGAGGCAACATACATTAAATACAGATCGACAGACAGACACAAATGAAAGTTTTTCAGTGTCTCGTGTAGTAGGCTTCATGAAGCTCAACTAATAACGGAGTAAACATGATTGCTTATAAAGAGCCTTAAATACTTCTGTCTGAATAAAATCGCATGTTACTTAATTGTACCTGCACTTCACTCGTTCGAAACATTTTCGTTGTTGTGAATAAAATGTTGTTGTTGTAAAAAGTAAATATGTTCACACTGTAATCGTTTTAGCCACACAACAAAGAAACGATAGCGAAGGTTGTTTTTTATGGTTGGGTAGGATTTATGGTGAAGCCAGTCAAGATTAGACCGTGCGGAGTATCGGAGCTACTCTCCATCTTATCTGCTCCCGAACATCACGAGCTATTGGTACGTCTCCCTCAAGTCATCTTCTGCTTTCAGTTATTTTGTTCGTGCTAACCAAGCACCAAGCATTGTATACCATATTTTTACAAGTTACGGGTCAAAATGTAATCTGTCCGTATAAACTGTAAAACATTATGGGTGTATAATCCTTTCGCACACATATATATATATATATATATATATATATATATATATATATATATATATATATATATATATATATATATATAAAACAGCTTGATTTTATTATATTACCTACTACTTAACTTTTGAATAAAAATACTTTTAATACTCATTAGTTATTCCTTTGATACTTTAATTTTTATATTAGTAAGTCTAATTCCTGTATGTAATGATTACTGAAATATGACTCGTTAATATTACTGATTATGAAAAACGTTAAGGTTAACGGGCAAATTTTTCGATGTGTAAACAAGCCCACTGAAAATATATGTTTAAAATTACATATTACTACGATCGTATATGTATTATATATTAATACATTAATACATATACGATCATAGTAATATGTAATTTTAGAATATATATATATATATATATATATATATATATAAAAATCATTAAAATCATTGGTTTGTTAATATCTTAAACGTTTCTCCTGGTCAAACGTTTTAAAATTTTTTAAATAGTAAGCTTATGGAGCCCAGCAGACAATAATAATATTTAAAAAAATCAGAACTGTCCTAAGCGTTAAAAGTGTAATTTAGTTTCATAAAAGTTACTAATTTTATGGAAGGACTATTTATTCTATACTAGTTCAATACTGCAAGAGTTAATCTATAAAAAGTCTCAATTTGTTAACATCGATACAAAGTTTTAACCACAACATTAGCAATCAATTAATGTATGCCCACACAATACACATACAATAAATAAGTGTACATAAAACATATTATCGTTGCAGACATGTTATTATTAAATCAAGATTTTAGTTTAAAAAGTCTGCATTGACGGTAATAAACATGTAATTTCAATGAGGTACGACAAATATATATATATATATATATATATATATTTAAAATGGTAAATATCTTTAAGTTTTCGATAAAACATAAGAACACATCGTTCAGGCCAAAAATAATACCACGTGTAATTTTCAACAAATAATTATTACCTAGTACACTTGTCAGCTTTTCCATCACTTCAAAAAATAAATCACTTAGATTAGTAATTCGTTATTACCACTTATGTACTACACCATACTTAAGTATATTTCCAGCTTATTTCATAGAAAGAAAATTTCACGTTTAGCTATCATTAGGAAATGTAAAACAAAACGTATGTCATTAGGTTAAATGGTTAA
Organism: Homalodisca vitripennis; assembly: GCF_021130785.1. Classification (NCBI taxonomy): domain Eukaryota; kingdom Metazoa; phylum Arthropoda; class Insecta; order Hemiptera; family Cicadellidae; genus Homalodisca; species Homalodisca vitripennis. The sequence continues at coordinate 153,222,603 of NC_060210.1, read as the reverse complement.
TGTTTACATCAATGATAGGATGATAGCATAATACATACACTGTTTCTTGTTTTTATAAATTCCCAAAAAATAAGATTGTTAAAAATTTACAGGTTTGAACTTGTTTATAATAAAATTATGTGAATGTGGTTAATTTGTAGTTCACTGTTATTGTATACGGTTGAAAATACTTGAGTGTTACCTGTAAACCTATTATAATGTTTAAAATTATCGTGAATGAAGTGAGAATTCAAACCTCTTTTTTAATTCTCCTATTTGAAACATGATGACATATAACTAGTTTCGAACATTTAACGACCGACAACTTAAACCGACCTATTGGAAAAGCAGTCAGGATATAAGGTTTCCTGAGATTGTCCGGAAATTACAAAAAAAAAACAGTAATTTTGTTCACTTGTGAAATTGATACACATGCGAACAGCAGCCATCTTAAAACTTTGATTCTGTGGACTGGCAAACGGACTCACTCGAGTGTTATATGGCAATATTGCAGTTATATGCAGTCTAGTCTCGATGCATTTGAAAATAAAACATAATCACGTTCACCATTATTTCATGTAATAAATCAAACCTTTGTAAAACAGCTGTCTGGAAATCTTTTGAGATAAACACGTAAAAACAAACATTATTTTGAAAAAAACTCAAATTTTAACCACACTTTTTGATTTCCTTTACGATACATACTAACTTACATCCAACTATTTCTTTATAAAATTTAAACGGCTACCATTTTGAAACCTTAAGAGATATTAAACATCAGTAGTAAAGTATAAAAACACTGAAACACATATACACCTAATATAAGCGCTCATACAAGGTTATAAATTATGATTGAAGGGATAAACAATACACGTCCTCCTCCTACCACCACTGAGGATATTGCTTTATTACTTTATTGCTAATATTGCTTTAAATCCAAACATCACCGTCGGCAAGCCTAATAAACTATAACGTGTTCATAAACAAAGTAATTGTAAGATATTAACTATGAATTATGTCATAAAACGCGCATGTTGCTTTCTCCGCATTAAAAAGTAATTTTTGTTTACAGTTAAATCATGATGCAAAATTTAGGGCATTAAAAAGCTTTGAAATCTACCATTAACATGTTCAAACAATAAATGTAGACCGTACTTAAGTTGTTTAAACAATAACATAACTGTACAAAACAGTATGTGTCGTATTATTGATAACTGAATATACGTAACTTTGTAAAGTTTAAACTATCAGCATCATTACAAAATCATTGCCACAAATATAGTGATAACTCTTAACCTACCTCATAGAATTTACTTTCAGAATAAAAATTACATGTTTAAATATATGAGTTACATTTCCCAGTTTTGTTATAATAAATCATTGAAACTAAATACTTTTTGGACTTACATATAAGTTTAAGGTTATGGGATCATTACGAAATTAAGTTTTTTTCGTTGAAGTAGATATAAACGTGTATGGAGAAACTGATTCAATAGCTAGAACACAATTTTAATTTGTTAAGAGAAGGTGGATTTTATCTCCACTGTAGCGGATATATAAAGCTTGAGCTTAGAGGTTCAAAGGTGAACTATTTATCAGAGTTTAGTGTTTCTGGAGATCTCGATCTCTCTCCAACACTCACTTGATCTCATCCGATAGAATAGCTTTCACTTTCACTACTTTATCCCGAGAAATTTATGCTTAGAATTAGGGCATTGAAGTTTTTATTTATTTATTTCAAAGGAAATCCATATTTACAATTCTATCTATTAGTTTATAATGTTATAAGTTTTTCATTTAGATAAAATAATTTACAAAACATTTTTAAAAACCAAATAATTATGAATACATTTTAGAGCAAAAACCATAAACAATGAGTGACAAATACCTTCAATAAATATAATGTAGTAAAAACGTTATGGATAACTAAATAATAATTTTATATAATACAAAAAATCTATAATATACTGATATCAAAGCTCATGGGATGGCTCCTTAATAATAAATAACAAAATTTGAGTTGGATCATATAATCAAAGAAACAAATAATTAAATAAAAAAAAAACAAAAAGCATCAATGACAATACTGAACATTACATTAAACAAATAGCAAGTAAACCAATACATTTATTTACCAATTGAGATAATTGTAAGTAATAACAAATAAACACGTAATGAAAATGATAGATCCAAGGACTCCAATTTATTGTAATAGGATCTACAATCCTTCAATTGCGGCGGAGTAGTTTATCAGCAATATTAAAGCATATTGTACAACATTTTTTTAAGACCCAAGAGAGTCTTCTTAAATCGTCTAGTTTAGTCTGCCTGGTTGCTTGCCGACATTTCCATGCGATAACTCCTGTCAGAAATAAAAAATATATTATGTTACACAGTAATGCGTGTGATTTTAAATTTATTGAATTGTTCTGTAAGACATTTCATAGTTTGTGTTAATCCTTCGATTCTTCGTTTTATCGTTTCAATATTTTTTAACCAATAGGATAAATTATTATTTGTATCAGTTATAACTAATCAGGCAAATTATTCATTATCTATTATTATACTTACCTTACTGTTATGGATCTGTATGCTAAATATTCGAAATAGGTCACATGTAGTATAGACCTATTATTATTATGTCATTTCTGTCAATTTTTGTTTCATAAAACTAACGTATACAAAGTGGACCTAGACGTTTACCATTTAAATTGTGTTTTGAAATTTAGATTACTTTTACTATGACCATTACATGTGAAAACAATTGTATACTGTATTAGACTTTATTATCACAGCAAACCTTTGGGATAAGTATTCATTATTTCAAATACGTATTATTTCAAGCCTACCGATATTTTAAGATTTACTTCAAAATTTTATCAGTTCTTAATATAATTTAATTTATTATATGGAATAAGTATACATACTCGTTAAAGTATTGGCTTTGTAAAGATAAAATTTATAAGAATCAAACGAGTTTACAATGAATTTTTCAAAACAAATTGTATTAACTGAAATAAGTAATATTAAGTTTTGAAAATTAACCATTTTGTCAGTTGGAAGTAAACAATCTTCAATGGATAGAATAACACCTAGCTAGAATAAGTAAATATGCATTAAGATTAAGGCGATATTAAACAATTTAATGGTACAATTATTACGTTTAACATCTTAAACTGTAATTAACTAACTTCAATTTAACAAGTATAGTACATCAATAATACCTTTAATATTTTTATTAATTTAAATAAACGCTTTTGGAGGCTACGTCAATAAGTAAAAAGTTACAATTCTACTAGGATTTCAACAATTTTTCATTAAATAAAATCCACAATTTTGAAGATTTTAAAGGTAAAAATTAATATTTTTTGTTACAGAGTCCATGATGAGAGTGGAGACTACGAAAGTCATAAAATGGTAGCGGTCTACGTCAAAATGACATCGGTTCAAGAGGAATCAGTTTCAGTCCACATCATGATTCGAGCATTTCTGTACCTCAGCTGGGACGTTAATGAAACCTAACCTTCATTAATCCATAATTTATGCACAATGGACGTACTTGAGAACGACACCAACGCCACCTTTTCGGACATTTACATGAATGCCAATGAGGACGAAGCCTTCTTTGAGTTCATCGCCTACGGTGTGCTCTTGAACCTCATCGGTCTTATGGGCATTATAGGGAACGTTATCTCCATGATAATTCTGTCCCGTCCTCAGATGAGGTCATCAATAAACTACCTCCTGATTGGTCTCGCTCGCTGTGACACGGTTCTCATCGTGACATCCATATTACTATTCGGCCTTCCGGCTATTTATCAATATACAAAGACTGATCTTCTTTTTGCTTATCAATATAAGATATTCGCTTTTCTCTGCCTAGTAGTATTTCCAGTAGCACTAATCGCTCAAACTGTTTCTGTTTATTTGACCTTGACTGTCACCTTGGAACGGTTCGTGGCGGTCTGTCATCCACTCCAAGCACGATCCTTGTGCACCTACGGAAGAGCGAGGCTCTACGTCATACTTATCATCATATTCTCAACTATATACAACCTTTCTCGATTCTGGGAGATTAAGATAAGAGAGGAGTACAACGAGGAGACCAACTCTACAGTTTATATGCCAGTTACCTCTGATTTGAGACAAAACAAGATCTACATCTCCTTGTATATCCACTGGTTGTACATGATTTTCATTTACTTTCTTCCGTTCAGCTGTTTAGCAGTTCTCAATGGTGCTATTTACAGACAGGTAACAATGAGTTCAGTCATGTTATGTAAAAAGTCTCCATAAAATTATGCATTATTTATTGTTATATAATTTGTTTCATATATCCTGAAACCGTTTCTAAGTAGTATAAAGTGTTTGGTATACTGTATATTTCTAAAGAAGAGGATGATTTGTATTACTCGAAAGAAATTTAAAATCAAATTTACGTCCAATAACTATTATTTTATTATTAAGACTTGATAAACTGTTAATTGTCAAAAATTTATGAACATAGGACAGTATTATTACGTTTTTTGTCTGGTTTATGGAAATAGTATTATGCGCCAGGCTTATTAACATTAGTCAGGTCAATTATTCAGTCACTATATAACCAAAATTATTTAATTCCAGTATTAAACTAGATATATATTGTAGAGTTTTGTAATTCTGAAGATACCGTAATGCGCCAGACTTGAGAATACTTTTATAACTATTCATTATAGAGTCACAGTCAATTGTATAGTTGAATTATTATAGCTGAATTATTGTATAGCAATTTAACAATTTTTCTGCCACAGGCACTGTCTGCAGACCAGGCTTGAGAACAAGTCATAATTACGAAGTATAGAGCAATAGTGATGATTGTGTCAAAACTAACCTAAAAATATTATTATGTGGGTAAAAGTATAATTACAACCAACTTGGTATTAACACCAAAATATTTAAAAAAAGCATTACCCTATAAATATTTCAGAAATAATTATATAATTTCACTTGAAGCAATTTTATTCATACCGTTTAGCTGTTCAACATTTAAAATTTTACGTAATTAGGTTTCTTTGTAAACAGATGTTGTTTAATTATAACTGACCATTACAGGTGCGGCGAGCTAACCAAGAACGCCAGAGGCTATCCAGGCTCCAGAAGAAAGAGATCGGCCTCGCAACGATGTTGCTGTGTGTTGTAGTGGTCTTCGTGTTGTGCAACATCCTCCCTCTGGTCACGAACGTGTTGGAGTGTTTCTACGACATCATCATCGATCAACTAGTAAAGACGAGTAACCTCCTCGTGACCATAAACTCCTCAGTGAATTTTGTGATTTATGTGATATTCGGCGAGAAGTTCAAGCGACTGTTTCTCAAGATGTTCTGTTCGCACGGGATGTGGTCGTGTGCAGGCGCACTAGGAGGTAGGGACTCTCCCGGACGGTGCCACTCACGAGGATAGTCTGATATCTAACGGTGACGGCAGGAACTATTCTGTGCGTGGTGTCCACTTGTGTCAGTTACATCGGTCGGGCACCACTATAGTCCGTAACGGTCGACTCGGTACCACCAAGAACTACCACCGCAGCATGCGTGTCTCCCGCACTCTCTCCCCTGGACCCTGCGTGTACTATCCGGCCCGCTCGGCACCGGAGACCTGGGACGAGACCACTACCACCACCACTCTCAACCAGCTGTAACTCTCTACGCGTTGGGGAAAAGCTACTAGCACTTCATATGTACATGTATATCCTAGATGTATCTATGTCTGTTGTAAGATATTTTAATGAAGAGTATGTAATCTAGTCACCGTTTATGTTTTTTAAGTTGCCAAATATTTTATTATTTAATCCAATTTTATGACATTTTAGAATAGAATCACATACACACACACCCCTTTATTTTTTTTAAACACAAAGCTGGAAAATTGTAGTTTAGAACTGCTCCTCTCAAATATCCTTCTTAAAGCTCTTGAGTAGTATGTTATCATTCAAAAACAAGCTAAACTGTATATGTATATAAGTCGTGTAAGTACTTATCAAGAAAACTCTACTGTCTCAAGAAAAGTTACAGGAAATTATATTGCTGACATATGGTGTAAATAGCAGGATATGAAACAGAGTAAATAAAAATAAACTATTTACCAATGCTTTATCAAACTGTCTCTCAGTTCTGATATTACTATTGCTCGTTTGATAACTCATTTTATTTATATTGGATTTAATAATTTTCCAAATTTTATAGCGAGATACACACGTCACAAAAGTATGAACATTTGTTCTATTTTGTCTCTTGTCCATTATACTTTGTTGAGAGAAATACTTTTTAGAGTAATATATAACATATTTCCTTGTAATATATGAATATATTAAATAATTTATTTTCAAATATTATATATTACTGCTAATTAAATATTTAGCAAAACGGGTATTACAATTCCCAATTGGCTAACAGTAGTCCAGTTGCAGATTTTAAGTGTAAATTTGTGTAAAATTAAGACTTAATAATGTTTTAAAAAACAAGTTATAAATTAAATATTTGTTCTATCAAAACGAATTAAAGAAGTAAGTATAAAAAGAAAACGTACGGTTACGATAAATTACAGATCAAGTCAAGGGAAACCTTGTAACTATATGAATATTCATGCTTATGAATGACCTCCTTTAAATCTATGTCTCTCATCTTTAAATTAATTTATATGCCTACGATTAATTGTATTACATTATTTTGGACAGTAAATTATTAGCTAATAAGGATACATTTTTCTTCATCGGTTTTGTGTATCTCTAATTTATTTTGCCTATTCATTTACAAGAAACTGTAATAAAAAGTGTGACTTACATGCAATTTTAAAAATTTACTTTGGAACAATAACACATATACACTAATATAATATCAGGAAAAGTGCTGATTATAAGAATTTATTTCTCTAAATACTATAGCAGACATTTTATATTTTGGTTTTATCTAATCCCTCTTTCTTTATGTACCTTCACTAGAATCGTCCTTTAAAACTATGCGTAAATTATTTGGATACAAAAATTACATTATGTATTATGTCATTAGTTATACTCGTATTACCAAAAGATTTACCTATAGTAGTTTACATAGTAAATGAATGATTATATAGTTGAATAAAAAATCTAAGCTATAAACTCAATAATTATAAAACAGGTGCACCTACAAGATTACAGTTACTTTGTTGATAGTTATATTTGTTTTTACCGTATGTAATGATTGCTTAGATTAAACAAGATAAGGTGTGCTGCAGATATTTATGGTTGGCGGTAAATGTCTAACCATTCAGGGACGAAATATGAATATATGGTTTTATATCTGACCATCTCAAGTTCGCCCTTTCAAAGCTACAGGGTATGTGATAACCTAGAGAACCAAACTGTAGTTGTGTACATTCTACATATTTTTATACGTACTTATCAGAAATCGCATTACTTAAATATGTCTATATGTGTGTACCTTTTAAACTATATTACAGCTATACTGTGTTTTACGGCGGTTTGTTGAAGAATTTTAATTCTTAGTGATGATTATTTTGTAATGTTTACAAATGTATTATAAAATGATAGAAAAAGTGATTATGATTGTCAAAATCATACAGACATTACTTAACTGAACTGTGCTTTAAATTTTCTTTTGATAATATCCGAGCGTAAACATACAAAAACATGTGTTCAGTTATAACTTGTACTCAAAATATAGTAAAAAGTTGTATTAAAATAGTTCATTGCAACTTGTAAACATTTTTATTTAAATTTTAACTAAAATGCTGAATGCATTTTAACGAGTAGGAACTAATGATCGAATAAGAACTAAAACTACATTTAAATAAATAAACTTTTTATAGCATTATTGCACGACCGCTTGTATTATTTTTTCCTTAATTATTTTGTTTTTCTAAATTCAATAAATGAACAACATTAAAATGTATATAAGAACATTGTGCCTAAAAATAAGGCGTTAGATAAGTTTTATGAAAATCAATAAACATACTTTATAAATATTACTATTAAAAGTATGTTTCATCAAGCGTGCTGTGATATCGATTAAATAAAATTGTAAGCAAAGTTATTACCGCTGTTAAATTATTAGTACTTATAAAGGGTACTATTGAGTTAATGAGCTGAAATGGAACTTTTACCTACGAATACTTAAAAGTATTTGTTTATACACTGATTTTAAAGTTGTTTTATAAACATTACTATGATAGATTTGTACTTGTTCATAGGCACAACATATCGATTTTATTTAAAATTAGGCTTGGTTTAAACACAATCTCCTAATTGCCAATATATTTTAAGCTGATTCTTTAAACGTAAAAGGTGTGTTATAAGTAATATTATATGAATAAAACGAATTGTATTTAATGTGTTTTAATTGACCTTAACAATATTTTGAAGTTTTTGGGGCTTTTAAAGTTTAATACTAGTCTCAAGAATCAGAATAAAACTACATGCTTTTATAAAATAAGTAATTGGAATAAAAATATTAATGTGACTCAATATTTATTTGAAGCATGTCAAATATACACAATTTAAACATTGCAGTTATATTTTAATGTAAAAAATATAATAATAATTGTTTCTATCTAATAATAAAAATATACCAGATTTACAAATATGACTCTTGTAACTAATAGAGTTACACTCCTCTGTTAACATAGAGCATTATTATTCTGGGAGCCAGTAGAAATGAAATAATAACATGATTATTAACTGTTTAAGACAATATTTTGTGACATAACTTTTAAAGAATTTATGTAAGTAACTGCATTTAGAGTATTGTTATAAAATTACAAATAAACAAAATTGGGCTAGCAGTAATCAGCTGTTAAATGTAATAATCAGCAGATGAACTAAAATTATATCTTGTTAATATACTTAAACACATTCAATACCAAAAGGGCGCAGAAGTGCTGTATGTTGACACTTTCTTTATAATGAATTACGACGCTTGGTAGCCAAAGTGTTAATATTGTATATTACAGTTAGATCAGAATTGGTTCATAATACATTCACTACCGAGGTGCACAGAGTGTGCGAAAACACCTACATTATCATACATCGAGACGCTTAGTAGCCAAAGTATTAGAGATATTTACAAAATAAAAACTCTGTAGTTCTACATACATTTCACGTATCGGATTACACTAATGTATTAAAATATACGTGTCAAAGTGTCCAATATTTATTATTATTCATGAAATATTTTTATGAAATTTAAATAAAGAATAGGTTTTTTAATAAGAGGCAGAAAACGATGCATTATACGACTACGTTTCATTTGACGTTTCTTATTTATTTTTGCTTGGCAAGTAACATAGTGTCATTTGATAGTGTAGTTTATGAACGGACTGAATATCAGTTAGTAAGTTTCAAAATTGAAACATCTAATTGGTAATGTACAATGTCATCAAGTACAATGGTGTTCACACGAAACACATTAACCAAGTTGAGCTGGTTCCATTGTGTTCAGTTAAGAGGCCATAGTAGAACTTGGTGTATTGTTTACTGTGGGTGCAAGGATAATCTAACACCAAGAGTTGATTACCTAGGATCCTGCTCTGTGTTATCTGCACACTTTATATATATATATATATATATATATATATATATATATATATATATATATATATATAATACGGTATATTTTATTATTTAGAGAATCATATGTATATGACAAATGTTTCATTAAATAATATAGTTTAAATATAATTTAAATTTCCCTTAATTATATATATAATTAAGACAGGTATTTGGTCTTCCGATCATATGTTAGTTTGCTTATTTTAAACGCATATGTGACAGATATGGCCAAACACAAAATAATTGAATCGTAAAAGTAAGCGCTCTGTGGTGTAATGGTAGCACATTCACCCGGCAAGTGAGAGATCCGGGATCGAATCCCGGCGGAGCAAGTACTTTTTGTGATTCAATGTTTATTGAAATTAAATAAGGCTATTGCCATTTATACAGTTGAACGTAAATAAAAGTCGTTTGACAGGTATTTGGTCTTTCGATCATATGTTAGTTTGCTTATTTAAACGCATATGTGACAGATATGGCCAAATACAAAATAATTGAATCGGAAAAAGTAAGCGCTCTGTGGTGTAATGGTAGCACATTCACCCGGCAAGTGAGAGATCCGGGTTCGAATCCCGGCGGAGCAAGTACTTTTTGTGATTCAATGTTTATTGAAATTAAATAAGGCTATTGCCATTTATACAATTTAACGGTATATATATATATATATATATATATATATATATATATATATATATATATATACGTATAAAATTAAGGGAAATTGTAAGTTGCTGCCAACTGCCATAAAAAGTTATTTTAATAGCTATATAAGCAACTGTTTTAAGTCTTACATTTCGTACATATCTACTATATACAATAATGAAATACAAACATTCCACAGAACCAATTGAAATGTAACATTTTACGTGTAACTTAGGTAAAATGCGGTTTTATTTAACTATGGTACACCAAACGTGGTTATCTCCGGCAGTGGTGTAAAACCATCACCACGTTTTTATAGCCTGTTTGCTATTTAATAGTATTATATTTAAATGGTTTATATTAAGAAATTGGTTAAAAATTTTAATTTGAAATGGAAGCGGAGAGTTAATCTCATTGGATATACTTTTATAAATGTTAAAAATAGTTTATTGTGTGAAAAAGTTAAAGACATAGTGTAGAACGACATAGCGTTTACCGCATTTAGTGACTTATACTACTGTAAAACGTCTCTATATTTATAGCAAATATATATTATCAAATTCTCTACTGCAGATAAAACTTTCTGAAATATAACAATACGATAGTATACAGTCTATAGTACATTTGACTTTTACTACAGTCAACGTGGTTACGTAGTGTCAACATATCGTTTTCACACACGGCTGTACCTAGCGACTAATGACCTAAAACCGTACCAATCGATGTTTAGAAACAAGAGGTATATTCTGTAAATAACAGTGTACAAAACATTATGACAAGCTATCACGCTCTTTAAAGTATTTTTTTTTTCTCTTTTTATACTTCAATTTATAGTGGTTTTGTTTTTATGTTTGCATGAAAAGAACGATAGTTTTTGGGTTTCTTATGAAAAATCTCTTAATAGTTGAAAATAAAACAAATTACACTTGGCCGATTTAAAAATAATACACCATACAATGCAGCTATTTAGTCATTATCGGATAAAATACCAATATCATATTAATAAAAATACATCGAAGTAAAGGAGATATACAATAACTGAGAAATATTGGTTTTTCAGAGCTCATAATAGTAATGTATAAAAAACTGATAACCGATACTGACACTTTACCTGAGGTGCACAAAAAAAACCTTATATTTAAAAAACATAGCCTTATCTAATAACGTCTTCTCTAATATTACAAACACGCACAGTAATTTTGCAAAAAAAATCACATAAACTGGCCGATTAAGTTCAGCGATGGATCACTGAGCGTTCAAAGCGACTTGAAATATTTATCCGCTCCCACCAAAGATGTTGACCACGAATGTCGAAACCACAAACTCACCTATAAAAAACCCTACACTATTAAATTTAAGGTGAGATATTAATTATTAATGAAATAAAACCTGCTTCAGTAAGGCTGGATTATGCACGTGATAATAAAATAACTGATTTTATCATGTAAAAACTAAATTAATTTTATTGTACGTTAAAATTATATTGATAATAATTTTGAATATAATTAAATAAACTTATTGCTTTCAACTCATAGTCACTGCTGCCCTCTATCATAAAAGGTACGTAATACGACTGTCATAACTATTTGAAACACACTACGACAGATAGTATTTTGTCATGGCATACAAAAATTTGCAATAAGTATTCTTTGATGAATAGTAATTAAATACACAACAAATGTATAAAATGGGTACTAATGGAACAAAATAAACATCTGCAAATATTATAATTTACAAGTTTTTCTATCTCTACTTATATAAAAGAATTTTATTTAATGAAAGTACAACACCTTTACTAGTATTTTTTATATCGTGAGAGATATCCTTCATTGTCTTAGAAACTTTTTTACAGTATGTTTAGACTTCATTATGGTTTACACCATAATTTAGATAGTTCGGTTTAGAGCTATGTTTACTTTTTCAAAACGCATTCAATTATCTAATAAGACATATATCACTTTGAAATATGTAATCATTATAATTCATTGGGTTCAAAAATTGATATCGTTTGTTTTGTGTGGCATAATTAGTTCAGTGTATAACACTGAAAATTGCTCTTTCAAAGTTTACCATTTGATTTTTCAGGTTAAAGTTAATTAAGATGTGTAAAAAGCATAGTTGTATCTTGCTTATTTTACCGACTGTTTTTTTTTTTTGTTTTTTTAATTTTTTTAGGAAAACATTATATGTTACGTAAAAATATAAAGTTAAAAATTTCAAAACTATTTTAGCTTTATTATATCTAAGACCTGTCTTTAGGAAAAGTTTCAGAAAAATATCATATCAGCTTTCAAAATGGTGGTTATACTTATTTTTCATAATTACTTATCACAAACTGGAACAAATAAAAATGTACACGATGATATATGTTGTTTGCGTGTGAACAACTTGATACGATGTTTATTTACAACAACAAATAATAACGGAATAGTGAAATTTAGACTCAGCACCATCAAAGTATTTAATAACTTATGCTGGGATTAGCGTTGACTTCTAAAACAGTATGTACAACATTTTCTTCTATTTTCCACTACACTTTATAATCAATTTTTATAAGTTATGTTATCACGTATGTTATGAAATGGTCTCTTATAACTATACATTACTGTATTTGACACAATTAAATACTCAGGAGTTTAATGAATGCGACACCAATATAACATGACAGTAATTATTAGATCAAGAGAACAAGGATCTCCTAACTCGAACTCAAATACCAAACAGGTTGCCAAGTGATTACTACTGAGAATTATCCAATTAGGAATGGCTCTCAGCAAATCACAGAAGCATCTTACAATAAAGCACAACTTGCCGGAGGCTGTGTGCTTGGCATTCCCTTATTACTCTCGCAGCCTAATATCCCCAAGTCTGTTTAGAATATGAAAACTGCTCGTGAAATTCATAATCCGTAAATTTTTTTATAATTATGATTTTAACGTGTAGATTGTTATAAACAAATGAATTACTTGATTGAACATTTTCGTTATATAGTCAATAATAAAATATAACAGTATGTGAGAGAACAAGTAAAAATATAAATATTGTAGTTGACGCTATAAATTTGGACAATTATACGTATCCCAATGGATATTAAATAATCTTCATATCTATATTTAACTCGTATAACTTGTTATAGAAATACAAAGCATATATTCCTATAAGCTATATTAAATACCCAGAAATTAAAAAACAAAAGTTGAACTTGGAACTTGAATTACAAATTAACATGGAATCATTATTTCATCACTTGTTTTACGCTACGAGGAAATATTCGATTGGTTTTTCTTATTTTCCCATTTCCCACGTACACTTATATTGTAATTACTTGTAAAAAGTTGTTAGTTGAAAAAGTTGTTAAGTCCATAACCATTTTGGATTTTATTCACTGAATATAATTTTTCAATACAATTAAAACAAACACTAGGACCGATATCCCCTTTTATTTTATTTATTTATTTATTTATTTATTTTGACTTATAAATAGCTACAGGTCATCAGTTACCTAAATTAGCTATATTAAATAAAACAAAAATTAAAAAAAATTATACTATCCTCTAACCTAAGTGCAGTGCAAATTACAAATAAATTAATAATTATATTAGCTCAAAAAACAAAATGAACGATGTTATTCTTAGCAATAGAGGAAAAAAACTTTCACCTTGAAATAAATAACATGCACAACATCTTAAAATTATATAAGAATTAAATTGAAAGAGCAAAATGAAACACTTCTAAACAAATAATATCTAGATTGGTTACATGAATAACATACAAAAAATCCTACAAATAATCCAAAAACTTAACTTATTAGTAAGAATACTAAGAATTAAACAGATTATTACAGCTTTTCGAGTAAAAGTCTCAAACTAAAGGTTTTAATTTTCCAATAAAATCTTTTGCACTTGTAAATCAATATAAGAATGGTTGTTATTAATAAATCTAAAACTCCTAAACAAAGAAAAATAATAATGGCTGATTGTGTTACATCTAGGAATAAAAAACAATATTTTGGACCTTGAATGAAACTTAGGGACATAAAAGTTTATATTTTTAAGTAAGTGTGAACTATCAATCAGGTTATTTAGTAATTTAAATAAAAAAGATAGATTAAAAATTAGTCTTCTTGCTGAAAGTTTTTGAAAATTAAATAAATTTCTTAAAGAATAAGTGGGGAAATTTCTATCACAATATGTGTTGTGTTTTTTTTTTTATTTATACGCCCTTCAACTCGCAACGATTTACAGATTCTTTAAACTATTTTCCAAATAAGTAACTGTTCTAAAGAGACCTCATTCAATTCATTTGGAAACTACACACATACTATACAAGTATTTTACATATGCATGTGTATTTTAATATTTATTTATAATTAGTAACTTATGCACAAATTAAAAAATTTACACTCACGCCGACTATTTTAAAATAATCCTTTCCAGAATAAACCATAATAAGGATACCCAGATATTTTGTACAACTTATTTGTGACCAGCTTGTTTATGGAATTGGTAGAATGTAAATCTTTATTCGCAAAGTTTAAAAATACGAAGTTTGTGTATTATTTTGGAAAATAATGAATCCTGTTTGTACTGTTAATTGTGAAAATAGGACTGTACAGAGGAGAAGAAAGAAAAAAATATGTAAAAATTAAATTGTTTTTAGCTGTAGTAAGGTATAATATTTGAAAACAAACATTTTTTTGATTAAATTTTACATGTAGATTATAGATTACAGACTATACACTATGCAATTCTATACGTAGAACAAGTTTCAATATGAGTACCTTACTTCAATATATGTCCAAATACTGTTTTCCGGACTAATATAAATAGCCTCTAGTAACTTCAATAATTCTATAAATAATTCTAAGAGTCATAGATGTTGTGTTTATTTATTACCTAAAAGAATTATTTAAAAAAGAATTTAAATAAAATTGATTTTTGAACAAATTGTCCCTACACTGCATATTTTTTCCAACTTATGGGACTACTATTTATTAAGTTTTACTATATAATGTTCTACATTATTCACTAACAGTAATTATAGTAACATTACATTATGAATTCTCGTGGGTATAGCGGTTATTGTAAAACAAACAAGCAACATCTTGGATTGCGATTACTAAGCGATTTTCGCCTAGCAAGCAGTCTGACAACCTGCCATTTTGTGATGTTTGGAAATCAGTGGTTTCAGGTCAGGTAACTACATATATTGCAACTACACACCTAATGTGATATTTTATTGCGTAATAAAATTAGCACGACATCGTATCGTAGAAGAATCTGCGCGTATTCCAGTAGATGTAACAAACAACGCGTTGTCAGTGTTTTGTCATCGGCTGGGATATTGCCAAGAAGCCGAGGGGAGACAATTTCAGTGCCTACTACAACAATCTACGTAGTTGATTTTGTATGGCTAAAGTTAGTAACCACTAAAAGTTTTTAATGAAAAAATTAAAAAACCGTTTAATTTCTCAGGTCTCAACTTCCTAAATTTTATGCTAAATTTATAATTTACTTTCAAAATGTTTGAATCACAATCATAAAATCGTACCCACCTATGATTGCATAAAACATTTACTACTGACTCCTCATGGATGGTTCCTTAGAAGAAAAGTAGGACACTGAATACATCTTAAAGTAGCTGTTTGGTAATGTACACTGACGTATGACAAACACATTAGAAAATTCTGCATAGAAAATTACAATATGGAATCAGAAATAACACACAATTTGTTATAGAGCTCAGTTCAAAGAATTAGAATTTCAAATAATGTAACGATGACTCAGAAAATATCAATATTTTATAAATATTATAAAAAAATACACCAGTGACTTTT
The DNA here is from genome assembly GCF_021130785.1 of Homalodisca vitripennis. Taxonomy (NCBI): domain Eukaryota; kingdom Metazoa; phylum Arthropoda; class Insecta; order Hemiptera; family Cicadellidae; genus Homalodisca; species Homalodisca vitripennis. Next base: position 153,206,566 of record NC_060210.1, on the reverse strand, counting down.
CATGATTTAAACTAAAATATTTGATGACTTCGTAGTATAATTAGGGAAAGGAAATAAAGAATTACTTAATTAAATTGTTCTGCATTTGAACTCTGTAGTTCTAAATCTCAAATCATCTCTATATTCAAATTTAAAGTTACCTCTTTGAAATATATTTTAAATGCAGTTTTTAAGAGACGAATTAATTCGAGAATTGTAATTTAAATAATAGAATGAGTTAAATAAATTGGAAGAAAAAACTTTTTAAATTTAGACAAAACGAAATATATTTTTGATTTGAGAATTATTGTACATTCAGGACATATTAAAGTTCATGAACAGAATAGACTTGTACTCGTTAATAGTTTAAAGAGAAAGAATGTTGTTTGATTAAATTTGTAGAATATATATATATATATATATATATATATATATATATATATATTTACATTTAAAAATATATGGTTATGGATCTTCTGGAAAGCAATTATATAAATGATAAAATTGTAGTCTTAACAGTTTTGAATATCATCTTCAAAACCGCCCTATATTCATTTAAATTTAGTGTTATTTCTTTAAAAAATGTTATTTTACTACAATATAAATTTAAGACATTTTCTGTGATAATCTATAAATGTTGTTGATGAATCGTGATATTTACAAAGAGTCTTAAATAATTCATATTTTGTCATGAACTCGTTTCTTTTATATTCATTTTATATTCATTATAAGAATACATTTTTTATGTTATGAACCAATTTATATTATAAAAAGTTATAATAGTTAATGTTTTTAATTGTTTATATTTCCATTCAATATTTTCAAATTAAAATTATATTTTTCCTCTACAATTTATGTGATAGTCATTTGATGACTTTAAAATTCAAAGAATAGTTTCTAATATAAAGCAAATAACGAAGACAGTATAAAATTGTGTTTAAGATGATTCTAGATGTTTATTATGACTGATTTCTATTATAAGGTTTTAAAGCGTCAGAAACTGGAAAGATTTTCCAGAGTTCGTTTGTATAGGACAAATTTAAATATTCTGTTAAACAAATTTTATTAATAAATTGTTTTTTTTTTCATGATAAAGTTTTAATATTCCTAAGCTGTTTGAAAAGTTTTCGTCAAAGTTGGACGTTTCGTCAAGTTATACAAAGATTTAATTTTTAAATTTAGTTAAATATTATTAAGTTTTAGTGATTTTTCCATTCATAGTTTTAAGAAGGTACTGTTCATGGGAATGAATTTATGTTTCGTACTTTAACACTAAATGTTATAGATGTTCGAATGGCTCTGCAACTTTATCCGCTTGATATGTAAGATAAATGTTTAGTACAATGTATATAGATTATTCGTTTTTTTTTCACCGTCGTAGAAATATTTCATATGATTTTATAGGTCAGTGTGTGATATTTTAGAGATTATTTCCGTATGAAAATTGAATGGCACAAGAAGTACACTAAGAGTGAAACTATATTGTGTAATTAGATTACAAGTTAATATTTGGAATTTATATTTAGACATTCTCATATATTCTTGCGAAAATAAAGCCGTATATTTGGTTGAATATCTCCAACGAGTTTAGTAACACTTGTACAGTATTAGACCATGTAGCCTACAGGAACTCTAAAATTGAAGTTAATAGCGTTCTTACTGAAAGCACTTGTGATGTAATACGATAGAGTCTTATGATATTTTCAAAATCAAATTAGTCATATATAATAAAAATTAGTGACCAGATACCCATTATCGATGTTTATGATTAATACGATCAGAAATTAAGCAAAATTTAGAGTAGTCCTTATTGCTATTGTAAAAGTGGAGATTGCAATTTCGGCCCACGAAACTATACATAAACACACACACACACACACACACACACACACACACACACACACACACACACACACACACACACACACACACACACACACACACACACACACACACACACACACACACACACACACACACACACACATATATATATATATATATATTATATATATGTATGGTTCATATTATGTTATATAGAGATTATAGTTTTCTAAATTGTATGGATACAGACATAGTCACTAAAAATAAAAAAATAAAATTATCAATAATACGTACATAATACGCGATACTTAGTACATCTTGCCTTCCAATCCATGTTCGCTTTATCATACTGTTTCCTTGGTACTGTCTAGGAATTATATAAGTATCTCTCTACCTAAGCAGTATCATACTCGTATAACTCAACAGTGAGAAATGAAATCAAAATTCCCTCGATTTCTTTAATCAAAATTGCACTTAGTGTTGCGTATGTAATATTTCTACCTGCGTCTACTTGCTACAATCACAGATTCTCTGCGGTCACCGGGAGGAAGTTTAGCCACGGACCAAGATGGAATTTTTAACTGTTTCAGAGATCATTGGGGCCTAGCCCAGAAGGATGTTTGAACTAAGAATAGGCCTAGGGGCAAAAAATATCCATTTACAACTTCAGTACATTCTGTTGAATAGTTTATGCGTGTAAGCAAAACAAACGAATTAAGGCAATTTTTTATTTATAATATCATTTATACAAAGATGTAAGCTATATTTTATTTATGTAACAATCTTATTAAATAAAAATTAGAATCGTTATTTATAAAATCCTTTGCAGGTTTAGTTACGTCCATACGCGTAAATATTAATTACATAGTTCTTGTATCAACAAAAAAATATGACTTAATACAATGTATTACAAAAAAGTTCTTCGACTAATCAGAGGCGATGAGGCATAACGGGTGATTGGAGTCTCGTAGAAACAGTGGACTCCAGGTTAAATACCTTAGGATTCGAAATGCAAAGGTTAAGTGTCTTGAAGCTAAATATAATTGTAGTTGTTATTTACAATACAACTCCAAGTTTTGCGTACTAATAAACTTGACTTGGATTGAGAAAGATGTTAATAATTTAAATTTATATTTCGTCTATAAAATAAAATAAATACTGTTTGGAATTTCGCTTCGAATGATAATTCACCTATGTAAGTAATAAAAGTACAACACTAAAACTAAAATTAACAAAATATGTTTTAAATGTACAATTGGCGAACAAAATCTGAATACGGCTAATACATAAATATACCAGGTTGACCAACAATCGTGATGTGTAATTACCAGGAAGGGACAGGCGCGTTGGAGTGTTAAGAGGCGCTAGAGTGGTTCATCTCACTTAGAGTGTTACTGGAGCCAGCTCGTTACACATTTTCTTGCTTCTGACGGAGTTCCCTCTACCCAGATTCAGAATTGCATAGGTAATTACTTAATTGGAAAGCAGGTATTATTATTTATTTCTTAAGAAAATTTGGGTTATTAAGTGTTTTAATGCATTTGTTACTATATCCGAGACGATTTATCCCAAAATATCTGATTTTTATTAAAAATAAAGTATTATTTTAAATATTTATTCACAAGTTACAATTTAAAACCCGGTTGCTAAAACCAACTATCCCTAAAAAGCCATCAGTGTAAAACTCTGAGTTAATTTTCTTATTAAAAAACTCCATAAATATGCCTGAGTTTTATCTTCATCCGTGACTGAAATCCCATCTTGGTCCGTAACTAAACTTCCGAGAAACAAGTGACCGCAGAGAATCTGTGATTGTAGCAAGTAGACGCAGGTAGAAATATTACATACGCAACACTAAGTGCAATTTTGATTAAAGAAATCGAGGGAATTTTGATTTCATTTCTCACTGTTGAATTATACGATTGTGATACTGCTTAGGTATATAGATACTTATATAATTCCTAGACAGTACCAAGGAAACAGTATGATAAAGCGAACATGGATTGGAAGGCAAGATGTACTAAGTATCGCGTATTATGTACGTATTATAGATGTTAATTTTAGTTTTTAATTTTTAGTTACTATATTTGTATCCATACAATTTTGAAAACGATATTGTCTTGAATTATATCTCCATGTATCACTCATACATATATATACTCGGGCCAAAATAGCAAACTCCAGTTTAAAATATAGCAGTTAATAATAGCAGTTACAATAAAGACTACTCGAAGTTTCGTTTTAGTTCTGGTCGTAATAATCATAAACCCTGAAAATGGGTCCCTGATCACAATTTTTAGTGATATTTGACTAACTCAGCTTTTTACATATCATAGGACTCTATCGTATTACATCACAAGTGCTTTCACTAAGATAGCTAATAACTTCGATTTTCGAGTTCCTGCACATGGTCTAAAATAGCACAAGTGTTACTAAAATTGTAGGAGATATTTAATCAGATACACGGAATGATGCATAGAAAATGGAAGCGAAGTCGCCGGTATGCGCTAATGTTGGTACCACAAAAAGGAAGGCATAAAAGACAGAACAGGAGAGATGAAGGCAGTCAAGAATGAAAATGTAAACGGATCGGCTGGACGGACCAGACACAGCCACACAGGCCATACAGGCTACATATACAGTGGTTCCGCTGGTCGCGACCGTCACTTTACTTCGGCACTAGTGTCGCCTGTCCTAAGAAAGGGGTGGAAGACGTAGTAACAGTAGTCTTAAAGGATACAAATAAACTCATTTAGTTTTATAAAAGGAAATAGTTTGAAAAATACATAAATACTATTGTTGTTGTGACGTTTATATTGAACTATTTCTTATTTCTACTCGATACATTAGTGTTGTGAGTTCCCTTTAATTTAAACTATTGTAATATACTCTTAACAAACAACGACATAATATAGTGTATATTTTACATTTGTTCAGATTTGTTTGTTTTAGAGAATAAAATGATTTTCCACAATGGAAAATATTTGGATTGAGCGCAATACGACTGTATATGTATATATTGATGTATTTTGCAGATTATATCATCTTTCATGAAAACTTTGGAGATTGTAAGATGTAAAAGTAGTCGTAAATTTGATATCTTTTGTAGAAAGGATTCATAGAGCTGGAAACCTGCCAATGTACAACTCTTCTGTAGCAAAAAGCTTTATAGAAATGCTCACTTGTTTATTCTCTTTAAGTGCGAAACACTCGCTTCACACTTGCGCGCTTGTGACGTTATATATAAGTTCGATATCAGTGCCAACTCACGACATGAAGGAGTTCAACCATTTATTATGGTTTACCGATTACACTAATTTTAGTTTAGTTAACGGTTTCAAATATAAAGCAATGAAAAATGTTTACGATGGTTTATTACTTAGTAAATGTAACGTGTTCGTGAAAGATATTACTATTGAAAATAAACATCATACTAGGTTTTCCCTTTAAGACGACAAATTATTTACGCAAAGATACTGTATTTTATGTAAGTACTATACAAATATCTTTAAATGTTAAATGTAAGACCGAATGCTACTTAATACGGAAGCACCAAGTTTTGCTTAGTAGTTATTGGCATGAAGAAATTGAATATATATTTTTTATATTTTTTCCGAAAGAACTTTAGTATATAATGTATCAAAAGTATGTATATAGAGTTCCTTCGATTTACAAAATATTAATATGTCATTACTAAGAGTATACTTTGGTATATATGTAATAGTAGTAAATATAAAACATTCTAAATACTGAAATTTGTCTTAAGCTATGACCGGTATATTTCGTATACTGTGATTTATGTGGGGTGCCTATACATATAAAATAGGATGTTTGTATATATTACATTAGTAGACTATTTGACCGATCATCATGACAAAATATATATATATATATATATATATATATATATATATATATATATCAAATCAAATCAAAATCTTTTTATTCACATACAAAAAACAATAACATATACATACATGTTACGCATACATATTCATACACACGCGCGCGCACACACACACACACACACACACACACACACACACACACACACACACACACACACACACATATATATATATATATACATATACTCACCCATCTCTATACAGTTTAGGCACCGCTTAACGACCATATTACTATTAGATGGATGAAAACAATCCAACAGCACCACCTAACCAAATCTCACAATAATAATACTTACAAAATATTCCCAAATAATTTGCTATTAACAGACTTTTATATAATTTATTGGCAACGCCAACGAATCAGTGCCTCTGCAGCAGCATCATCCAGGCTGAGCAACAAGCGACCCACCCTACGCTTGTACTCGGCTACACTTCCACACTCTGCCTGCAATATGTGCTCTGGTAGATTTTTATAAAGCACATGAGCTATGTAAAAAGAGTTAAATTTTTCTATGGAACAAAAATGTTTTTTTTTACATCATATATATATATATATATATATATATATATATATATATATATATATATATATATATGTATGTATGTATTTTTCCACAGAGAAGATTTTTGCTATGCCCATTGATGTAACTCGACATCAGGCAACGCTACAAATGGTAAAGTTTTCAATGTGCCTGCATATTATAAGCTGCAATTATGAGACTATTAGGTATATTAGGTAACATTAGGTTAAACACTATTTGAAGGCAGTACGGTAAGATACAATTTTTTACTTTAAAACATATATTCTTTAAAACATTTGTTGGACATAAACCTTGAGTGTTAGACCGCTTTAAAATAAATTTCATGTAGAATGGCTACAAATATAAAATTTTTACAGATTTTTTGATCTTGACAGGAAAGTGTACATCGGCGTTGGAGATTTCATTCACTTGAAATAGAAGTGCTCATGCAATATTAAAACTTACGAAAAGCGTGCAAAGCTGAGAAAAACATTTAATTTTCGTATATTTTTAAATTACAGGCATTGTTCAGGTAGGAGTAAAATGAAAACGGGCATTGCAAATTTGATTGGTATTGGTCTTATTAAAATTGCATTTTACTACATGTTTTTATCTCTTATAGAAATGAAAAAAATTAATTTCTTTATTTGTCTACTATATATTGCAATACAAACTGAAGCTTTATTTGCTTTTATTATTGCTTAATTAGCTATTGATATAAATAAATAAACGTTTGATTTACAATTATTATTGAGTTTATTTGTCACATGTACGATACAGGGTTTCGTGAATTATATTGCCATGGGCACATAAAAAAATTATATCCAACATAGAAAAAGTTTTGGTGAATGTTAGGTTTGACTTTATACAAAAAATAGGTTTGAAATTTGAAAGGTTTGGAATCATAAATTGGGTAGATCTTACTTGAGTAAGTCCAGTTTTACTTTGTGCATTCCATTGACATTTATACATCTTCCAATCATCCTTGTCGATTTAGTACTAGCAATGTTGATCCTTGAAGATTTGAGAGTTCTGGTTGCCATCCAATATTCAAGCCTCTAGTAAATGTTTGTTCTGTGCTTTTACAAAAATCGAGATTGACTAAATATTAACACAAATAATAAAATGTATGACTGTATTTAATAACTAAAAATGTTGATTAATTTTGTGTTTTTTAATACATTTCTTGATGAAAAAAGGTTCTTCTCAGTCTCATATTAAGTCATGATTCAAAAGAATAAATTCCGTTATTGTAAAGTCACCATCTGATCTAAATTCACTTTATAACTCCAGGTGTTGTAAACTTACTTTGCATAACAATCTCCTTGTTTTTAATATTAAGATTTAATGTATTCTGTGGTATTTGGTCTAAAGAAATTACTTTATTTTATCTGATAATTAAATTTTACAATAATTTATGTATTTCTATCTTATATGTATGATAATTTGTTTTATGTTAGTTTTAACTCTAAAATAGGTTGCTACTTTATCTTAATTTCAAAATCTATTAACTTATATATGTTTATTGTAAGTTATAAAAATTGTATGGGTGTATGTTCTTCTTCTTGTATGGATTCCTGTGTGTGTGTGTACATATGTGGTATAAACTCCTTTAGTTATTTATTAATCTTTTAAAAATAAACATAAAATAATATGAACTATTAACTTTTGAAATCAAAACTGTGATAGTATAAGAAAGGTTTAATGTATTATTTTAATTTATTATGGTTTTTTATTTATGTATAGTCAATAATGATTTTCATGATTTTCTATGTTCAGTCTATCCATGGAATTTTGTTGATGGTCATGGAAGTCTATCACTCATTAAGCTGCACAAAAATTTCTTTTGTCTGCCGGGGGGACGTTTGGCGGGTTTAAGAGAAAGCGGTGTTTACAAGCACTGAAACGAATAGCCTTCTACGGCCTCCATTCCTGGTTTATTGCCCAATTCACTTAGCTTTACCTAATGTGTTTAACGAGATTTTCCACATAGTTGATTATCATGTTCTGTTTACTGATGTATTTCTTACATTGACAAAACATTTATACGTTTTTTAAATTAATGAGTTATCAGTTTATCACATTAATCTTCCAAAGGGAACACATACATATTTTATATCCCTATACTGTGGCCATGAAGCAATACAGTCTCTATCAAACAATCAGTTAACATAATTAGCTGCATTAATAATTATTATTTGATAAAGCAAATAATTAGGTTACACCGTATAAGTAAAAAAATAGCTTCTCATTATGTTACAGGATATTGCGTTACTGTTAAACTGAGTACAATGTTAATATTGTACTACTGTATATTGCATGAGAATATACATTTTCAGGGATACAACGGATTTTACAGTGTTAAATAAATTTTATATCAACCCCATTTCATGTTATTTGATATCCCGTTTTCTAGGAATCAAGACCATATTTACACTCTATTAATCACATAAACTGGTTAATATTGAAATTTGTCCCTGTGAAATAATCGATCGCTGCAATAATTATTGAGATATTAGAAATATTATTGTATCAGATGGTTTCGCAATATAAAATGATAATGATCTCTCAAATAATTATTCTAATAGCTTGGCATCTTTAAGGCCTACCGTTAGACACGCAAATAAATGTTAAATTAGGGTCAGTTAATTATATATATGCCCTTAAATTGGCAATTTTCTGTCTCTTCCTCTTTATAGTGTTGTACCTATTATTTTAGTGAATGCTGACGGTTTTTAAGTGTATCAAGTTAAGTACACTTAAAAGAAAGTATTAAGTAATGTTTTATATTTATAGTCTTTTTAGTACCCTCCCTTGTAGACCTACACGAAAAATAGTATTATTAATGATTTAATTATCTTCATCACACATATTAGTAATATATTAACTTTATTGAAATAAATGTCTTAATAATGAATAGTGAAAATTACTGCATTTTTATCTAACGTATGTTACATTTTCGTTGAATAATCTTTTAAAGCATGGCTGTGTTAAACATAATGTAGATGCAATGCGTTTTCTAAAAGCTGGTTAGTACCTATATTCAAATTGGTGTAAAAAATTTAGAGAGTTTTTGGTTTAGGACTATCGTTGATAACCGGGATCTCCAGGTATTGCCACAGAGGTATCATATGACTAGGTATCTAATATGTATGTCCTACACTGAAAGATATCTACAGGTAGTGGTGTCACAAAACATTTAGGCTAAATCAGCGTCAAGGGACCGAACATAAATAATAGTCTAGGAGCCGATAGCCATGGATATCTAGGATTAGTCCAGTATTTATACTGTATAAGCAAACAACCTGGTTTATCTTGAAATCGAAAGACTAATTTTTCCTTTAAAAGAAATCGATCGTCAGCCGCGCTAGTTTTGGCCGATATGGGAATGGTAGGGAGGAAAAGGTTAAAAATTTAAAAGATAAATGTTTTAATATTATATTTAATTTATTGGCACTCGAAATCATCCTTCAGATAGATAAATTATCGTTATATCATAGAGACTTAAAGTTTCTATTTTACCGACCTCTATATGGGTACCTGACATTTATTTAATATTTATTTCCGTGTCTGAATATTTTTTAATTATAGTTTTTAAGTTTTTTACAGTATTATGTTAATAAAATGTCCATTTCTTACTACAAAGTTTAACAATCGATTTTCTTTCATAAGTGAAATTTCTCACGATTTAATGAATAACTAGGTTATGTGCTTACACAATTCAAATTGAGTATTGGTTTCTGGACTTTAAGAGTGTGATCAAAAGTTGATCTGCAGATATATGCTGGGTTTGGAAAGGTAGAGACGGACACAGCTACATGGAGTAAAGAAACACTCTACCGTACAAATCTGGTTGGAACTGTTTTTAGATACCTTCCTGTGCGAGATATTTTTTAAACATTTAAGAGTGTGTTGGACAAACATCTAATACTTCTCAGCTCGCATCTCTTAATTTTGTTATGTATTTGAAACAAAACCTGCTATAAAGAAATGATTTATTTATCATTTGTAAACATAAACAAAATTTGAAGACCATATATTACTGAATGAGAGTATTATAAAATATCTTGTCAATATGAGTAATAAGAATAATAAATGCTTTAAACTGTTTAAGTAAAAACAATGTGTGTGTTTTTAAATTGTTCTACTAATAACTTAAAATATGTATTGTTGTATACGTATAAGGAACAGATCGTTATATTTCTAATATTCCAAAACAAGTTAAGTAATTACCGATAAAAAAAATAATATTCCCATAATTTTATAAAATTTTATAATGTATATTTTTTCTCTAGGTATTAATGTCGGATACATATTTGTTTGCTTTATAAAAAATGTATAGGGCGGTTTATTACATTTTAAAGAAATAAACACTTTTACTCAAAGTAGTACAATTTTGTATTTATATTTTCATATACTACAAAGACTATATTAAATGGATAATTTCTAATAATTCACACATCTGTGAAAACATCTATATCTCTCTCTATAGATTGGACTTGCAGATGGTCGAGCCATCTAGACTTTGAATCAGCGTTAGCGATAGCTCAGTTTCGAATCCTATCTATGACCGTTGAATGTTTTATTATTACCATCAACCTTGCACTAAATCGACTCTCCCACTTATGTTTGATAACATCCTTGCACAGGTCAGTGGCCCATGAGGACGGGCAGAATAAGGCTTAAAGGGAATAGGCGCTTCTTAAAACAAAAAGAAAGATGGATACAAATTGTATAATATACTGTACGAGCTTGATAAGGATTTGCAGTGATTAAATATATGAAACTAAATTTCATCTAAAATAAATGCATTTTTAAATGTTTATAGACGTCAATGTCCAAAGAGTGAAATTTCTTGAAATTACATTTCTAACGTCAAATATTTTTGTAGTTATAAGCTACATAACTAGAAATTAGAATTAACTACAAAATTATTGTAAAAAACATGGAAATTTCGGATATCGAAAGGAAAGGAGAAAAATTAAACACGAAAGAAGAATACATATATTTAAATTATAACAAAGATCCTCAAAACATATTAAATAGCAATCTAAAAAAATAAAACAAATCCTATATTTGAAAAAATATTAAATACAGAATCCAAAACAAAATTACAACTTTGTCATATAAATTAAAAATCTGTTTAAATGGTCCACATGTGTACTGTATATTTGGTTGTTTGTAGTTAAGTTAAATAAATAAATATAATATATATATATATATATAATATATATATATATATATGTGTATATATATATAATTGTTATATCGTTAATCCCTTTGCATTAATAATGTTAACTGGAGTGACTATTGACAAATGTTTGTTCTTGGCCAACGTCCCGTCGCTCGTAACGGAGACCGATAGCAGGAACCCAGAGTAGAGCAGTGTCGACAGACCACGGTGACTCCCACATCAAAGCATTCCCTCGTAGCATCTTGTTAGTTCCAGCATGTCACAGCAACTTTAGCCAAAAGACGATGTGTTTAGAAAGTCCTCGGAAAAAATAGCGTTGTCAACCCAAGGGTAGAAGCTGAATTCCATTTGATCTATTGTCTACAAATACATGTTAAACCACACTGTGCAGTGTTAGTATTTCCATGCAAAAAGGGTCAATTTTTAACATTTTAGGAACGTGGAATTTTCTTTCAGTAATGTGTACCATTACTTGAGAAATATTTAAATTACTAGCTGACCCGGCAAACGATGTTTTGCAGTATAAATTCTTATTAGTATTTGCGAATGTGGTGTATGAGTGGAAGAAGCATGGAGCGCTGTAAACTATGACGAGTATAAATGTTACAAACCATTAAACATTCGTATTTTCTTACTAAATATAACTGATTCTGTGTAGTTAATAATCATATACGATACATGTCATAATATTACTATATAATTACAACATCAATCCCTTAACGCAATGTATTCCATAATATTTTTTGCTAGCTAATCTTTAGGTAACATAAACGAACTGAATGGTTTGCCCACTCGAGAGCATGCCTCATATAATTGCCCGTGTGACAAGTAATACTTTAAAACGGGGATGCTTTTCTACAACCTACGGTGCAAACCTGTATGAAGGTACCCTTCTTCCGAATATCAAAAATGCCTTTCTTTACTGCTTTATTTATGGTCATTGTAATTTGCTATGATATTAGTGTCATTTTCTATTGCTGAATTTGCCTCTTTTCTGATAAAAAAATACATACATCCACAGCTCTGATAACCTTACCTTTGTAAAAACACAAATAATTTAGGATTAATAACAGTGTTTAAATGTAAAGTAAACGTCCTACTACATTGTCTGTTATATCTGCACGTCTAGCCGTTACCCGCTCATTTGCACGCAATTTAGTAGGCGATGCACGTGTATAACAACTACTAGTTTGAGTGAATTTTATTTTCGACGCCAATGTTAAGTTTGCCTTAGTGCTACGATCAAGAAAATACGTTAAAGGTTTATATTTATGGCTATTGTAATTTATTTTGTTAGATAAAAACATTATCTTTTAGATCTAATTATTAATATTTTATTAATATGCACAGCTAAAAGTTAATATTTTAGAACATTTATAGCTGGAATTAGTACATTAGTATAAAAGCACAATCCAACGAATTTTCATCTAGCATAGTTGTTGGTGACTGCTTCAAAGGGAGTCTTCGGTGTCAAATTCTGACCATCTTATGTTTTTGGATATTTTATGAAATAGATAAGTACTTAAATAATCACTGAATTCTAAAACGGGGTTAAAATATTTTCACTCACTATAATTGTAAACAAATTTAAAATTAAACATTGTTTACACAGAAAAGTTGATAACATTAGAAATGCTCTTTAACTTAATTTTTTAGGACTTTGGAAGGATTATGTTGTTACTTTAAAAACCAGTGGGGTGTAACTGGAGGGATTTTAGAAATAAGAACATGCATATATTCATCCCAGGAACTTTAACAATCTCCATGTCACATATCAGCGCAGTCGTTTGAATGTTTGAAAATCAAGTTAATTTTACAGACACACATTAATTCAAGTAACGTTTAATAAATAATTAAAATTACTTAGTGATGGTAATTATTGCTCATTTTAAAAATTTAATAATAGAAGATTTAAATTTTTTTGTCTGAAGTGTCCTGTGAAAATTATAAAATATTAAAAAGAATAATATTAGAAAAATAAAAAGAAAAGATATTAAAAAAGACACAAGGTACACTTACATGTACATTATTATAAAATGGTATAAAATTCATGCTTTACGTTTAACCTTAGATAATTTATTTTAACACATTTAAATACATCTTAACTTAGCTCCTTCAAATAGTGTTTGGCTATATAACTAACGTAACGGTCTGGTATTTGCAGATTCCAATATGCAGGCGCTTTGAAAACTGTGATCTAAATTTAATTTGTGGACCACCCTGAACACTTCGGGGTATGAAAAATAGATAATAGCCGATTCTCAGACCTACTGATTATGCATATAAATTTGGTAAAAATCGGTAAAGCCGTTTCGGGTGAGTAAAGTAACTATCATTGTGACACGAGAATTTTATGTATAAGATAAGAATTGTTATGAGATTATTCTACATTTAAATTACGGTTTGATTTTAAATGTTGAACAACATGAATTTTGAGGAGCTTTACAGTGTGTTCAGTATTTTATTTTTAAACCTGTAGATCCTGTAGTACATTTCTCTATGAAGTATATTCGATACATGTTGGACTTTTAGTTTTGAGGTATGTTAGTTTTGTTACTGTTAAAAAAATGTTTATGTTTGAAATTTTCGTACATCTTCCATACACCAGATATACTTAACAATACCTCCCAAACATCTACTGTCAGCTCTACGGTCCAAACATGAACACTTATGTTTTCAAAGGTCTGAAAGTTAGCCCTTACTTAAAATAAACTGGTTGGTAAAATAATAAATACTTCACAAAATACTTAAATCGTCGTTCTCGAACGGAAGTAAAATAATTGTTTTGTTTTTTATAATGCCGTTATCATAATATATTGCGATTAATGTTAATTAGGAGAAAATTTGTTGTATTTATAACGGAGATTTTGCCATCAAACAATACAATAAAGAGTTCGTAAAGTGAGTGATTGTTTATTACGTAATTGTAATATCGAATCATTTTTCAAGATTATAAATATAAATCATCTAAAGATTTTAGGTTTTTAATTAAGAGTTGGATCTCCAAATTGTACGTGGAAAATTTTAAGATTACACATTTTTAAAGTCAGAATAACTTTCCTATAATCATTTAATAAGCTTCTAACATTTAATCTTGAAATGAATTAGGAGAACGTTAGATTTATTATGTTACTTGTCTTGAACCTACCAGACAATTTGTATAGCTATGAAACCCGTCTGAATAATTTATCAACTTTGAAATAAAAAGAAAGGGTTTTAGTGACAGAAGACCAGCGATGGTGGCAATGTGCAAGGGTAAGATTGCCATGTTTAGGAGCATTCTTGTCAAAACGGTACTTGTTCAAGGAAAAGCTATGTACATTAATTGTTGACTAGCTTTCTTACTGTATCTTCATTGTCTATATTCAAAGTGAGGTTGATGGAAAGATTACTGTAATTTGCATTGTTTTAAAAGAATAAAACTGGTATTTCCTAACACTAATTGATTAAAAAATAATAAAAGAAAGTTCCTTCATGATAGATTTTCACTCAATAGTTGGTTATCTTTCATATTACAGCTATGACAGCTTTGTCTTGTGACTCAACTAATCTAGTCAAAATATACAACGGGTTACAATCATTCAACCATATTGTCCTCTTGTACACATGATATACTTCTGTACTATATAGGTCAGAAAAATATTTATTTAGAATTTTACTTTTGTATCTATATCAAGTTTAAGTATATCAAGCTTTCTATTTAATTTTATTATTCCAAACACCTGTCCTAGCATTTTGGGGAACAATATCCTGCGTTATATGAGGGTCTCCATTTTCTGCATCGTTAAAATAACCCTCCAACTTCTCGTTAAATATTTTAAGGCTAGAGAGGTTTTAATTTTTTAGTGCATAAAATATATGTGACATGTGGATTATGGTTATTTTTCTAAAGGTTTCTCAAAATATCATAAAATTTGAAGAAGATCGTTATTTGTTGTATTTAAAAAGTTTAACTTTAAATTGAAACATAAGCAGAATATGACGAATGAAATATATTTTTATATATCAAATAAAGCTTTGTAAGTTGTGTTTATCTAAGAGAGAACGCATCAATAAATAAAAAAGGTACTTCTGCTTCATTCATATATTTCTGTGTTTATAGACATAATTTTATTTCTATAGATGTATTAGCAGTTATCAGTGGCTTCGTACGCAGTTTCGTAGGTTTTGCTCCTGTATGGGAACGTATGGTTCCAGTAAATCATATTTTCCACGCCAATATGAAGTTTGCCTTCTTGCCACAAACAATGAAATGTTAAAATGTGTATGTTTTGGCCATTGTAGTGTACTCAGGTCTTAGTATTGTTTGTTCAATATTTAATTTTCTTTTTCCCGATAAAAATATTAATAAATATACGGATATGAGCGTACTTTTGTTAAAAGACTAATCAGAGAAATATTATAACAGTCGTTAATTTATAATAAAAGTTAGATAGCAACTTTTTATTTCATATCCAATAATTTATATTTGCTAAAAAAATATATTGTTAAAAGAGCATCAACAGTCGATATATACATTTTTATTTATAAAATAAAAGATGTTTTAAAAACTGTTGGAAATTAATTTAGAGTTGAAACTAGTCCAAAAGCAGGTCCAGCGAAGTTTCAATTTTTCCCGCCTGTTTTAAAAGGAGTCTTCAGAGTCAAATTCTGTCCATCTTATGATTTAAGTCACTTTTTAAGGTTGATTTCTTAGGTATAGTACTTAATTGGTGAAAACTGAAAATGGCGTGAAACTAATAGTTACTCCTTAGAGTTTACAAATTATAAATGTGAACAAACTGAAAATAGTAGTTCATTAATATATGTGGTTGAGCTGTCTTAAAACAATATTTACACAGGCCAGTTATTTGGCATCGACAGGCTATTTAATTAATATTCCACAGCTTAAGAGATCAATATGGGATTTTTCGCTACTTATAAGACAATGGGGGCATAGCCGGAAAGAATATTAGAAATAAGATTAGGCCTATATTCCTCCCAGGGACCGTATGAATATCCAAGTAAACTTTTAGTACAATCAGTTGAATAGCTTACCCGTGAACGTAAACCAAATAAACGAAGGCACTTTCGAATTGATAATAGTATTAGGATTTATACTCTTCGGATAACTACTAATAATACACAAAATTGCTGTTTCATAATAACATTTGGCCACTAAACAAATCGTATTGGCAATAATTTATTTGTTGTATTTTTAGGCAATAGTACTCAGTAAATTTTTAATCCATGGTAAACATAAACTAATCCATTACAAAACTCCTCCTATGCATAATGCATAACAGAAATCAGTAACATAAATGTTAGATACATAAAGGCCCATAAACAGAGATGGAGAGACAGGCCTTGTAGATTTTATGGAGACAAGTTATCGAGGTTTACACCTTTGTTAAAGGACAGTAAACACGCAGGTCACTGATTTTATGTTCGCACACTATAAGGGCTACATGTTCGACAACCTTCAGAAGTGCATAAGATCAAATATCTTCATCTGAGGTTTTGTCCTAATATCTAGGTGATATGTACGTATAAAATAAATAGATTTTATAAATAATCTATGTCAGGTTTTCAGTTAGATGTGTAAATTTAAAATTACATTTTATAGCTTGTTATCGGGACTGCGACCTTTTGTTTTTGAGAATCTTATTTCATGAACTGGTTTGGTGATGCCACAGACGTATCCGGCACTAATTTTGATTTCCACACCACCACCTATTTTACCATGTCCATTATCCTCCAACCAACTATTTCCGGCCTGCGTTGATCTCTAGTAAGGAAAATCTAATGTTCCGAGAACTGCAAGCAGCGCTTCTGAATATCGTCGTCGCTCAGATCTCACAGGTCCGGAAACCACGGCTCCGGTACATTGTCCTTTGGACCATACCTCCAGTTTTCAGCCAACCTAAGCCTCCTCCGGAGAAGATTGCCTGCTCAACCGAGAAGTGACCAATCAAAGGATGTTAGTTTCACACATCACTATAATTAAAGTCTGTAAGTAGAGGTACTGCATTCATTGCCCGGCGTTCCCGGTTGATTGCTCATGTACGTGAGCGGCCTAAATTTTCAAGCAGAAGTGGTCCTTCCGTGTGTATTTCACGTATCTACGCTCGGGAGACGAACCTACTTGCTGTGTGAGCTAACCAGGATGACTGGATATTCATGGGCTCGATACAGCTCTTCTATATATGTACTGGCGGAGATGATGCGTGGGAAATGTTTTAAAATACGAGATAGAGCTCTATCGGACGTCCTGGGGATATTCCACACACCAGTCGTCTGGACACTTTACAAGTATTTGTATACTTATTGTGTCATCGACACCGACCTGTGTATGCGAGGGTGAATAGATTGCTGTGATGGGGGCGCCAGTAGAGTCATCAGTTTAAACAAAAAATAAATAAAACAATAAGAAACTCTGGTTCTGATTTATCAATATCGTAAATGCCATTTCCTAGCCATTGCTATGCTTCATGGTTCATCAAATCCAAATACTAGGCTCTTTGATTTACACAATCTTTTATAATAGTATTGGCAGAATGTATAATAGTCCTATTGTACATCTGGTTATCTTTTAATTTGCAGTATCAACAAGAAATGTTTCCAAAAAAGAATTTCAATAATGGTTTATAACTTTAAAAGAAGAATTTTAAAAAAAATATAACCTAATATATTTATTAATTTTTTTATTACAATGATATCGTGACGACTAATTTGCAGTATAATTCAGGTTATTGCTAAGAATTGATGTATCCATTGACAAAATCTTAAAATTTTGAGCTTAACTTAGTATTAAAGACCCCCTGAGTGTGTGACTATTAAATTATATTACGAAATTGTTAAATATTGCACAGATCTAAATATAGTAATATAAGATATATTTAAGTACTGAGCAAGCAATATTATCAAACTTATATTTCTTTGCAACTCAAGTTATATATACTATCGTAATGCACTGAATTGTACACCTGATTTCATTTAGACAGCACTATATGTTTATATTATTTAGTGTAGATAACTTTGATGTCGATATGATGTAACAAGTTCATGAGTTTCTGCCTCACTGAATATTTTAAACCTCTTCGGATAAACATGACAAAAGATTTTAGAATTCTAGTCTGAGACAGAATCAGTTTCCAGAGCTGCACTAAGAGTAAGGTGAACTGGAGATAAACTCAAAATTTGCATTGAATCAACCCTTCCCATAATAGCTACGTAATTATGTTTATTAAATATGAGTATATGTCTTCTGTTAATTTCAAGCTGAACTGGAATATGAAAAGTTTTGCATGTGACAAGTAACATTACAAATGCAAGAAAAAATATTCAGCTACATATTAAAAAAATTTCATAAAATGATTTATAGAAATAAAAAGATTTTTTAAAATTATTTGACTAGGTATAGCTTTCTTAAAACTACGCCGTCCTCTTTCTGTTTGACCACCTATGTGGTACCTATTAATAGAAAGTTTCTAGAAATTTTGACATTTTGTAGCTATGTTCATCTTGGATAGACAAAGAACGTTATTGAATTTAAGGACAAAACGCAAAAGAAAAGTAAACTAACAGGAAAAATTGTAACACTTCGTATTGGTGTTATGGTTGTTGCTCTAATTTTAATCTTTTGATTCTTGTGCCAAGATGAGCATTTATACCAAATTTCAGGTATCTAAACCCTTTCTATCAAGAGTTATCTTAATGATGGACAGATAGTGATAAGAAATATGTTTACACTTATAGCTCATAAAAAACTAAGTCCAGTTAACAGTAAGGCATTTATTTTTTTATATAGTGGTAACAATCAGAACTATGGATTTATATTATAAAAGTAAAACACAACAATAGGTACAGAACTACCTTATAACAGTTAAAAACATCCAACATAATTAAATGGATTCAAAATTATACATACAATTAATTAATTGTATTAAGTACCTAAATATAAAGTAATTGTTAATTAAGATATAGAATACATAAATATTTAATTCAGTTTAATTTATCAAACCTTTTTATTACTTACTTAAGTTAATGAGTACAAGGTTAAAAAGTAATTGGAAACAAATTCAATTTTTGTTTCTTTTTAATAATTTGTTTGATTGATATAAAAGAAAATTTATGAAATTGAAATCATCTGAATGTTTCAGTTTATGCCAACGAGCAATTTTAATATAGTACATAAATATTATAATGAAAAATGACATAAATACACCTAAAGAAACAATCTTAAGAAATACAAATAGCGTTGCATGAAGTTGTGCAATCTCTGTAGGTTTAAAGACAATTCGGTGATATTTTTGTATCAAAGTGTATATATCTAACATTGAATATAGATTTAAATAGAAAGCTAAAAGATAAAGAGTTATCAAGTATGATATTAGCACAGGTATTAGCCAACGTATCAATTTGAATGAAAGTATTATTGTGTAATAATAAGTTATTATTGCTCTACCAAAACGCAGTAACATAAGTAAACGTATAATAGCTATACACAATAGGACTGACAGCCATATCTGTAACTGTACGAAATATAACATAAATGTATCAAAGTCAAAATAAATATTCATGCCTTGTTTTTCGAATGACGAAACATAACTGTTAAGTGTATAATAAAAAATAAAGTAGACAGCAAAGCTTATGAAACCGAGTAGTACTATAAGTAAACGAAGGACATCTGTTACACTCGAGAGATATTCAAATAGACCTTCTCGATTAATGTGCGAAAGACAACGGTAAAGATAAAATACAATGTAACAAATATATATAATTTTCCAGACATTGAACACTACGATGTGCTTCACAGAGATGACCTAGAAGAAAAATGAAATAAAAAGAGTTACAAAAGATGTGAGGAAATACATTATGGCAACAGAACATTAATAATTATCAATAGTAATCATAGTAATAGTATCAATATTATTGGTTTAAAAAAATCAGGCTAAAATAAGATTAATGATGAAATCGCTCGCTGTTTTTTAACTTTGTATCTTATAATAATTGTTGGAGGTAATTTCTTTTTATATATCAAGAAAGCTAGGTTATATTGTTATAAATCAAACTTGGCTGCTTCCTCCTGAAATACACTAACTATAATTTAGCAAATGTTATTAAGTCCGTATGTCCAAATTTTCCATATGTTTTCGAAGCTGAGTGCTAAGCACAGATCAAATTCTTTCTTTCTTATATAGTTGCTTCGTTTATTAACTATAATACAGTATATATTGTTTATACTAATAAAAGTGTAGGAACTTTCAACAGTTTTATGTCTAAACTAGTTTGAAATATAAACGTGTACGAACAATATGTAATTGTGTGTGTATGTTTATGTGTGAATATGTGTTTTTAATATGTAGCCATTTTTAAGTTTCTAGCAGATCAAAAGATAATTAGTTTTTCTTTTGTCAGATATTCAAACCAATAGTAAAAAATTAAAATGGAAAATACATAATATTAAGTTTAACTTAAGACCCTTTAACTAATATTATTTTAAACATTGCATATGGGTTTGCTTAGCATTTATTTATGTAATGGCCTTACGTGAAAAGATAACTGGGTTGAGTATTAAGTTAGTTTAGGATTTTTTTGTCTTATTGATGTATAATAATAAACTTACAGATGATAATGAAGCAAACAGAAATCAACATATGACAATGAACACTAAATAGGTTTAAATTTAAACACGTTTGGCCTTAACCATTTTAAATCATTGTGAAACAGTTGTGGCATAATGTAACTCTTAATTTACTGAAAACTTATGTAACTCCCCTGTGGTCTGTAATAATGGAAACATATATACTCGCGATTTACATATCAAAATATTTTTATAAGGTGCTTCAAAAGTTAACATGACATATCAATACACCCTAAAAAATCTGCAACCATTTTATTTAGTTAATAACAACAGAATATAATTTATCTCATATCTTCGTAAACCGAAGATTTAACTAGTTTGAGCGTTGTGGTAAGTCGAAAAAGGAAGCTAATACATCCTGTGTGGCATAAATATCTTACGGAGATATAACAAGTCTAATGGAGGTAGGCCAAAGCTTTTGGACTATTTTGATGACTTCACATTTAAGAATCACAGTATTTACATATTTACAAATAGTTATTTTATAAAATTGTTCCTGCCCCCCTCCAGCTGTATTTTGAGTTATAATTATTACAGTGCAGGAAGTAATTGTCAAAAATTATGCTATTCCAAACTCACAAGTTGCAATTTAAACTCACACTTCACAGTTGATGGACGCAAACAGTTGCATGCTACCTTCTAACCCTAAATTGCGTACAGGGCCGCAGCTACACTGAGTAGGGGGTGGGGGGCGGCAATGTAGTCTGGCAACGTCAGTTGATGAGTCACTACTGTTTGCGCGTTGTTTAGTGACTGTCCACACAAATCACTTCAGTCTATTTTTATAAGCTATTGTCTTGCAGTTATTTCGCCAGTTGTTTGTACTTACGACTATCTCTGTTAATGCATTGCGATATACTTTTTTAACCAGTTAAAAGTTTGTATAAGTATTTGTAAATGTCGTGGTTTGTCATTCGTGTTACTGCTATTATCTAGAAAAAGGAACATCTATGAAGAGGAAATGAAATATCTAAAATAAGAAATGATATTAAATTTATAGTAACAATCTAAAATATTGTTTAAACTATTTCGAGATACCATCAAACAAATATATGATTTAAACATTTCAACCCAACAAAATATTAAGTTGTTACATCAAAATCACCTCTTTATTTTGTGAGATGAATCTAGTTTAAAAAATTATATTTATGTATTCAAATCCATAATGTTAACTTGTACATAATAATTTGAGTTATAAAATATTACAATGTTGATGTTCATAAAATGTAACATGTTTTATAAACGTTTATGGTTAAGAATACAAATAATTTTGATCTAGTTCTTGTTTATTGCATTTTTTAACCTTTAGCCATAAATGTAATATGTTTGAAATATTTTAAATTTAACTAAACAAAGCAATTTGTTTTTCTTTTTTATAGTACAAATTGATTTTTATTTAGATTTTATTTTTCTTAACAAGTTTAATATTTAATTATAAAGGTGTCTAATTTGTTTTTAATTTGTGAAACATCTGACACAGTTAGAAACAATTCCATTTCAAACAACATGGAGATGTTGTGAAGAAGTAACCTCCGATACTCTAATAATTCCTTTTATATTTTTTGGCAAAGCGGTAACAAATCTTATCACTCAAGGGGTCGGAAAAGTTTCATTTTTGTCTCTTTGTATATTCATATACGAAGAACTAATTTATTATAGCCTTGAAATTCTGCACGAAGCTTCATTTCTATAAAAACTTCCAGTTCGATAATAGTGGATTTGACTGAGCGTCGTTGAACCCTATCACTGAGAAGGAGGGCTTAACATTTTGTTTGTCTGCCAGGAGGATATAAACTTTTTTTCTGTATAAAAGTCTGCCAACAGGATATATCAACAACAACATGAGCTATAAAATTTAAATGTTGCATACAGTTTCAACAAAACCTGTTATGCGACACTCCGTCTTGTTACATATCATTATTCACTCCTGAGAGCATTAACAATGTTTAAACTTTACATTTATTCGTGTTCAGTAGCGTTTAAACAATTCAAAACAATATATGCTGTATACATTTATTTCAAGCCTAGTTTTTTGTGTTTCTGTCTTATAGTTTGTCCGAAACCTCAAGAGCCCTGAGCATTTGGTGATCCTCGTGCCGCATCAATCACACGTTTAGCCCAATCTGATGTCACTTTTGTTTTGATGACACACACGCTAGGGTTATTTTACTTAGGCTAACTTTTAAGTAGTTTATAATAGATTAATATTTTGTTTCTGCATTTTATTTCATGGACGTAGAGTCCAAACACGAAATGCCTACAACATTACCGACGTATCTCCGAAATTAGTGATGATCAACTCACAAAATTAAAATTCATAACGATATTGTCATATAGTTGTTAATGATATAAAACAAGAATAAAATTTAAGTTTTTTCATTAAAAATAAACAGGCATATTAACTATTCTCATTATTATATTAACCTAATCTCGTACGCTAATTACGTTATCGTTTCGTAATACGTACTATTTATTTCCTTTACTAACAAGCGCTTACTAAAATAAAGTCTAAGTAATTGATATCACAGTTTTTCATTGACTAATCTGGTTCTAAGATACGTCGGGAATGTCGTAGTTATTTTGTATTCGAACTATATTTTTATTGAATAAAATGAAAACTAAATAAAAAAATAAATATTAACCTAACATAAAATTTATACAAAATAGACAGCCTCCTACGTAAGTTATCAGCACGGAGATGGCAGGTAGGCCGGGTAGTTTCAAAAATTATTAATTTATTTACAATTAGTTTTTTTAAGTGTGACAATGGATAGTTCAGAATTTTAAAGTAGGTCACTAATTCAAAAGACCTTGCACCTCGCTTAGTTTATCAACTTACTGAGTTATCCGTTTTTCATTTTACTCCGAACAAGTGCTCTTTATGTCGTTATGGACGAAGTATAAATTGATAATTTTGTATTTTTTAATTATGGACCGAGTTAAATTGTCTGTAAGACTGGGAACGTTTTCAGATGGGTGATTAACCCACTTGTGTAAAGGATGGTGTACGTGATTAACTCGGCTTGATTTGCATTCTTTTTCAGTTAACATTTGTATTGCAATTTTAACATTCATGTTGCCAATCCATAACAATAAAGTGAATCGTGTTATAAATTCATCCATATAACTTTACTGCCAGATTAGTACTAACCCACCATCATATTCAAAATTTAAACTTAATTATCTGACTCTCTGGGTTTGTGTTAATATTCTCATTTTCATAAAGATTAAAAAATTATATGATGTATCACATATAACCGTATGTACCATTTTAGTAGTTTATATCCTCATTTATTCTATTCGTTTATTTCATAGGACAATAAAACCAGAATAGCTTGCCGCAACAAACTGTCTGGTGCCGCATACAAGAAAAATAGAATAAAGAAGAAAAGGAACTGAGCATGATGAAGGCCACTTTAAAAGGTATTTAGTTCTAACAACTTCACATGCATTAGAAAGTCCTACTCCATTATCATCCGATAATGAGTTGCCATATATCAGAAACTCCCCAGCATAAAGATATCTTTTTTAAAATCTTCGGGATCATCGATTCCAATATACGAACTATCAAACTCGGATGAATATCACAGCGCTGGTAACCTTGTCGGTGAAAATATTTGACAAATTATGCCCTCATTAACCATTTAAGTATACTATCAAATGAACACCAGGGAGAATCAACAATGTCATTTGACAAAATAACTAATATATTTTCTGCCAAAAAAAATCGAGAAAAAATATATTTAATTCAGGTTACAAATAGGTTAAAACACATTTTTTATCACTTAATAATTTACTACAAAGTTTCTATGCAGAGTTCAGTTTGTGTTTTGTTACAAAATGTTGTCTTTGTTTCGTTTTTAAAAGTATGTACGTAGTGGACTATTCAAAGTTCATAGAATGTAAAATTAGTAATGTTGGTTGTGCCATTATGAAAACATTGAACAATATCAGATTTAAGTAACAATAGTATTGTAATTTATATTATTACTACAACGTTAATACTTTATATTTCTCAAAATTATGTTTTACTAAATTCATTAAAAAAAATGTTAGATGAATAACTGTTTTGCATTGTTCTAACATTTATAGTGATAGTTGGTTACAAACTTTAGTTCTATCATTGATACAAAATCCCCAAATATAATAGTTATAATTTAGAACTTCTGGATTATTTACTAATTATTTTAGAAACAGCATTTAAAGTACTTTTTAAATTGCCGGAGTTGAATGTTGGAAAGGGGGCGGCAAATTTAGCGGTTGCCCTCCTGTAAAAATACGTTGCTGCGGCCCTAAGTGCGTACGGTAGTATAGTATATAGGAGTATTATCATATTACTAACCTAAATTAACTTTACATAATTACTTACCCCATCTAACCTAATCAGACCTATCCCACTATAATCTTACCTAACCTAATAAACCTAACCCAGTGAGATCACAAACTCCAATATTTATGATCTCAGTAGCACATTAGGATAATTTTGAAGGTATTCATTCTTTTGAACTCCACTACAAGAGTGGCCTAAATAAGAAGTCAAGATTAACACATTTATTGCTGAAGGAAACAGGATTTTTCCGGACATTTGCCATCGTTCAGTGAAACAAGAAATCAGTAACACTACGTTTCGAGATCTGCAATCTGATCTCTTCTTCAGGTAAAGAACTAACCTAATACATAATTAAAAACTAGGTTAAAATAAACAAACCATACCAAAGCGTTTTGGCACGCCTAAGTCATGAATCACAACCTACATGTTGTTTGTCAACTTCACTAACTCTATAAACATGCACTTAATATAAAACTATACAAAACACTAATCATTAAAACTGAACTACGGAATACAGGTCATAATACTCTCTCTTTTAAAACAAGCCACGGCTACGTGTGTTCATGATGTACTAATTTTGGTCGAGACCAACCTTACAATTGGAATTCATGACTCAGAATTGGGACTCCACAACTTTTCCACATTCAGGTGTGATAGATCCATAAGTAATAGCGATAAGGACAGTGGTGGTGGTGTCCTCATTGCTGTTGGTTCTTCTCTTCTTTGCGCCCAACTAACTACTTCTGTGACTGATGTTGAGTGCGTCTTCGTGAAGGTTCTTACTAAGGAATTCCCTCTCATTCTGTGTGCAGCCTATATTCCCCCTAACATGCCTATTTCCAAATATGAACGCTTTTGTGATGCCGTAATAGATGTGGCCTCATCCAATCCTGCAATCGATAACTTTGTTATTCTTGGTGATTTCAAACTGGAAAGATACGTCTTCCTGTTCGCTCAGCAGCGCCTCTCAAAGTCTTGTTGGCTTGGCAGAACTGCTTCAGCTTTATCAGCACAACAGGATTGTAAATCACCGAGGTGTTATTCTTGACCTAATTTTTACTCCTTTTACTGACACGATAGTAAGCCCAGCTGATGATGTGATAATCCCCGAGGAATTAAATCACCCACCATTAAATTTTTCAATCAACCTCAATTGTGTGAAGACCAATTCGAACCCTTGCTCAAGTCACAACTTCAGACGATGCAACTTGGATGCCGTCTTTGCCTGGATCCAGGGATTGTCTTACCCAACGGTTGATTCCACTAAAGCTGAAGAACACTTCACTATATTCTGTAGGAACCTTGCCGATGTTACCAAGCTTAACTCTCCCATTAGGAACTCCAAAAGATCAACCTTTCCCAAGTGGTTTACTGCTGAGCTCAGGCGCCTGGTGATCGAGAAGAAAACTGTCCATAGGCGTTTCAAAGACACTGGTGATCTCTCCTTATACGATTATTTTAGAAAACTTAGAAATCGGTGCAGGCAGTTAGCTGGTGAGTGCTATCGTGACTATACAAACTATGTGGAGTCCGCCATTCCTAATAACATTAAGGTTTTTTGGGCACATATCAACAATCTGAAGAAAGCAAACATCACATCGAACCTGGTGTATAATGATGTTGAAGTGGATGAACCTAGCGGCCAATGCGAGCTATTTGCTGATTACTTTTCGTCAGTCTATACCAACATGTCACTCCCATCATCTGACTTTTGTTTTAGAACTTCTGTCAACCTACACAGCCTCGTTTTAACTGCTCAACAAGTAGAATCAAAACTTAAAGCCCTTGATCCCTATAAGGGAATGGGTCCGGACTCTCTACCTCCTGCGGTGATCAAGTACTGCAGTCCAGTTTTGGCCCCACATCTCTCAATTTTTTTCAACACACTGCTCGCCAGTGGCACCTTCCCTGCAAATCTGAAGATTATTTCATCACCCCTATTTTCAAATCTGGTGAGCGATCCAATGTAACCAATTATAGGCCGATAGCCATTCAGTCGGTGCTTGCAAAGGTTTTTGAGAGCCTTGTGGTGGATAAACTTGCATTTGATCTCAAGCATGTAATCGCCGAGGAACAACATGGCTTTAGAAGTGGTCGATCGACCTCTACCAATCTCCTGGTGCTACATAACTATGTCACATCTGCATTTTCCAGGCGGAGGCAGGTCGATTGCATACTGCTCGACTTCTCAAAGGCGTTTGATAGAGTCAACCACAATCTTCTCATTTCTAAACTGAGAGGCTATGGTATAACGGGATCTCTACTGGAGTGGCTGTCAAGTTACCTGACTAATCGGGGAATGATTGTGAAGTTTGCCGGCTCTTACTCTGAAATGTTTCCAGCCCCGTCTGGTGTTCCGCAGGGCTCGCATTTGGCTCCTCTCCTTTTCAGTCTTTTCATTAATGATATTTGCGAAGTTATCTCTACGGGTTGTCTCATGTTCGCTGATGACATCAAGATATTTGTCGAAGTGAACTCTCCTGAGGACTGTCAGCGACTACAGGATACTTTAGATCATATCGTAGCCTGGTGTCAGCGGAATGGGATGGACCTGAATGCTGATAAAAGTGCTGTACTCACGTACTCCCGGCTGGACCCACCCACTGTATTCAACTACACTCTCTTCGGCTCCTCACTAAATAAAGTCTGCAGTTTTAAGGACCTTGGGGTCGTTATGTCTCATGATCTCAGTCCGTCGAATCATATCTCATGCATATGCAGCAAGGCCAATTCACTAATGGGATTCCTATGCAGAACATCGAAAGACTTTCAATCCCCAACTACATTGACAACACTGTTCAAAACCTTAGTGCGTCCGATCCTAGAATTTTCATCTGTTGTTTGGTGTCCCTACCTGACAGGGCACATTGATACTCTTGAGCGGGTGCAGATCAGATTCTTGAGGCTCATCGGACTGCGTCTTGGCTATCAGTTCCTGGAGACGCCTGTTGACTGTTTGAGGATCTCCCTTGGCCTTCCACATTTGGCGACTAGAAGAAGGATGGCGGACATCTTGATTCTTCATAAGATGGTTAACGGTGCTCTAGACTGCCCTCGTCTTCTCTCTCTTCTCGAGTTTCGAATTCCGACATCCACTCGTTCCGGGGACATCTTTTTCAAGAGGGCACTTCCTTCTCTTTACAGCTACCACAGCTGTATTCCCAGACTTATGAGAGAAGGTAATGAGGTTTCAGGTGGTGTGGAATTTTTTGGATCCTCTTATCAGTCATTTCGATCGTGCTTGGGGAAGCTACTATGGCGGGCAACTAGTTCTTAATTTGTTGTTGTTTAGCTGTTTACTGTTATTATTATTGTGTTCATATTATATACGTGTTATTATTGTTGTCCAGATTCCTATATATATATATTGACCCTAAAGTAACCCACCATTATTATTTTTATTATATAATTTTTGTTGTTTAGCTGTTTCTGTTGTTATTATTATTGTGTCAGATTTATACATGTTATTACTGTTGTTCAGATTATATAAATATCATCTCACTATAGACCATAATGTAACTCGCAATTATTATTATATAACTTTTGTTGTTAGCTGTTTCCGTTGTTATTATTATTGTGTTCAGATTCTATACGTGTATTATTGTTATATAACTTTTGTTATTTAGCTGCTACTTTTATTATTATCTCGCCCAGACTCTTTACGTATTATTATATTATTATTGTTGTTAACTTGCAATAATTATTGTTGTTCAGATTCCATGGATATCATTACACTCATCATAAACCTTATTTAAATCACCATAATCCTTTATGTTATTATTGTTATTTTTCTCTGATTGTGTTTTGATTTTGTTGTTTTGATTAATATTAAGTAAAATGCTTGGTTATGGATAGCTGCCAACTTTGTTATAAGTTATGTTGTACAAAATGGTTTACCGTTGAAATAAATAAATAAATACGTCTTCGTTCGTTTACTAACCACCTACGACTGACCAGAGGGACTAGCCATTGGTAATCGTCACGGCTGGCTAAAAGAAGATGGCGGAAATAAAAAGGAAGGGGGACAGGAATGGGCCCTTTCGTTATTATTGGTTCATGCGAGATGAACTTCTTAAAACCATATTGTGACTCCGCATTGGTTTATTACAAATATCTGATCCGTTTGATACTTTTGGTTTTCTCTTTAGTTCATTTTTTTAGAATTGGCAACCAAAGCGGCCTAATCTCGACTGATGGTTGACTGATTGGTTGGTCTGCCAATTTAATGTATGTTGCCTCAATTAATTTCCTTTTGAAGAAATGTGGTTCCCGATGTATTATGTTGGCTTCATCCCAATTCATATGATGGTCTTCGGACCAACAATGGTGGGCAATTTTTGACTTTTCTGTAAGACCCTTTCTCGTGTTTTCTTTGTGCTCTTTTATCCGTACGTTTAGTGGTCTTTTTTGTCTCGACTGTGTATTCCCTATTGCAACTACATTTTATACTGTAAACACAGTTTTTGGAATCCTGTGTGCCATTTTTTGGTTTTGTTTTTACGAGACTTTGTCTAAGAGTGTTGTGTGTTTTAAACGCGGTTCTAATGTTGTACTTTCTACCTACTCTTCTAATTTTCTCCGATAATCCCGGCACATAAGGGATTGACATAAACGCAAATTTATCACAACTATGTTTTTCTTACTCAAGAATGATTATTCTGGTTCGTTTGCTAATTGAGGGTATCCATTTCTTCTGAGATCCGATTCAATTTTCTTAAATTCTTCTTTTAGTCCATCTTTATCAGAGCACAAGCTCTTTGCTCTATCAAACAACGAGTAGGCTACTCCTCCTTTGACAGATTTTTAATGGTTGGATTGATAATTTAAATATTTGCCTGTGTGTGTTATCTTTCGAAAAACAGTTGTCTTAAGGACATCCCTATCTCTTAATACACACACATTCAAAAAGGGAAGCTTGTTTTGGACTTCCATTTCCATTGTGAGGTGGATGGAAGGAGAAATACTATTAATGTGATTCAAAAAATTATTTAATTCAATGTCTCCATGAGAAAAAATAACAAAGTATCATCCACATACCTCCACCAAATCTTCGGTTTGAACTGAGCTGAAGCCAAAGCTTTTCGCTCAAATTCCTCCATAAAGATATTGGCGAAAATAGGAGACATTGGAGAACCCATTGCCATCCCCTCATATTGACGGTACATTTTACCCTCTAACTCAAAATAATTGCATTAAGTGCATAGTTCTAACAGTTCCATTTTCTTGTTTTGTTTCTGATTTTGTTCGTTCTGTTCCTGTCCGTTTTCTTGTTCTGATTTCTTGTTTTACTGAACGATGGCAAATGTCCGGAAAAATCCTGTTTCCTTTACAATCCTTCTATCGTCAAAAATAACCTTCAAACAAAGAATTTATTGCTGGCATGACTCATGAGTGCCAGTGCCGCAAGCCTATACAGTGCTGTTGCACCTCATGAGTGCCGCGCAACTGAACTAAACTGGAACTGTCGGTATCGACCTGATGTTCCGTTGAGGCGGTTTTAGTATTGTGTGAGTGTTTAGAACATCTGTGACGACTCTGTGGACGGTCTGAATCGCACGGTGCGGCACGGCATTTATGAGTGCTACATTGCACAATATTGTCGCTTGGTCGTGGACGTACTATGGTGTTATTACCTACGTTTAGTGATAATAAGTGACTATAATAATGGCAAACGGCAAACGGCCCTTCTACACCGGGCACAAGACATATTCACATGGCGAAAGGTGCACAGTGCTGGGGGCAATCTGGAGTACCCCTATTTTGAACTGCCCCAAAAGTCAAAATACAACATTGGAAGCTGTTTTTATCCATCACAGATGTCTAATTACAGCATAAAGATAAGATTTATTTTATAAACAATTTTCAGTACAGGTATAATGTAAAATGTTTTTTACAGGTGGTAGTGAAAGTGTTAACGTTGTTCATAGTCACTCTTACATAGAATACGCAGATTAGTATAACAAACCGTGTAGTTTTTATTTATTTATCTCACCTGTCCCTTTAGGAGAATATTGCCAGTAATCTTGTACTCCACAATGAGAGTGACTTGACTCAAGAGGTCCAGTTTATTGTTGTTCATAGTCACTCTTACATAGAATACGCAGACTAGTATAACAAACCGTGCAGTTTTTATTTATTTATCTCACCTGTCCCTTTAGGAGAATATTGCCAGTAATCATGTACTCCACAATGAGAGTGACTTGACTCAAGAGGTCCAGATTAATGTTGTAGACTGTTAACTCTAAAATTACGACTCGTGTTAGCTTGTCCTGCCAATTGTTTCTTCTCAGTTCTACCAAAGTACTGTCTGCGTCATGTCTCGTAGGCCCCAATGTAACAGCATACCCTCCACGCTCATATAACTTGCCAGATTTACCTAAAATAATTATTAGTAACTGTATAACACGCATTATTATTCTATTTTCACTAGGACAATATTGCCATATCCTACAAGTTACGTGTCTGTGGCGTTTTAACAGAACTAGTCAATGTTAAATTTCTGAATGGCCGAATACACGACACTGGGGATTACCTTGATTGGAAATTTCAATGTTCTTAGAACATCCCTCACTCTGTTTTGAATAATAGTGTTCCAAGACTTGTGTCTGGAGCTTAAAACGAGTTATTTTTATGTATGATAATGACATTGAATAATACCTGTTATATGTGTTATACAGTAACTGAGGTTTTTCGTTTTTAAACTTTTCTACGATATTTTATAATATTGGTAGAGTGTATTAGGGTAATTTTAAAACAGTCTAAAAAATAATACAATTATGATTTAATCTGTTAATTCAATATTTCATATCATTATTAAATATAGTACCGGTATGTGAATATAATTTGGACCTTGATTTTATTTGTGCGAATAACATGAGCTATGTATTTGATGATTGGCAAATGCTAGCATATAAAAATTATTTAAAATTGCCATTTTCTATTTTGAATAGCTCATTTTAAGTGACAGTTTAAAATTCATTTTAATTAAAGTTATTTATTTTGATAGAACAGCTTTGAAGGTTTATTTATGGCATATAACTATCACGCTCACGATCTGTTAATTTAATTTTTTTTTTTATTATAAACATTTAACATTTGATATACTAATTATATTATCCTTATTCAGAGTATTTTTACTTTCATGAAAAAGTACCATCCGTATCAGTGTTCTGTTAATAGTTATGGCCGTAGTATTATCCCAGTTTTAATATATGACACGTTTTTGACAAGCAGATAAATTATAACTTTAGACACGGATTATTGTGGGCAGCAGATTTCGTAATAATATCTGATTATTTAGTTCAAAATGAAGAATTTAAATATACGTAAAACACACACACACACACACATATACACACACACAATAAATCAGTATATTAGAGTTTTCTTTTTTTTTTAAATTTAGATATTTTTAATATTGGTTGTAGTTTTAAAGGAGCGCAGTCAATGTTACAATGTTAGCAGTATATTTTATTGTCTTATATATAATATTTTATATATTGGTTTTAAATATTTTGATCTTATATATATATATATATATATATATATATATATATATATATATATATATAAACATTTAACATTTTCTTACTGATTCATATATTTCTTCCTATCTTTTCTGGTTCCTTTTAAATAGTTTTTAATAAATATAGCTCACTACAGTTCTTTTTAAATTTCTTTTTACTCTACGCAGACTTTTTTGAGTTTAAACAATGTTTGAATCTGTATTTTTATTTTTAATATGCTGTCGCACAATGTCAAAAACGTATCATATTAAAACTCGAATAATAATACTGCCATAACTATTAACAGAACACTGATACGGATGTTAAATTTTCATGAAAGTAAAAATACTCTGAATAAGGATAATATTAGTAGTATATCAATTTTAAAATTTTTATCATAAAAAAATTATGGTTATAAAATTTGGTTATTCTTTTATCTCATTAACATTCATAAAGAATTTCACATAAATCAGACCAGTAGATTTTGTGAGGTGGAGTATCAAATATCTAAACACCAATGTACAAAATATCCAAACTTGCAAACATAGTTTCTCACAAACTCTCGCATTCATAATAATTGAGTCAGTAAATGTTAAAAGAACCTCAGTAAAAAATAAATAAAATTTCGACGGAAGCTTTATTCTTCGCCTAAAATAATCTCAGTCACATGCATTATTAGTTGGGTAAATGTCTTATTAAATTTGTGACATGTACTAGAAGGGCCTCAGTAAATGACAGGCACTTTGATCTTGGCAACACTAATGAACTTCATTGTTTTATCAGATGTAAATTATTTAACGTTTTAAAATTAGAATACACAGCTGATTTTCTGATTCGTCCTCAAAATTATTGTCTTTCATCATTTTGAGTGTGATATGTACACATTTATTCAGCTTTAAACTCAACTTTATATTCTCAGTTATTTTAATATAGTATGGCAAACCATTTTCAGAAACGTTCTGAATACTTGTCTGATTGAAACGGTGTTTCAGTCTCCACACATGTAATAACGTCTAGGTCCGTGTAAGTTGTTTTAGTTTATATTGTAAAATTATAAGATTGTTGTATTACCAATCAGTTTCATAACGTTCTGAATACTTGTAGTGATTGAAACGGTGTGTTCAGTCTCCCACACATGTAATAACGTCTAGGTCCGTGAAAGTTGTTTTAGTTTTATATTGTAAAATTATAGATTGTTGTATTACCAATCAGTTTCATAACGTTCTGAGAATACTTGTAGTGATTGAAAACGGTGTTTCAGTCTCCACACATGTAATAAACGTCTAGGTCCGTGTAAAGTTGTTTTAGTTTTATATTGTAAAATTATAAGATTGTAGTATTACCAATCAGTTTCATTAACGTTTCTGAATACTTGTTCTGATTGAAACGGTGTTTCAGTCTCCACACATTGTAATAAAACGTCTAGTCCGTGTAAGTTGTTTTAGTTTTATATTGTAAAAATTATAAGATTGTAGTATTACCAATCAGTTTCATAACGTTCTGAATACTTGTAGTGATTGAAACGGTGTTTCAGTCTCCACACATGTAATAACGTCTAGGTCCGGGTGTAAGTTGTTTTAGTTTTTATATTGTAAAATTATAAGATTGTGAGTATTACCAATCAGTTTCATAACGTTCTGAAACATTGTTCTGATTGAAACGGTGTTTCAGTCTCCACACATGTAATAACGTCTAGGGTCCGTGTAAGTTGTTTTTAGTTTTATATTGTAAAATTATAAGATTGTGTAGTATTACCAATCAGTTTCATAACGTTCTGAATACTTGTTCTGATTGAAACGGTGTTTCAGTCTCCACACATGTAATAACGTCTAGGTCCGTGTAAGTTGTTTTAGTTTTATAATTGTAAAATTATAAGATTGTAGTATTACCAATCAGTTTCATAACGTTCTGAATACTTGTAGTGATTGAAAACGGTGTTTCAGTCTCCACACATGTAATAACGTCTAGGTCCGTGTAAGTTGTTTTAGTTTTATATTGTAAAATTATAAGATTGTAGTATTACCAAATCAGTTTCATTACGTTCTGAATACTTGTAGTGATTGAAACGGTGTTTCAGTCTCCACAATACATGTAATAACGTCTAGGTCCGTTGTAAGTTGTTTTAGTTTTATATTGTAAAATTATAAGATTGTAAGTAATACCAATCAGTTTTCATAACGTTCTGAATACTTGTTCTGATTGAAACGGTGTTTCAGTCTCCACACATGTAATAACGTCTAGGTCCGTGTAAGTTGTTTTAGTTTTTATATTGTAAAAATTATAAGATTGTAGTATTACCAATCAGTTTCATAACGTTCTGAATACTTGTAGTGATTGAAACGGTGTTTCAGTTCTCCACACATGTAATAACGGCTAGGTCCGTGTAAGTTGTTTTAGTTTTATATTGTAAAAATTATAAGATTGTAAGTATTACCAATCAGTTTTCATAACGTCTGAATACTTGTAGTGATTGAAACGGTGTTTCAGTCTCCACACATGTAATAACGTCTAGGTCCGTGTAAGTTGTTTTTAGTTTTATATTGTAAAATTATAAGTTGTAGTATTACCAATCAGTTTCATAAAACGTTCTGAATACTTGTTCTGATTTGAAACGGTGTTTCAGTCTCCACACATGTAATAACGTCTAGGGTCCGTGTAAGTTGTTTTAGTTTTATATTGTAAAATTATAAGATTGTAGTATTACCAATCAGTTTCATTACGTTCTGAATACTTGTAGTGATTGAAACGGTGTTTCAGTCTCCACACATGTAAATAACGTCTAGGTCCGTGTAAGTTGTTTTAGTTTTTATATTGTAAAATTATAAGATTGTAGTATTACCAATCAGTTTCATAACGTTCTGAATACTTTGTTCTGATTGAAACGGTTGTTTCAGTCTCCACACATGTAATAACGTTAGGTCCGGTTGTAAGTTGTTTTAGTTTTATATTGTAAAAATTATAGATTGTAGTATTACCAATCAGTTTCATAACGTTCTGAAATACACTTGTTCTGATTGAAACGGTGTTTCAGTCTCCACACATGTAATAACGTCTAGGTTCCGTGTAAGTTGTTTTAGTTTTATATTGTAAAATTATAAGATTGTAGTATTACCAATCAGTTTCATAAACGTTCTGAATACTTGTCGCTGATTGAAACGGTGTTTCAGTCTCCACACATGTAATAACGTCTAGGTCCGTGTAAGTTGTTTTAGTTTTATATTGTAAAAATTATAAGATTGTAGTATTACCTCAATCAGTTTCATAACGTTCTGAATACTTGTAGTGATTGAAAACGGTGTTTTCAGTCTCCACACATGTAATAACGTTTAGGTTCCGTGTAAGTTGTTTTAGTTTTATATTGTAAAATTATAAGATTGTAGTATTACCAATCAGTTTCATAACGTTTCTGTAATACTTGTTCTGATTGAAACGGTGTTTCAGTCTCCACACATGTAATAACGTCTAGCGTCCGTGTAAGTTGTTTTAGTTTTATATTGTAAAATTATAAGATTGTTAGTATTACCAATCAGTTTCATAACGTTCTGAATACTTGTAGTGATTGAAACGGTGTTTCAGTCTCCACACATGTAATAACGTCTAGGTCCGTGTAAGTTGTTTTAGTTTTTATATTGTAAATTATAAGATTGTAGTATTACCAATCAGTTTCATAACGTTCTGAATACTTGTTCTGATTGAAACGGTGTTTCAGTCTCCACACATGTTAATAACGTCTAGGTCCGTGTAAGTTGTTTTAGTTTTATATTGTAAAATTATAAGATTGTAGTATTTTATCCAATCAGTTTCATAACGTTCTGAATACTTGTAGTTGATTGAAAACGGTGTTCCAGTCTCCACACATGTAATAACGTCTAGGTCCGTGTAAGTTGTTTTAGTTTTATATTGTAAAAATTATAAGATTGTTAGTATTACCAATCAGTTTCATAACGTTTCATGAATACTTGTTCTGATTGAAACGGTGTTTCAGTCTCCACACATGTAATAACGTCTAGGGTCGTGTAAGTTGTTTTAGTTTTATATTGTAAAAATTATAAGATTGTAGTATTACCAATCAGTTTCATAACGTTCTGAATACTTGTTCTGATTGAAACGGTGTTTCAGTCTCCACACATGTAATAAACGTCTAGGTCCGTGTAAGTTGTTTTTAGTTTTATATTGTAAAATTATAAGATTGTAGTATTACAATCAGGTTTCATAACGTTCTGAATACTTGTTCTGAATTGAAACGGTGTTTCAGTCTCCCACACATGTAATAACGTCTAGGTCCGTGCCGCGGTTGTAAGTTGTTTTAGTTTTATATTGTAAAAATTATAAGATTGTAGTATTTACCAATCAGTTTCATTTACGTTCTGAATACTTGTAGTGATTGAAACGGTGTTTTCAGTCTCCACACATGTAATAACGTCTAGGTCCGTGTAAGTTGTTTTGTTTTAGTTTTATATTGTAAAATTATAAGATTGTAGTATTTAACCAATCAGTTTCATAACGTTTCTGAATACTTGTTCTGATTGAAACGGTGTTTCAGTCTCACACATGTAATAACGTCTAGGTCCGTGTAAGTTGTTTTAGTTTTATATTGTGTAAAAATTATAAGATTGTAGTGATTACCAATCAGTTTCATAACGTTCTGAATACTTGTTAGTGATTGAAACGGTGTTTCAGTCTCCACATGTAATAACGTCTAGGTCCGTGTAAGTTGTTTTTTAGTTTTATATTGTAAAATTATAAGATTGTAGTATTACCAATCAGTTTTCATAACGTTCTGAATACTTGTAGTGATTGAAAACGGTGTTTCAGTCTCCACACATGTAATAACGTCTAGGTCCGTGTAAGTTGTTTTAGTTTTATATTGTAAAATTATAAGATTGTAGTATTACCAATCAGTTTCATAACGTTCTGAATACTTGTAGTGATTGAAAACGGTGTTTCAGTCTCCACACATGTAATAACGTCTAGGTCCGTGTAAGTTGTTTTTTAGTTTTATATTGTAAAATTTATAAGATTGTAGTATTACCAATCAGTTTATAACGTTCTGAATACTTGTTCTGATTGAAACGGGTGTTTCAGTCTCCACACATGTAATAACGTCTAGGTCCGTGTAAGTTGTTTTAGTTTTATATTGTAAAATTATAAGATTGTAGTATACCAATCAGTGTTTCATTACGTTTTTGAATACTTGTAGTGATTTGAAACGGTGTTTCAGTCTCCACACATGTAATAACGTTCTAGGTCCGTGTAAGTTGTTTTAGTTTTATATTGTAAAATTATAAGATTGTAGTATTACCAATCAGTTTCATAACGTTCTGAATACTTGTTCTGATTGAAACGGTGTTTCAGTCTCCACACATGTAATAACGTCTAGGTCCGTGTAAGTTGTTTTAGTTTTATATTTGTAAAATTATAAGATTGTAGTATTACCAATCAGTTTCATAACGTTCTGAAACACTTGTTCTGATTGAAAACGGTGTTTCAGTCTCCACACATGTAATTAACGTTCTAGGTCCGTGTAAGTTGTTTTAGTTTTATATTGTAAAATTATAAGATTGTAGTATTACCAATCAGTTTCATAACGTTCTGAATACTTGTAGTGATTGAAACGGTGTGTTTCAGTCTCCACACATGTAATAACGTCTAGGTCCGTGTATAGTTGTTTTAGTTTTATATTAGTAAAATTATAAGATTGTAGTATTACCAATCAGTTTCATAACGTTCTGAATAACTTGTTAGTGATTGAAACGGTGTTTCAGTCTCCACACATGTAATAACGTTTAGGTCCGTGTAAGTTGGTTTTAGTTTTATATTGTAAAATTATAAGATTGTAGTATTACCAATCAGTTTCATAACGTTTTCTGAATACTTGTTCTGATTGAAACGGTGTTTCAGTCTCCACACATGTAATAACGTCTAGGTCCGTGTAAGTTGTTTTAGTTTATATTGTAAAATTATAAGATTGTAGTATTACCAATCAGTTTCATAACGTTCTGAATACTTGTAGTGATTGAAACGGTGTTTCAGTCTCCACGACATGTAATAACGTCTAGGTCCGTGTAAGTTGTTTTTAGTTTTATATTGTAAAATTATAAGATTGTAGTATCTATTACCAATCAGTTTCATAACGTTCTGAATACTTGTTCTGATTGAAACGGTGTTTCAGTCTCCACACACATGTAATAACGTCTAGGTCCGTGTAAGTTGTTTTAGTTTTATATTGTAAAACTTATAAGATTGTAGTGATTACCAATCAGTTTCATAACGTTCTGAATACTTGTAGTGATTGAAACGGTGTTCCAGTCTCACACATGTAATAACGTCTAGGTCCGTGTTAAGTTGTTTTAGTTTTATATTGTAAAATTATAAGATTGTAGTATTACCAATCAGTTTCATAACGTTCTGAATACTTGTTCTGATTGAAACGGTGTTTCAGTCTCCACACATGTAATAACGTCTAGGTCCGTGTAAGTTGTTTTAGTTTTATATTGTAAAATTATAAGATTGTAGTATTACCAATCAGTTTCATAACGTTCTGAATACTTGTTCTGATTGAAACGGTGTTTCAGTCTCCCACACATGTAATAACGTCTAGGTCCGTGTAAGTTGTTTTAGTTTTATATTGTAAAATTATAAGATTGTAGTATTACCAATCAGTTTCATAACGTTCTGAATACTTGTTTCTGATTGAAAACGGTGTTTCAGTCTCCACACATGTAATAAACGTCTAGGTCCGTGTAGTTGTTTTAGTTTTATATTGTAAAATTATAAGATTGTAGTATTACCAATCAGTTTCATAAACGTTCTGAATACTTGTTATGATTGAAACGGTGTTTCAGTTCTCCACACATGTAATAAACGTCTAGGTCCGTGTAAGTTGTTTTAGTTTTTATATTGTAAAATTATAAGATTGTAGTATTACCAATCAGTTTTTTTTCATTTACGTTGATGTTGGGGCTGAATACTTGTAGTGATTGAAACGGTGTTTCAGTCTCCACACATGTAATAACGTCTAGGTCCGTGTAAGTTGTTTTAGTTTTATATTGTAAAATTATAAGATTGTAGTATTACCAATCAGTTTTCATAACGTTCTGAAATACTTGTTCTGATTGAAACGGTGTTTCAGTCTCCACACATGTAATAACGTCTAGGTCCGTGTAAGTTGTTTTAGTTTTATATTGTAAAATTATAAGATTGTAGTATTACCAATCAGTTTCATAAACGTTCTGAATACTTGTTAGTGATTGAAACGGGTGTTTCAGTCTCCACACATGTAATAACGTCTAGGTCCGTGTAAGTTGTTTTAGTTTTATATTTGTAAATTGATAAGATTGTAGTATTACCAATCAGTTTCATAACGTTCTGAATACTTGTAGTGATTGAAACGGTGTTTCAGTCTCCACACATGTAATAACGTCTAGGTCCGTGTAAGTTGTTTTAGTTTTATATTTGTAAAATTATAAGATTGTAGTATTACCAATCAGTTTCATAAACGTTCTGAATACTTGTTCTGATTGAAACGGTGTTTCAGTCTCCACACATGTAATAACGTCTAGGTCCGTGTAAGTTGTTTTAGTTTTATATTGTAAAATTATAAGATTACAGTATTACCAATCAGTTTCATAACGTTCATCTG
This sequence comes from Homalodisca vitripennis, assembly GCF_021130785.1. NCBI lineage: Eukaryota > Metazoa > Arthropoda > Insecta > Hemiptera > Cicadellidae > Homalodisca > Homalodisca vitripennis. The sequence continues at coordinate 153,166,038 of NC_060210.1, read as the reverse complement.
AACACTACAAATTCCTTAATATTTCCATTAGAGTATTGTATAAATATGTAAGTTTTAAGCAAAACTTATTATAGCTTTATCCTACTGAGTAAATTGACTGTACTTACCATATAATCTGAACAGTGTAAATGTGAATGTTGAATCTTTTTCGGTATACTTCCAAGGAGAGTTGTTTTTCATTACGTCAGAATAGAGGGCAGACTCCCAACCCACTCCATGAAGGTCGGTATCTGCATGCGATTGACTGAGTCCAGGTATGCAGCTTGCATTTTGGTTGACTTTGTTCCCACATGGTACTATATTATATCAGAGGAAAAGCTCATATAAATAACGATAAATAAGTAAACAAAAATAGGCTGTCAAATAAATATCCTACGTGTTCTATTAGGTCTAAATTCATATTGTCAAGTTAATAAGTCTGCATATAATTTATTAATAAAAATCGCTATTTGTAAAAGAAAAATAATAAAATGTTATAGGCCTAATATTATTTAAACTGATTTTAAAATCTTTAAAAGTTAAGAATAAATAGTTAAATAACAACGGTCTTATTAGACTTCAACAATTAATTATAACTAAATTTTGATACATCTTAATAGTTAAATATTTAGACTTTGCTTTTTTTAAATTTATTTTCGTAACAAATTTTCAAGTATGGAAATTTCAGAATTAAAAGAAATATTAGGGCATTCGTGACATAAAATGAAATATCATGTAAGTATAATTTATATTATCCATTTCCATTAAAGAATATAATAATGCAGGGATTTTTATGTGTATTTTAATAATTTCTCCATAAACTATACAATCAGAGGTTAAATGACTTCAAGGCTTAAAATTTATTCTTTTGAAAAAAGACAGTAAAGGGACCAGACACCACTACGGATATGACATGCTGCTCGTACAGGGTGTTTTCCAAAAGTAAATGTATAGAGCTAGAAATTTTTTAATTCATCGTCATAAAATAGCTCGAAAAATATAACTATTAAAGCTAGCTGGGTCAGAGAAACAATTAGAGGGTAAATTATATTATGATATAGTACTTAATGTTTTATAATAAATTGGTTCTAATTATTTACGAAGGGAGAATTTGAAATGCAAGAATGTGCCCAAGAACCGAAAGATACAATAATACTCTCATTCACGTTCTACGCGTTGTATGTTTTGATCTTACTTGGGTCTACGCGCAGCTGCCTCAACAAGGGCAGTCCTAACACTATCCCAGTAAAGTCTGATAGCCAGTACGCCCCGGTCTTCAAATCTGTAATCATAAAATAAAACCACACTAAAATGCTGTGTCATACTGTCCAATTTTGGGTAGAGATTTTGAGATATATATTATCTGCTTTTGGTACATTTTAAAGCTCTGTCCAAGCTTGCTTATAGTAGGCTATGTGTCTAGTTTTTCCTACAAATGAAACATTTAAATGAAAACATCATAAATAAAATAACAAAAAAATCCTCTTTTATTATATTATGGTTTTTAAGGGCTTCCTATCAACCACCACAGACTATCTAACTCACTCTCTCCAGGCACCGTACTTGCGTGCACTGCAAGGAACCCTAATTTTCTCGGGATAATGATTTCTAGGTCCCTGCCAGTGAAGGTTAGTCTCAGGGCAACTAAGTGATGAAAATATATGAGAGTGAGTGACGCTAATTTGGTGACAGTGGAAATGCAAACTTAAAATCAATCGATAAACATTTAAAGTAATGTTAAATCAGCATCTTACTAAACAGGGTGTCAAAAATGTCCCAGCACGGCTTTATATTATTTAACCAATCCAAATACGGCTTAAAAGACTTCAATTGTGTTAGTGCACATAAAACACTATTTTAACACGTATTAAAACAATATAAGGTGACAGCCTGCAATGATTTAGAGGAAAATGGTATAATCGGATCATGCGTGGAGTAGTATACTATGTAAAATTCCTTTATTATTTTTATAAAATGTTGACTTTATTGAAAATGTATCAGACTTTGTACTATTTTCATTTAATCTGTGAAGAGTAAATGCAACGGTGACAGAACAAATCGTTAAACAAATTAAAGATTCGATCAGTAAAATAGAATTTAGGTTTATATATTTATTGTTAAGAAGCCGGATGTCAGTCCACTTTCGCATAAGGGACACTTAAGGTTATTCGCCTGTTCTCCAAAATTGTATGCACAAGATAACAGGTGGTTATACAAGGGTAAATTTTAACATTATGCATTCTTAATGTTTTATAGCCTCACTCATATTCCAAACATCAAATATAAAAAAATATATTTATTAAAAATCACTGTTAAGAAAACTAAAAGGGATTAATATTAAAAGTAGCAGGTAAAGTACTTATTGTAAATATGTGACGGTTTTTAAATAAAAGTAGTGGTCCCAGTTGCCATGCTGGTGATGACATTTTTAATCATCATTCTTTACATACCTGTATGCGGCTTAAAAATACTATTTTAAATATACGCTGTTATAATCAGCTATTTATTTGTTCCATGAACCTTTTCAGATTAGGCCTATTAACTATATCTTATGCGAACATTATATATTAAGGATCAATAAATATACCAAAATTGTGTTTGATTATGTTGTGTAGGTGTATTTGTAATAGCTATGTTTATATAAATCAGTCCCGGGATTTAATTGTCACCCAGTACGAAAAAATATGTTTGTTCCATTGCAATTCCATTTTTAATATAATACTTTTTTAAAGTATATATATATTACATATAAATATATAAACGATTTTAGCAGTCTTAAGATAATTAATAATTATTTGACAGAACTGTTCTTTTCAGGAACGTTTCACGTATCATCTCAAATTACTACAAATATGTATATAATTGAGCGGAAATGCTATACAGAATAAAACGAATCACCATTTTTCATTTTATATATTCATGCAATCATTCATTGTCATTACTAGTTTTTAGACAATTGAGTTTCACTACGTGTTAAAAGTGAAAGTGACACTTGAAATACGATAAAGTGGTTATTATTCTATAATAGGGAATTTATTTCACAAGTATAGTTTTTAGCATAGTAACTTGAGGGAGCCCAATCCCTTCCAACAGCCATTCTGTCTTGTGAACTAGCCAAACAAATGTCCTAAACTCGTGAAATTAATTCGCAAACTCGAAAAATTGTGAATACACGTACGTAACTCTCTTGCTAATCAGCTGTGTTCCCTACATGCAAGTAATAGTATATTAGCTGTTGCTGTACCCAACACTTGGCTGGGCCAACTATAAAAAACTTGTCAAGGATGAAACTTCTATTAATAAAAAAATAAATTTGTTTGGCAGAATATACAACAATACCCTGTGTCACGTTCATCTCTTCATTCTGTTCCACAAACTTGACGTCATTATACCATCTTGTGTTGTATGCTGCATACATGAATGTGTGCTCCAAATACTTTTCCATTCTGTATAAACAAAATTTATAAAAGCACAATTGGGAAATTACAGTCATATTAGTTATCTACCTTTCATATTTTTCTTCTTGTTTATTAGTTTTACATATTGTACATTTGTTTTAGTTTTTTATTGTAAAATAGAACCTCCGAAAAGAAAGAAATGTAATATTCTTTCCTTATAACTCCATTAATTCAATGTAATAGATTGGGTTTTGTATCCATACTATACTCTACCTGTCCAGAAAGTGCAAAAGAATAATTTATTATATTCATTATTTTTGTTGTGTGAGATACTTCTCCATAACAAGATATCCATAACAAAATTTATATTTAATTAGCTATTTCATCTAAAACCTTAGGTATGTGTTTAAAATCTCCATCATATAAATTTCAAATATTGAATAGTTTGTTAATTATCTTTTTCCATTCCTTATATAAATGGATAAAGTATTGGTTGCTATGGCAATACTAGCACCTGTGGATTAGCTAAATGCAGTATAGGCTCCCATCAACCTCCTACCCAATTGTCATATCTACTAAAAAACAGTTTATTCTGGAATATTCCTTGTCATCTATAATTTTGTGATAATCGTAAAAAAAATATCCTAATTAAACTATAACTTAGAATCTTTGGATCTATAAAACTGGAAAACAATTAAAGAAAAGAAATATGGATAATATTTGTTAATTTAAACATGAAAATATGACTAATACAGAAATACTTACTGGTTAATGTTGGAAATAGAATAGAAGTTAACAGCTCCCATGTTTATGTGGCGAGAGCTTGTCATTACCGTATGCAGTTGACTGTTTGTACGATAACGGGAACTCCACAAAATAGAGATGACAGTACAAACAACAATGACGAAGAACGCGGATATAACAAAGTCTATTAAATCAAACCAATTCTTCTTCAACTGTTTCTTTTGGATCATTTCCTATACAGGAAACAAATTAAAAAAGTTATTAAACGGTTATTTTATTACATTATACAAATGTTTCAACTAACGTGACAATTTTCAATCACTACACTGGTTTGTATTGTTTCAACAAAAAAATTGTAAAAGATCTTATCCTTTGCTATTTTGGCAACTAATAATGCATAATATTATATTAAAATTTTTAATTTAGAGTAAATGACCATTTTAGTTAAAACAGTACAATGTCGCAAATACATGAACTTTATATAGACACTAGAAAATATGGTTACAATATTTTTGGTTCAATGATGTCACTGACTCTATAAAATTCATATTTGTCAATTTAACCTAGATACTTAAAGACTCATTAAGTAATAATTATTTAATCTGATTAAGATAAGCAGCCATAGATTAGTGTGAATTATCACATAGTTTCCAGTAACATATCATGATATTTACCTCTCTTTGTTTTAAGCGGTGAAAGAAACAAACGAGTACTAAAGTTAGGTATTGATTGAGTTTTCTTATAACTATCTAAGTTATAACATTTGTGTATAAATAAGAAATGTCTCTGCAGCCTATTTCTAGATTTAAAATAAGAGTGATATTTATCGAGTACGTAGTTACACAATCGGTATTATGAAGAAAAAAAGTTTTAGAATAAAAAGTAATTTTCACCTACATTAAATCACTGTACTCCATTACTTATATTAACACTATTAAGAATAGTACATACATATCTCTTTGCATGTGTAAGAGGAGAGTACATTGGATGTTGTCTTATTGCTAATACTTTGGCTAGACTCTCTTCGTTATTTTCCAGGACCACACGCATAGCTTCCTTGTAGCTGACTGCATGGGTATTTACTTCATACATCGTCTAAACAAAATAAAAAAATGTGAAGACTATAGTAACCAATTTATCAAGTTATGTTTACTGTCGATAAACCTTTTATTTCTTCTACAAAATTCTATTTCAAAAATGCTTTCGCCGATGGTGTCATCAGTTAATATAAAAATAAATATGGTAAAATATATTCTTTAGAAGTATAGCTTTCTAAGTCCTGCTTTTCTGCAATACACGTTTGATACCTCCAATATTATTATTTCGTGAAAATTGTATAAATTTGTAACAAGGTATAAGGTTGTGCATGCTTGATAAATTATCTATCTTCTATATAAATATTCAATTAATACATGAACCTATAGGTAATTTATAGGCAATTGAATCCAAATTGCTACAAAAAGTCACGTAAATCAATGAGCTATAAGATTTATCGATGAGGGACTCATTAACGACTGTTATTTTTTCGTCCGAGTTCTATTAATGTTAATTTAACCTTGTAACAAAGTCGTATTGCTTCGTTTCATTAAAACAAACGAACATGGAAAATATGTGGTAAGCTTTATTATAATTATATTCTCAAATTGAAATTATATTTTAAATATATACATATATATATATATATATATATATATATATATATATATATATATATATATATGTAACAAGAATAAATATACTCTACAAGAAACCAATAACCTAATAAAATTATTAATGCGAAAGTGTCTTTGTTTTTTTGTTTTGCTTTCATGCATCAATTATTTAACTGACTGCACTAAAATTGTACATGAACATTCTTAGGGTCTCTGGGATAGATATAGGCTTATTCCTACATACACAATTCCTCCGGACTACGCCCCACTGGTCTCCAAAATTCCCATCTTCAATATGCTGCAAAATATTAATTGAAAGAGCTTGTTAAATGTAAGCAACTATTCCATGTAAACATTTTATAGTTACAACGCGGTCATATGTTCATCAATTTAACTACTGTTTTGAATTTGTTTTAATTTATAGAGTGAAAGCATAACAAAATTAAATCACTTCGTATTTCAACATCGTGAAAACAAGAAAAACATATTATTTATTTTACTAAATTAAGTAAATTGGAAATGTAAAGTTATTGAATTTAGTTTTCTTAGGCAATATGGGGCGGCAAATATACAGTATTTAAAAAACCAAAAACGGAGGGACTGAGCGTTACTTTGATTCAACAAACCATTCGCTGGGTGGAAGCAAGTGAGCTCAGTGAGTCCGTGATTATAGCAAGTGGAATCACAAAACAATACACGAGACTTTAAATGCAGTTTTTGTGACAAAAATCGTCGATCGGACATTGCATCTATGTCCTACTGAAGAGGTATAAGATTCTAATGAGGTACATAAATACTGATATAACTCCTAGACTGGACCGAGGAAATAAAATGATATAACGAACGTGGATCGAGAAGCAAGAACATGTATTTTACTATTTTATGTTTCATCTTTACACACAGATGACAACTGTTAACATTTGTGTATTGAAATGTATTAGTATTATTGAGTTAACTTTTAATTTTAAATATCAAAATCTATATTCATACAATTTGGACAACTGTTCAAACAAACTATTTGGGGACTGTTTTGAATCCCACATCATTACAGAATTCTATATATACCTATATATTTATCGCCTCTATATATATATATATATATATATATATATATATCGTTGGAAAATGGGAAACTCCAATTTTGATTTGTAAATATAGTTAATTAGTACTGGAAGTGCAAAACCTCAAAAATAAATTACTTGCAGTTTCTCTTAACTTTGCCCTCATAATTATGAACTCTGAAAATGGGTACCTGATGCACGATGTATAACTAATTCCGGTTTAAAAATATCATATGAACCTATCGCATTACATCACTAAATTCACTAAGAAAGATATGAACTACGACTTTGGAGTTCCTCTACATTGATCTAAATAGTTTGCGTTACTAAACTTGTAACAGCTACCCAAATGATTACACAGAATGTGCCATAGAAATTTCGTACGAAGCCGCGGGTACGTGAAAGTAATTGAATAAATCAACTTATATTATTTTTAATACAAACTCTATTATAAAATTTTTTTTCTCTTCGCTATACGAGAGAAGGTTCAACTTTTGTATAGCCGATGTAAATGTAGATGTACGAGGTGCGACAATAAAGTAAAGAGACATATCTTGCACCTTTGCAAGATGTGGCAACTCTACAGGCTTGCGTGGACAAAACCTCTTCAACCTTGGTCTAGAAGCTGTTTCTAGTCCAAGCGGGACATCGATGCAACTGCTCAGTCGTGAGTTGTGCTGTAATAATTTAGCGTTTGTGTGTCTCGTCAAAGAAATGGAACCACATAATATTACGCAATGGTATGCCATATCTTTTTGCATTAAATTGGGTGAAAACGCGACAACTTACGGTAAGCTTCAAAAGATTTTTGGAGGGGAGGAGGTTGTATCAACAGCTCAAAGTTTACGTTGGCATAAAATATTTAGTGAAGAAAGATTGAATGTTGAAGATGAAAACCTGAGTGGACGACCATTAACCTCACGGACGGATGTCAATTTGACCAGAGTGTGTGACCTCATACGATCTGATCAAAGAGTATCCGAGGAATAGATTGCAGAAGAACAGAACATTAATCGAGAAACGGTTTGTCTAATAATAACTGAAGTTCTTGGTATGAGAAAGATGCAAAAATGGTTCCAAAAAATCTCACACCACAACAACAAAAAACACTGAAAAATGTGGGAACCGATATGTTAGATCAAACCGAAATCAATCCAGAATTGTTGAGTCGTGTTATCACTGGTGATGAAAGTTGGTTTTTGTCATTACAATCCAGAAACAAAACGCCAAAGTTTTACAAACAGTTAGCCATTATTACCACAAAGAAAGTTTAGAAGGAGTAAAAGAGTTTTTCATATCCGTGCCACAAAATTGCTGATAATGGGATTCTGCAATACGTCATCCTATACTGCTCTGGCAGTACAGTAATTTTTAACCTCAAACACATTTCAGCTCTATCACAACCTCCTTATTCACCAGATATCGCTCCGTGCGACTTTTTCCTGTTTTCAAGACTCAAAACGGCGGCCAAGGGACACCATTTTCAAATAACAAAAGATGTCCAAAAAGATGTGACGAGGGTTTTGGAGGAAACAAAATTTTTTAACATCAGTCTCATTACTTTATTGTCACGCCTAGTAGATTCCCGTGTCCTATCCTGTCACCACAAGAAATTATCCTCTCCACTGACCTCTGATCAGATTGACTGACTCAGCAATAATCAGGCACAGGGACTTCTTTTCGTAAATAACAGTTCCATCATTTTTATTTATATATTGTTTTGCCGATATTAGATCGTACTCGTCAATTGGCACTAATACGAGTTACTGTCGCAGTAGAGACTAGAAAACTAGTCCTAAATATTTCAAAGGTGAAATATTTTTTTATTTAAAGAAATACCAATAAATACAGTAACTAGTGCACATACTAATTATGTATAGGAATTAACTAATACTTTTTACTCGATACTTTTTAAATGTATTAGTAAACTAAAAGTTACAGATAATAGATCAGCTCTGATATGTGTTGATAAGTTGGTGTGTGGGGTAGAAACACCGATGGGGGGGGGGCAGTTTTATCTATATTTTAGCTGATGGTCAGTTGGACAGAAGAAGTTGTATTGCTGAGTGCTAATTTCCAGATGATGCCCTCTGACCGACCATGACAATTATTGCCCTCAGTCATTCCAATACTATATTGTGTTATATACTTCGCAGTATTAAACATCTGTATGTTAAACAATACGAAGTATTTGTTTAAAATATGTTAATTGAAAATGTATCTACAATGAGGATGAAATTTCAATAAATTATTTGAATATCGACGCGGCTGGGGTAAAACAAAAAACCTAGATGTTAGATGTAAATTCAGTCGAGGAAGTCTAAGAATTAAGATCAATTAAGTCGTTCGTATAAATTATTAAGTTTATACACCTTTTATGGCTCTTTATTTATATTTACAAAATTATAACATCACTGTATGTACATTCTCCAATAGGATTTGTTAGTGTTGACGAGCAATGCTTATTAGTAATTGAATAAATGTCTGCTTATAAAAAATTCGGATAAAAATGCATAAATATGCTTCACGTCCATTTTATTAGAAATTAAATAATAGAAATATACAAAGAAGTACACGTATGTTTGAAAATGTACACACAATGTTTATTTTAGTTGTAATACAACCTAAATCGCCATATGAAATATAACCTTATTAAAGTGACACAACTTCTCGGAGATATTCATGAATTAGTAGAAGACAGTGTACTGTAACTGTGAAGAAACTAGTGCAAACAATTGAAGAATTGGGTTTTGAGTAGTACAGAAACCGTATGCTGTGAAAGCTATGATTATCAGATACAACTCCATTCTCTTCCATCTGGCGTTTAAAGTCATTGGATGAAGAAAATTATATTTGATAAAAATAGTGTCATATTTGATCTATGTTCATGTAATGTAGGATCATATTTACTTCTATAAATCACAAGTTCGATCCAGTCGGGTGGTATGGATGGATGCTTCTAGAGCATAACCATGTGTACAATGTTAGTTTTGTATTTGATTACAATTTACCTGGAAAACCATAGTCAAGATAAGAGCGAAGAATATTATCTTGATTGGACTTGAAACAAACGTGTCTGTCCCTGAAGAGACTAATACAGTCGAGAGCCATTCTTTACTTTGTACTGGACCAAGTTTCAATCCATAAAGCATCACAAAATAGGCAGATACAAAAATTGCAGCAATACAAAATATCCTGAAACAGTTTAACAGTAGCCTTGTAAACCTTTATAAACAAAATTATAAACAACATGTTTTATTTTATAGACGTTGAAAAACACAATGTTAAGTATAAATTTTTGAATAGTAAAATTATTTTATATTGGGAAATTTCCTAAAAAATTTAGGATTGTTGGAAGAATAGAACATTCACCATAATTCTAGAATACTTGATCTACTCAGATCATGCTTTATCAGAGATGATACCATTTTATAAAGATATTAATGCAATTTTAGACTTATAGTGACTTCAAAAATACTTGGAATATATATTTTAATTTGGAACACATGTGATCAAGTCCAATATTTTGCGTGAGACAAAAACAGAAGTCGAATATTGCCATTCCTCCTAGTGGATAACAAAATACACTTAATTCCAAGTCTCTACCAACATATTTAGTAAAATGATAGGGTTCGCTGACACAATCGAATTCTATGGGCCACTATGGACTTTGCCTTACAGAAGCAAATTATGTAAATCTGCAGCAGTTCAAAGCTTATTTTATTTATATATATGTCTTGCATGAAAATATGGAGTTTCAGTTTTGTAGGGCTACTAAATTAGATTCCAATTTTATTTTGTAACAACTTGAAACATAATATTAACCAATATACGATATATAATTATTATTTTCAACGGATAAGATGAAGGACACAGTAATTTCATAATCATTGTAATAACACGTTATTATGAAAAATACAGAAGGCCAGTCAGATTGGACATTTGGTTGAAATCGCATGGTCTCCTTATCCATTTAAGTACAGAAACATGAGAATGCACTGTACATAAATTTAAATTTCTGTCAAAACTTCCGGTACATATCGATAGCATACCAGTAGCATCGATTAAAATGCGTGTTATAATAACATACACAGTTTAAATAAAAATCACTTTTTGATATTCAAAAATTCTAAAGCATCTCGTGCTAGTGACGTGTTTAAAAATAATATTTATTAGTATATACATCAGGGTGATGTTTTATACTAATATTTTAACACGAAAATTTCAGTAGTATTACTTTGAGTTCTATACATTTTGAAGAGTGCGAGCTTTCCACTGACGTATCAATCATATAAATCCATTTATCAGGTTTTTTCCAGATTAGGCTGTTTAATTAAATATTATTTTCAATTAGAACAGACTTAGTACATTCGGTAGAAAAGTTTAAGGTTATCGTATACCTTATTTCAATATTCTAGTGCATACATATTTAGTATTGTGTTATTTTACCATGCTAATGCAAACCATATTTTCCTCTTCTTAATCACTATGTAGAATGGGGGTAACTGAACTGGTGGCAAAGGTGGTGTTCTCACAACTTTTATGACCAATCGAAGAAAGTTCTGGTACACGGATTTATCTGGAATCATATCATTTACATATTAGTAATACAAGAGTAAATTACTAATTAATATTAAAATGGTTGTAGAGGGACTAGAACGTCAGAATCACACATTAAGTGTGTTCCTTGACTTTTCTAAAGCATTCGACTGCGTTGACCATGAAATACTGCTTGACACGCTACATTCTCATGGCATCCGAGGTGTGCCGCTCTTATGGCTTAAATCATTTTTAAGTCAGAGAACTCAAGTGGTTCAGACCTCAAGCCAATTTTCTAAACCAATTCAACTGAGTTATGGAGTTCCTCAGGGCCAATCCTTTTCCTGATATACGTCAAAGACATACATTTATCGCTGCTGCGTGGTAAAATTGTGCAGTATGCTGATGACACGACTCTCTGTTTCAGAGATAACACATAAGAAGGTTTGGAGCTACAATCCTTTGTCAATATCAACAATTGTGTGCAATATTTCAAAAGCCTCAACCATCAAACGAATTCATCGAAATCCAAAGTGTTAAATTTCACAATGCGTCCAATGGACTCCCAATGTGGGCAACCGTCATGTTGGCAGATTCCATATTGGAAGAAGTCTACTCATCAGAATTCCTTGGAATACTCCTCGACCGAGGGTTGACATGGAATAATCACATTGACCATCTGTGCACCAAAATGTCCTCAGGAATATATGTTTTGAGGTCCTTGGCCCGGTATTGCTCCAGTCAGGTATTGATTGCGGCATATTATGGGCTAATTCACTCTCACCTTTCCTATGGAGTGGTGTACCTGTACAGGCAATAATTTCCTGAGGGTGTTCAAATTGCAAAAAAAAGCTATTCGTATCATCGCAAAGTTGAATTTCAGAGAGTCGTGCAGGGCAGCATTCTAAACTTTACAACTGTTGACTTTGCCCAGTCTCTACATTTTAGAAACATCTTCGTTCTGTTTTTCTAAATGTGCCCTAACCAGGGGACGTGACATACACGGGTATGAGACTAGAGGCAGATATAACTACCGTACTGGAAGACACAGAACGGTGGTTTATGAGCACTTGCCATCGCAGGCAAGTGTTCATTCCATCAATAATTTGCCAAATTCTATTACAAACGCCCAAACGCCCAAGGCGTCAAAAGCTCGTCTTAAGCGCTTCCCGGTGTCAAATGCATTCTACAGCGTTGACGAGTTTCTGGCTTTTAACTGGGACCCCGCCCAATTCGATGACTGACTCCAGCGCTGGAAGAGGGTTGAGATTGGCGATGTATGAATGAGACTGGAATGCACGAAAATTATGTAAGTTTGGACGTGGTGGTAATGTGGTATGCGAGTTTTAAATGCATAATTAATTCTGACGTTTGCCATACAATGTGTAATTGTGACGAGCAATTAAATATTTGATTTGATTTGATCTTGTGGCTTACGAAAATACATCTTCCCGGCGGGCTTTGTTTGTTGAACTTTATATCGTTAACATGTAAGACATTTTCTAACGTATGCCTTTATATCACGAAACCAACCTGGCCAGTAGTAAAATTGTGAGAGTTTCAAGGCGGTTTCTTTAATACCCAAATAACCTGCAGTTTCTATATCGTTATTTTCTTGCAGTACGCGGTTCCGAGACAGAGCGTCGGCCACTTTGTTTAAGGCACTTTTCCGGTATCGTATCTCCATATCGTGTTGTTGAAGTTCCAACACCCGGCGGGCCAGCCGAACAGAAGGAGTCTCTAACACTTGTAACCATTTCAAAGCCAGATGGTCCGCATCTACGATAAAGTGATATCCCTCTAGGTAAGGGCGAAATGTTTTTACGGCTCGGACTAACGCTAAACATTAATTTTCTGAGACTAAGAATTTGCGTTCATTGCCCGTCAACAATCTGCTACCGTACGCAATCACAACTTCTTTTCCTCTCTGTGTTTGTGTTAACGATGCTCGTAGACCATCGACCGGGCCCACTCTTAAAACAAACGTTTGTCCAAACTCAGGACAGGCTAGGATAGGCGTAGTCGTTAATTTTTCCTTAAGAGTCTTGAATGAACTCTTCTGTTCTTCCGTCCATTGCCATCTAGTATCTTTCTTCAACAGTCTCATGAGGGGTGTGTTCAGTGATGCGAAGTTGGGGACGAACCTCCGATACCACGAGGCCATACCAAGGAAGCCTCTTAGAGTTTTCAAATTGGGTGGCCTAGGAAATTCCGCCTCTTGAATAAATTTAATTTCATTTAATTTCATTTCAAATTCCACAATGGCTCGAACTTTCTCTGGATCTGTCTTAATGCCCCTGTCGTTCACAACATGACCCAAATACTTCAGTTCGGTTTTGCAGAAGTGACATTTGGCAGGGTTAAGTTTCAGACCTGCTCTTCTTAGCCGTTGAAAAACTTTTTGAAAAGCTCTAAATGAGCCTCAAAGTTAGGGCTCACGATAACCAGGTCATCCAGATAGGCAAACACTTTAGGTTCCAATTCTGGTCCTATAACGGTGTCCAAGAGGCGCTTGAAGGTAGCCCCAGCCGAATGCAGACCAAATGGCATGACGCGAAATTGGAACAATCCTTTTCCGGGCACAGTGAATGCTGTCTGCGGATGATTTTCCTATGACAAAGGGACATGCTAATATCCATATTTGAGATCGATGGTCGAAATAGCGGGCTTCCTTGAGTTTTTCTAAAATGACGTTGATTTGTGGCATGGGGTAAGCATCCTTCACCGTGACTGCATTTAGGCGTCGAAAATCGATACAAACTCTGTATGCACCAGATGGTTTTTTGGTAAGTACGATCGGTGAGCTCCACGGACTCAAAGACGGTTCGACCACTTCAGCTTCGATCGTACGCTCTAACATTTTTTTTAGTACAGCCTTCATTGACGGATTTCTCATACAGTACCTTTGTTTAATAGGTGTATTATAGATCAGGCAAATCTTGTGTTCGACTATTGTTGTTTTACCCCTAACATCATCGAATTCAGGCAACTACTCTCTTAGAAATTTGTCTAAGACCTCTTGTTCATCTTCTGATAGCTGATTCAATCCGCTAACATCCCCTACATCACTCTTCTTAAAGAAGATATTACCTTCGGGTCGCGTCTGGGGAAGGAAATCATATGTCAGCAACCCCAACGATTTAATCGAATCGACACCAACTATCAGGTCCGAAATAAGTAACGGCACGCAAAGTGCCTCGAACGTATGCGTCGTATCTCTATAGCAGATCAAGGCTTTGAACGTATAATAATCTTCCAACAATTTCTGTGAGCCATCAGCCATCTGGATTTTCATCGGGCGTTTAAATGGTACATTTCCATTTCTTCTCAGTTGCTCGGCTAGGCTCTTTCCCACCATCGACATCGTTTCCCCAGTATCTACTAGAGCAAAAAATATGCTATCATGGATTTCTATTTCGATGTGTGGTCTGTTTGTTGTTCATGTTTCTGCTACTTTGCACTGATCCAAAAAAATTCGCTATTTATTGAAGCCATCTCTGCCAGTCTTCTGGGTTCGTTTTTAATTTCTTCGATAGGGACTCAGGTGACCCCTTCTCGGCTGAGTCCACCGTCCGTTTCCCGTCTGGCAATTGCAAGCGGTAGTTGCTATACTTTGTCGCTTACAATAAAAACACCTCAAGGCCTTGGATCTCCGACATTCTTGAAAAAAATGTCTCTTTTCTCTGCAGTCCCAACATATTCTATCGTCACGTATACGCTTCATGTTCTTAACTGGGGTTTGGAACCTTTCTTTAAGCTCAAGTTTCTCTTTTTGAACGTTAGGTTTGACAATGTGGGTTTCTGTCGTCCGTCATTGCGTATGGTTCGCCTCGCCATGAATGGTGCAACCCATTTCGTTTACCCCTTGAATGGGTTTCGTCTTTGTAACGCCGCTCTCGCTAATCGTAGACGATTCGTGTGATTTATCAAACTTCTTCTTGGCATGGTATGCCGTCTCTGGCACTAGGGCGAGTGATGGCGGTGGAGGAGGACGGTAAGTGTTTAGGACCCTAAAATATTCTTCATACTGTTCAGCTCGGAGGATCATATCAGATATGGTCCTACATTCCTGTCGTTTCATCGTGAGTTTATACTCGGGACGCATGTTTGAATATAAGATGTTGAGTTTATCGACTAATTTTAACGACTCTCTTCTGCCCATTAATGTCATTAAAGCCACGACAAAGTATTTAAATTGCTCCTGTTGACCTTGTGTACGCTTCCGTATCTCGTCGTCAAGATTTTGTTTGTATCCAAGAGGAAAAAACTGTGTTTCAAAGTCCCTCCGAAAATCCACATAATTGTCCCATAAGTCCTTGTCGTTCCTATACCACAGGAGAGCAGATTTTTTAAAATTTCTGGCAAGGCTTTAAGGATGTCGTTCCGTTCAATGCCGTACGCGTCGAGTAGCTCATCCAATCTCTCTAAGAACGAGATCGGTCCTTTCATTCCGTCAAACGAAGATTCCATTTCCTTACTAGGTTGCATACGTTAAGCTCGTCGTGCCGATTGAAACCACCTGATTGTTTTTAAAGTCCAACAGGATTCGTTTGTGTATTAGGTCGGCTTGGGATTCTCCAGTGGTTTTTAATGAGAAAATCATTAGCCTAAGAGTTCTGCTGTCAGCGTTAGGAGGGATTCCAAGAATTTAACGAAGAGCTATGCTTCCGAACTGCTCGTCGCTGCTCGGTACCCTGTGGGTGTGAGAAACGGAATTGCCTCCTAATGCGCCCGCATAGTCCATCCTATTATTATTTTAGTTCTCGACCTCACTCCCTGAAGTCGTTAGTTTATCCGACCGTAAATATGCTACGAATCGTTTTCTTAATTCGTCGACTTTTCCCTCAGCATCTAGATCGTATTTTAATAATTCGTTGCGTAATTGACTTTTGTCTAAGTAATAGACCCATCCAACATATGGGTCATTTCCCGTTGGGGATTTATCTTTTATCGTTTCCAGTTGCCTAGTGGGAACATTAAGCGTGACAGTACATCGAGTTTCTGTTGACACTGGTACAGGCGTGTCTTCATCACCCTCAGTACCTTTAGCCTTGTCTGACTCGGCTATTTTGTTTGAAGTAGGCTAAGTATAAAATACTTCCAACTGCCAGCATAAAACTGCAAAGAACTTGCAAAATATGACGTTTTCAAACATTTCAAACAAATTTCCTTAATTAAACAGTATTTTAATAAAATTATCGTTTAATTTCGTCCAATTGTTCGGGCACCAAATTTATAACGTTTAATCGGAACAGGGATAGTTTATAATACTATATAACCCTCAGACACCGGATAGAACAGTCGAAAAGGGGTTAAATCCAGGGTTCAAAAGGGAAAGGTAGTTTCCAAGTTCAGCTCAGACCCAAATTAATGGAAAACCAAAAGCCGAAGCAAATACAGCACCGATGATCAACGGATCAACAGGCTTTCATCATCGCCGACTCGGAAACGAAAGGAAATAAAGGGAAGGCGTCAGCTTTTGCTTTAGAATGACTGTTTCCTAAATAAACCTTCCCTGACACGACAGTTGCTAGTTCAACTTGTGACGATTAGGATGGATTTTTTGGAAGCAAAACGTGTCACCGCGCAGGACTAGGCTTGTACCGCCTGCACGATGAAGACCCGTGGAGCGACCATAAAGCTTTCTTTGGTACTAAAAATGCTGGCGACGCATAGGGAGACATTGATGGTCTAATCACTCCGTTTGGCCAATAAATGATCCACATGTTCCTTGATTGCCTCCATTTTTGGTGGAGCAAACTGATAGGGCCTATTTCTAAACGATTGTATCAGAATTTAATTTGATTTGATTATTCGACCAAATTGTACGGCCTAATTTAGTAGTAATTGTTTCTGGAAATTCATTTACTAGTCTTAACAGTTGGTCCGCTTGATCAGATGAGAGGTTTTCCCCTAACTTAATTGGACATATTGTTGTACTTGGTAATTCAGCTGATTGAGCGAGATACATGACCGAAGGAGTGCCATATGGAAAAGTTAATGTTTTATTTGCCATATTAATGATCACCCTAGTTTTAGTTAGAAAGTCACAGCCCAGAATAATTGGCATTGGTAATTCTGAGGCGACAAGAAAAGGAAAATCCCAAGACAAGTTTGAAATTTTGAAGTGTAATATAACCTTTAAATTAAATATTATATTTTGTCCGAGGCTGAAATGGCTGACTCATTGTATGGTTGAAACAGATTTTTATCACCCTTGGTATATTCTTTAAATTCTGAAAACAGGCATTCGATATAATGGAGAATGAAGAACCCGAATCTACCAAAGAATTAATGATTAACTTGCGAAAAGTCAAAGGAACTGTACAAAAACTGAACTCCCGGGAAAGAAGGAGCTTGAGCCGACTTGGTGAAAGGTGTCTTCACTGCTGGCTTGATTTTATCAAAACGGGCGGTTAAAGTTAGAAGAGGGGATTCTCCGCCCATTAGAACCCTCTTTTGTAGTTTAAAAACCCACGTTGAGATTGATTCCTGGAGAAATTGATTATATAGTTGATTCCTATTGTTTGTATTCATATTTTGAAAAGGAGTCTATGTTGATTAAATTGTCCCGATTGACTGCGGCGGTTATGAAAACTATTTTGCTGATCTTGTATGGGATATCGATTATAAGTTACATTGCCTCTCCCTATTTGTCTATAAGATTGGTTTAGTTGACGTCCACCATGGACCTGTGGTCCAGTTTGTTGATAATACTCTGGTGAATTTAAATCTTGTGTGAACCGGTTTTCCGTATTTTGAATTACTTGTAATCGGGGGGCTAAGCTCAACAATTCAGAAATGGTGGCTGGAGCCGGAAAACCCGCTAATCGAGCTCTGGTTTGAGGGTTAATTCCTGTAATGACAATTTCAAGCATCTCCTGGGGTGAAATAGCCGGTATAAGCAATTCTGCTAACGGTCTGATATCATTTGATAAAACTAACCAGTGTTTCATTTGGTTTCTGGGTTCTATATATAAGTTCGACCGTGGCCTGTTGACGAGCTCTAGTAGGCAGAAAAGTATCGAGTACGGTGGTAATTAAGACTTTCCGGATTCTGTTTTGATGAAATAGCTTGTAGCCAGATATTTCTTAATTGACCTGTAGTTTTAGGTAAAATTGCTAATATGACGCTGTCTGGATTAGCTAAATTTAGCATCAAAATTTCCCTAAATTTTATAACAAAATCGAGTAGTTTTCTAATAACTATTCCATCAAGCGATGGTAAAGCTGTAATTAAATCAGTTAACACAGAGGGCAACATTGCGCGTGATGTCGAGGGTGACGGTGAAGTCCCCCTGCATCTGCGACAAGGCTGACGCAATTTGGTTTCCCACAGCGGTTGCCGTTGTGTGGACTATTTGCATCCAATCGGTTACGGGACTCTGAATGTCTGTGGTTGTATGGCTAGTAGACGACTCTGTTGGATTAAGAACAGTTTGCTTGACAGTTGGCTCCACTGATACGCTCTTTTAGTAGAACACGATTGTTCTCTAATTTAGGTGCTGGAGTGTTATTCCCCAACAATAAGCACTGTTCTTTGGCCTGAGATGCATTTAATAGATTTACCCAAGCCAGTCCTTTAGGGCGTTTTTCCCATTCATACGGTGGATCAGTGACACTAACGTCTTCTTTGAGGATATCTTCGCACTCTAACATCTTATTTATGCTTGACTCAATATAAATTAAATTATATCAATTACTAAATTATATCAATACTAATATCACAATACTATTTATTATGCAAAGTGGGAGGGGTATTCAGTACCAATTGTAACCATAAGGGGGTTTACCAATTAATATTGTTGTATGTTTCACTTTTACTATATATTTGTTATTAATTAATTACTGCAATAATTGAGTGCTTCATTTGATAGTTCAATTTTATTATAGTGGCCAATTATTTTTAAGCGTAATATTCAATTGGATAGATAAAAAAATTATTATATTTAGTAATATTATTACTTAAGGCTTATATATGCATCATATTTTATCTTATGGATACCCTTTTATTACTTACTGGCATTAAAGTATTTTTTTTTTACAGAAAACATAACAACAGTCTGTATATTAAACCTATGAAACATTTAATTCAGTTTTAAAATAACAAGTCTATATTCTATTTTAGCTGGTTTTAATAACTGGTTTCAAGAGTTTTTTTTTTTAAAATATATCTTTCAATAACATTGTTAAAAGTAGAAACCCTTCATTGTTAAAAATGTACGCTGTCTAGTCTGTCCGAATGTGGGTAAAATTTTATGGAATAACTTTCGATTATATAAATGACCGTGGGAGTAGGAACAATAGTGTTGTTTACCGACTTCAATGAAGATAAAAAACTGGTTGAAAGGCATTTAATTTATTAACTGTGTGATTGCACCGTTGAATACGAGGATAAACCGGAAGCTGAGAGATTAGAATGTGTAAATTTGGACATAGACGTCGAATGCATTTCAATAGAGCTACAAATTGTTGCTTTAAAATGTCAACAGGCGTGGCGTTCAGAATATCATTTGTTGCCGATCAGCAGGAATAGAGGGTAATCAGAATTTAAAAAAGGTCGCTGTGATTTGATTTTATCTTTTAAATCACATACTTTAAGTCCTGAAAAACTAAAATTTGTCTCAACCTTTAATTGTGAACTTTTGAACTTACTTAAATAGAAAAAAATAAAGTCGGGCTAGTGAGTCACCCATTAATTGAATTACGTGAGATTATTCATTTAATTTATGTAAGAGCGAGGGCGTAGGGCTTTCTAAAAATAGGAGGCAAGAAATATATTAAATTGCATGAGTTATACCGAGTCTAAAATATATTAATTTTAGTTAAAGACAAATCTCTATAACGGGTGCGAATAAGCCATTGTTTAAATCAAACCATTCATTACCAACAGTATGCATATATATAAGAGATATTTCAAACACGCAAATAAACAGGAAAATTCTATAATGTTTAATTTTTAATTTTCATTAACTGTTGTATCATAACTTTACTCGACTTATCGTATATAAGTTAATTACTTTTTTTTAACCCAGTGAAAAAAATATCCAAAGTTTCAATATCTACAGATTACAATAAATAAGAACAATAATTATTAAGTATGCACTAATTAACATGTTTACAATTTAAATTCAATAATTCAATTTATTTCAATACTTTAAATAACTCTCAAACATAACTTCCACTTTCTCAAGTGTTTCCCTGTCCGAGATTTTCTCACGATAATATGAAAGACCAAAGTTTGAAATGAGTGTACTAAATAAAATTAAGTAAACTAAGCATGTTGTAAAATCCCAGCAGAAGGCAAACAATAGGGCCTACTTCCGGTACTGATAATAAAGCGATAAGATATTTATTTTCCAGCAACTATACTACCGCACCATCAGTTAACTTACCTTTTTAAATCTTGGTTAAGAGGATATAACTAATGTAAGCTTTATTGCTATTATAGAGAGAAGTAATATATAACTTGTACTTACTAATATTGTAGCATGTTGTAGCTCTGAAAATAACATACTGAATTGCAGAACATTTTATGAAACATAGGGATAACGGACAAAAATATATGGTATTTACCAGTATAATATAACTTTACCCAACTTTAACTGACTACACCCCATCCTGGAACCAAAATATAATATGAACTGATTTTGCTAGTGGTTTTAAAATTATATCGAATGATAAAAAGTAATAATTTTTGATCAATAGGCCTATTAATCTAAAAATTAAAGTTTTATTGGCCTAATAGATACGATTAAATATACTTCAATGAGAGCTATAATTTTGAATGTTTTCAATCAACAGAATAGTATGAAATTACAATATTGTGGCTTGATATTGCCGTTAAAACATACCTCCCAATTTATATGTGAAAATTACTCCTGTAAATGGTATTAACTGTTATAATCATTTAAAGATAGATTTTTTAAACACGGAAACTCTAAAATAATCTAGTATGGTTTGAATTAAAGAGACCTTATTGACTGTGCTAATGTAATAAACGTATCATCAATGTATAAAATTAATAATTAGTAATAAATGTATCACTAATTAATTAGTAAAACTAGAAAACCAGCCATCTAGTATCCAATATCTATTATAATAAGATGATGATTACTGTTGTAATAAGATTAAATTATATAAAATTTAGTGTTTTTACAAAGCTTGCTTGAATAAAACACACCGTGTAGTGGATATGGGGAAAGAAATAAATTTGTGAAAGTGAGCAATTTACTGGTTTGAAAGTATCCTGACATTTACTTATTTTTTTTTACATTTTATGTAATTTTATGAATTTTTTTGGTATTTTTATAGGTTTATTTTGGATACTTGAAATAAATTTAGCTCAATCCAGTTGTATTCGTTTATATAGATCTATGCAAACTTTCACAACAATCGCAACTCTGTATTCTTATAGACTAGCAGTACTGTCTGTATATGTACTTATTTCAAGCATAGCTGTTGGAATTGAAATTTTGATTTAATTTGAAAAATATGCCATTTGAACAATTGTTTTTACATTAATTACATATGTGACTATTAGAAGTATTACCAAATATAAACGAATTTAAGTGTTGATATTTAATATTTCATATGTTTGCAAAATAAAAGTTTATTAGTACCAATGTAAACAAAACAAATTTTGAAATGTTAATTACTTTTGTTATAATTCCAATTCCCCATTTTTATTAGTTATATACTCGTATATATGTCTATTAAAATATGGCCGAAAACTTTCCAAAACAAATCATTCATAATTAATATGTTTGTAATGCAAAATGAAGGTTTTTTTAATATTAATTTCAACAAAATAATTTTGAAATGTAAGCCAATTCTCACATTGTCGGCGTGGTGTCGGCAGAGTTGGAAACTAATTATATCGATTATTGTATTATAATCAAAGTAATGAAATACATAAAGATCGTAAGTATGGCTAAATAAATTTAATTGCTGGCAGGAGGTAATTGTTAAACACTAACAACACGGCAATTTAAAAGGCAAACTAATTAATGCTTCGCGATGATAATAATCTGTTGATAATAAAATATTCTTTAAAATAAATAGATTGATATTACCTTGTTTAGTAATAAGTGTAGAACATATTCAATTTAGAAAAGTTTATATAATGTCGAATGATTTGTTTTAGGTTCTATTAAAAAAAAATTTATTTAAGATTCGGAAATGAAGTATTAAGAATTTAGTTAAACCAAGGATTTTGAAAACAGATGTAAAATAATTTGATTCAATAAAATTTTATAACCACGCTCTGCTACCAATTGTGACGATTGGGATGGATTTTTGGAAGCAACGTGTCACCGCGCAGGGACTAGGCTTGTACCCGCCTGCACGATGAAGACCGTGGAGCGACCATAATCCTAATTACACAATATTCTCCTGCCAGCTTTGATAAGAATTTTTAAGTTATAATTTAAGCACAAAACAGTAAAAGTAAATCGTAAAACAATTTAATAACCGCCAAAGATAATTTACACTTACCGACACCAATTTACACATACCGACACGCCGACCCTCCCATCACGACCAAACCCGTCCCAACATACTAACAATTTAGAATTTACAATTACCCCCCTATAATTTTCCGGCACCTAACCCCTCCGCCCTGATTATTAAATCAATCCATAGTGTAACACAAAATTCTTAAAAATAAATAATAAAACTAAGACTTGCGACAGGTAATATCTCCGTCACTGCCACTCGCCGATCAGACGTCCTCACTGCTCCCTGACTCAATCTATACTCCCCGTTATCAGACCACCGGTCCTCCATCCGCACGCGGCTTATCAGAAAGACCGGTTATAATCGTTGATTCGGGCGTAAGTACGTAATCTCACGTACTTATCGTATCGTTAATGACTAGGCAAGTGCAGGCAAAAACTTGTTCTGGCAGGCAAAATAAGTATCTAATACTGCTAGGACTTACTTGCACTTTATCGCGTTGTATGTGGGGGCGGTGACTACGACTCGACGACGACTCCGACTCGACGACTTCGACTGAGAGACTCCGACCGAGAGACTGAGTCAGCCCGGCACAGCGTACTTACGTACTGTAGTACCTGAGCCGTCCGCTGTAAGGCGCTTCAGCCCTTGAAGCAAACTCCAGCGAATTTATCCTGAAACTCCGTGTCTTACCTGGTCGAGCCGGACCTCGCCAGCTGACATCTCCTTGGTTGATGTTGGGCTATTGGGGTATAATTGTATGTGAAAGAAGTAAAAAATCTAAACATGTCATTAAAATTAAAATATTTTCCTCTCCATATAAAAAAATGCCTTATTTAAACTCCATGTAAAAAATGACATGTTAAAATTGGAATAATTGTATGGGGTAATACATATAACACCTCCTCAAATCTTCAGATTTCATTTAAAAGTAAGTTTGAGCCCTCATTTTCATTATTCTTATCACAAAATATATTTTCTATAAAGTAGCCTATATCTTCTTGTTCAAAGTTATGAAATAGTGTTCAAGAAAGTAGAAATCTTCTTCAGAACTAAAATACTCAAAAACTACGTATTAGGAATTTTTGCCTCTATACAGTTCCTATGTCAAAAAATACATTTTTTATAAGAACTTAAATTTTATAGCACCTAGAATTTCTAATCAATTATCATAAAACATTTCCCTAGTAGGAACATATTTCTTGAGAAGTTAAAAAAATGGTTGCTTGAAACTGTGGTTAAACAAATACTGCTAATATAGCAATGATTATACATTTTTGTATATATATATATATATATATATATATATATATATATATAAATGCGAATTTTTGTTTGTATGTTCCGTTATAACTTTGGAACCAATGCACGAAACATCGTGAAATTTTGTACAGTGATTCTACACGTTCCTGGAAGTAACATAGGCATACATACTAGAGTACATTTGGTCCAATTTAAATAGTTTAATTAATTAATCTTTTAACTATAAATCGTTGTTGATGTTAGAGTGTTTTATATTGGATCCAACAGACTGCGCTACGACACATAATACAAAGCGAACTGATACTTAACAGCTGTTAATACTTTCAGCTGAAGTTCATCAAAGAGGCAGAAACATTTGTTTACATTTAAAATTTAGAACATTTTTATTGTAAAGTGCTTGATCAGTAGTGTAATGCAGGTTGCATAGAAGACGTCATTGCCTAATTTTAAATTCAGATTGCACCAATGATCAATAAACTATCTAATGCAATGAAAATACTATTAAACGCTATTATGAAAACAACCTCATTGTAAAAATCCGTGAATGTTTGCACATAAGGTAATCGAATTTGGTTACATGGTAGGTAAATGAAAAGAGCCTAAAGAAGACACTTTATGATCGAAATTGGGTTTCTTTGATACATTTTCTTGAAGGCACACTCCTACATAATACTGGAAATATCTTAGACAGAAAATTAACCTATAACCTAATTAGTTTACCGAGATTCATCCATATACATTAATTGTTCTGAATAAGTTATCAACACCTAGCAAAAACCACGAAAGATAGAGGCAGGAATATGGTACATACCTTCATAATGCGCCCAAGAGGCTGACGATGGAACGACTATCAATAAGTGAATATAGTGTACTGTTTTCAACGGGAAATTGCGTGCGAAGCCGCGGTAAACAGCTAGTATAGTATAATTAAGTATTGAAATTTATTTGAGATTATAAAATTATTTTTAAAGGTATATATTTTATTATAAATGATGGAACCTCTAAACAGGTTTATCCTTAGAGGCCCAAAGTCTTTTCAATATTCAGTTAGAGAATTAATAATGATTTGAATTTGTTATTAACTTTTTTGCCTACAACTTTTAGATGATTTGATTTGTGTGTGTATATATATATGTGTGTGTGTGTGTGTGTGTGTGTGTGTGTGTGTGTGTGTGTGTGTGTGTGTGTGTGTGTGTGTGTGTGTGTGTGTGTGTGTGTGTGCGCGCGCGCGCGCGTGTGTGTGTATAATTTTATTCTTGTGTTCAGACCTGGTTTTATAAGAAATTATTGCTTGTAAAACAACTGCAGGCTACATACATTTGAGAAAATCAAACATTATTATTATTTATAGGATTTGATGGCCGAAGGTCTTTGAAGCGTATTGTTTAGTAGGATGACACAATTTTCTTTCGTGTGCCGCTGGAAATTCGTTTATCTGCTTATTTTTACTTAGAGCACGTCAAGAATAAAACTATATAAAGGCTTTAAATTTAGAACACAACCTCAACGAAGAATGTTACGCGACATATAGTGTGATGTTACCCTACATTGAAGAAAACCACTTATTTTAATTTAAGTACTCATTGTTAAGGGGATTAATCTGAAGGAAAACCTAACTAATTTTCTACGCTGTTCAAGTGTTTTAATTAGGCTGATACAACATTTTTAACCTTACGAGTAAGGTTTTCTTTGAATTAGATACGAACTAAAGAATATGTTTCATCGTTAGTCGTTGTAGAGATTACTATATAAGTATTTTACGTACTTACTGTGTTGTTCTTGAGTTGTAACTTCCTCTTTATTTTCCTCAACTGCTGGGCTTTTGACTTTAACGTTGTAATGATAACCAGTATCCCTCCTAACGTACAGGGAGGGCTTGTATCTAATATCGTACATGATAGTGTAGCTTCTCCTGAAATTATACGTGCATAGGTTATGGTAATGATACTTCATACAGTGTATTTACTTTATTATTGTTCACATTATAAGAAAAATATGTTAGTTCATAGAACACACACACACACACACACACACACACACACACACACACACACACACACACACACAACACATATATATATATATATATCCATATACATAATGATATGTCTTGACTGACTGATTCATCAAATATATATATATATATATATATATATATATATATATATATATATATATTTCACTTTTTCTTTAACTAACAAAGAGGTTATCCTAATCAGAACTAAAATTCTCAAACATATACTTTAAGTTAAAGTTAAGGTTAATCCAGTATTAAAAATCCATTTCTTTTCTATGGATATATATGGCTTTCAATTTTCAAGTAAGATTTCAAGTAACTGAAATTATAGGTTTGAGTCTCTGTTCTGACTGAAATAAGATCTTTTGCAATTAAAGAAATATTGAAATATTTATTGTTAAATTTATAATGTAAACTCACCTAAAAGTAAACAGGATGATAAAGGCGATTATACCGCTTATAATAAGACTTTGAATGCTGACAAAAAACTCTCTTGATCCAAATCGGTACTGGAAATCATCTAATTGCATATCTGAAAAGAATCAGTTTTATATTAATGGTAGCGCTACAAAAATCAAATAAAGAAAATGTAAAAATATTGGAATACATTTAAAATATTGTGAATGTTTGTAAACTCCAGTAACTTTTTAAGTGTAAATTGACAATATTTTACTATATAGAACGATCGTTTATTACTCAACGGGTTAGTGTCTAAAATATAGTTATAAAAACTGCAATAATCTTTATATTTGTGTGTATAAACATAATTTAACGGTACATGATAATACGATATTGGGAATTAATGAAAGAAAATTATAACTAAGAAAACTATTGGGTATGGTGATTAAATTCATATGCTCTAGGTGAAGCACAACTTCCTTAACTTGTTTGTTGACTTTAAGACCCTTCTCAGTTTTCTAAATTCGAAATCGTTGAATAATTGATGAGTTTTACATAAATGTATTAGAATATACCAATACCTTGACCAGTGGTTACGTTTCATCTCACTGCTTTCGGCCTGATTTTGACAATAAACAAAACTAACTGAATGACATATAAAGACAAACACAGTTATTTTTTATAAAACTATTTAGAAAGTAGTCTTAGTCTATATTCAGAATCACTTCTGTGAGTTACCGAATATAGATGCCAGTAATGCGTTTTTATATAGTTTATTTTCTAAATTAAATGTCATTTACTAATTTAAAAATCTCAAAGGCCATTCGTAAAAGGAAATATATAGTTTATTTGTGCAGGATAGTCACGACATGTGACAGATGCTTAAATTCAACGTATACTACGCCTTAAATATGAAAAGAATTAAAAATGTTTTAGCAAAGCTATAAGTAAAGTAGGCAGCTAAATTAAAATGCTAAGTTGAAAATAAATTGACCAGTCCAAATTTATTTCATAAAGCACGTGAAAGAATATACAACTATAGGAGAAAACAAATATTTTCTGAATTATCCCTTTCGAAAATAAATTTAAAAATTAATTTTACTACTGAATGTGGTAATCGAGTATATTATTATATGTGCTGAACCAGGGAAATTATGTAATACTAGCAGCCACCAATGGATTTGCACGTCGTTAAATTTTGAGAAAACAGGGACATTATGAGCTTATTGTTTCTAAATGACATTCCAAAGAATTCCGCGTTAAATGATAGTCACTAAAAGAAATTCCACCTCGTCTTCCATTTTAGATTTAAGTTTAAAGATGAGGCCCTGAAGTCGGAGATTGAAACATATGTTGTAAGTAACTCGCAGTTTCCTAAAATTTCTTTCAAAACTTTTATAAAATTTTACTGAACAGCTCCAACAATTTCAATAATAATTTAAATGTTATTATTAAATGCCAGTGTTGCGAAATCCAAGCCTGATAAATAAATAAAGTCCTAAGCTTTTTAATTAAGCCTTAAGATGTAACTACCACAAATGGGCTAAAGAAGTGATTCTTGGGAACGATAAAAAAACTGAACATGATATTGAGCTGTACAAAATAGCTCATTGTGGTTTAAAAAAATAGTTAGGAAAATAATAGTTCGAAATAAGAAATGAACTTTTGCTTTAATAAACAGGAAAAATCGTATTGGCCCTGCGATGATGGAAAGCATGTGGTCTTGGAAGATGCTGAATCCACAAAGTTCCTTAATTGATTTCTAGCGTGGACTATCATATCGAAAGCATTTGCAATTAATTATGTTTCTGCAACCTTGCAAATGTATAGATTATTCTATTGGATATTTATAGAATCCGTCTTGTTTGGTCCATGCATATCCAAATATAACTCAATACTTAAGATTAGGTAGGATGCATCTGTTCTAAATACACATTTTTAATAGTATATACAACACAAAAGAAAATTTTCAGAATATCAATCAACGTTGAACTCTAGGTCGTCGTCAAAAGAAACTTTTAGCAACATTTTGAGTACTTGATCTCTATATAATTCATATTATTCTGTTAATCCAAAGCAGAAACATCTGCCATTACGCATTGATAACCAGGGAAAATTTTAGCAATAAAAATACAGAACATGAACTCTTGCATACTGGTGTCAAATACATTTCACTGTATCAGAAACACCATGATGGGCCGCCTCAAATTCTTTAAATGTAAATTGTTATAAATGGTTCTTTCTGAGCTCTTTATTAAAACAATAACTATTGGATGTGTAATTAATTTGAACTCTTGCATACCGGTGTCAAAGACATTTCACTCGGTATCAGATACTCCATGATGGGCCGCTGCAAATTCTTTAAAAGTAAATTGTTATACATGGTTCTATCTCATCTCTTTATTAAAATAATAACTGTTGGCTGTGTAATTAGTTAGTATTATTAATAGTATGCCATGTTAATGGTTGATGCATACAATGCAGTTGTCTAATTTTTTATTCTATAAAGAATGTAATATATTATTACTATATATATTGAGTTTCATTGACGTTATTAGCGAAAAGTTAATAATTTCACCCTAAAACTAGTGTTGACTGTTTAAATATTTTAAATATTACTATCGGGACGACTAGATATCAAAAAATAAAAATGTGTCACTGTACCGTATTTAACATAGTCAATTAAAGGATTGATTGGAACAAAAGCTTTTATTAACCTCAATAATTGTACCCAACAATTTCCCACCCTCAACATCACACAAATATTTTTAAGTATAAACAGTATGTTGTGACCTTCAGAAAATATTAGCAATATTAGCAAACATTAATTTCAGAAAGTCTTCAAAAATCTTCAACTGTTAATTCTGCAAAGTATCTATATTGTAGAAACAATATTATTCTGTATGTAGAAATGTGAAATGACATGAGATCGAGAAAACTAGTGAACTGGAAGACACAAAACGGCAGATTATGAATATCTATCCTAGCAGATTCAATTTATTATCAGATTGCCAGATTTCGTAAAATATTTTCCAACATTGAAGGCTTTAAAAATTAGTCTAACACGTTTTTAAGTAGGAAAGGTATTTTATTAAGACGAAATGTGAGCTGATAATTGGGGGACCTCCATTATGGAAAAATTACAATGGTACTGGTGTTGGAAACAATGGAGGAATAAACGGGGTTTACTAATGGAAAACTGTATGTTTGAATATGTTATTGTGGTATGAGAACGAAAATTCTTACCTTACAGAATGAACTTTGCAACATTATGTAAATTATTACCATCAACTAAAAGCTTGAGTTGGAGTCTTAGTGTCTTTTACCAGCTGTGCTTACTTTCTTGCGCAATGCTCGTTCTTGATGTTTGAGCTTGACTGCCACTATAATACAGAGCTCGATAGACAGTAATTTTACCATATTTAGTATATTCTTATTTAATGCACTATTAAAAAAATCCTTTCCTCCCTTTCCAATACTTACTCTCATTTTCTGGAATGTAGAACATGATACTGCATAACATTGTCACCATTAAAAACGCTAAGAGGACACTAATCCTTTGTATCCGGTTAACTTCACTTCTAGGATGTCTGGAATTAAACTCAATTTATTTTAATGTTATAATGTCTAAAATAAATACACATTTAAATGTATGGAAGTGGGCCGTTTTATTACTTTATCAGCAATAGTAGTAGACTATAGTATGTAACAAGACACACTTTTGTGGCAAACTGTCATTACAGCCTTATTAAATAAAATAGTTCTCCGTGTCGATCTTAATAAATTAAAATATTATATATAATAGTTTCTCAGCATATGTTGTAGTGTATGATAGAGAATTATTATCTACACAAGTAATAAGTAATCTGAATGTTCTAAAGCTTAGCAGAGAAAAACACCAAAGCTGTCATTTGTTATATACATTTCTAGTATCCATTATAGTATATTATATACATTGAAACCCGAAAAATTTACAAAAGGTCATTACAATATATTTGTCTTAAGGAAATAATGTAAACGTGCTCTTTAATATTCAATCTATTGTTTTTCCTCCCCATAAAATTATAATGAAATTTCTTTTGTATTCTATATAGTTGTAAGAAAACGATTTAATTAATAAGAGTCATGGTTGAGCAAAATCAAAATGTTACCTCAAAAAGACACTTAACAAAAGGTGACTTTCTCTCATACCAAGGAAGAAATTATCGACAAATAATAACTTTACACCCATAACGTCCTCCTCAGTAGCTACTCTGACGTTCGCTTCAGGATAATCTCGTAAGCTGAGAGACAACCACTGTTTGAGGACAAATATTGCCTCTATGTTCCCTTTTAGATCAAAAACGTGCATTTTGTCACAAAACCTGCAACAAAGTAACAGACAATGCTGACACACAATTATAATATTACTTTCTTATGTTACTCGATTTTAAAGAATATTACAATTATATAATACAGTTCAATACTATGCAAAAAATCAGAAATAACTAAAAAAAAGTTGTAGTGTTTTGGACTGGATTGAGAAAAAAACTAAAAATTACATTTTATAAGAGTGACAGATAAAGACAATTATACAACGATGATGATATCTGATGTGAAGCGAGGTCTAATATCAACGAGGATTTTTAAAAAACGTGGAAAGAACACATGTGTTTTTTGTTTGGGAATACGTTCATGACCTATATAAACGAGTAGTAAATATAAAATTTAATAAGAATAGTTTACATACTTAAATAAGTACTAGCAGTTAAGTTTTTCCTGGACGGCTTTTAAGAATTTACCTGCTGAAAACAGGGACATAATTTAAATGTCCTGGTCCTGGTAAAATATGATGGTCAGTGGGATGTATACAAATACCCTGATACATTTTTGAATTACTGAACTATAAATTTAAAGAACAGTTTTGACCCTGAATTCAAAGAGTGGAACTGTTTTTATTGGTACAAATGAGATATTATTGTATTTCTCTCACCATTTCGTATACTTTATAGATTAGCTACAATGATATTAGTAGTCTCCGATCCCTAGTTTTTGTTTCCTTAACTAATAAAGTTCTACAATGAAAAGGTAAAATTAATGATGAGTATCCAAAATAACCTAAATGTTTTCACCTCAACTCCGTTGTTATCTATGGTGAAATTTGGAAAATCCCACCGTTCTTACTATTTGCAGCTCAACACAGAAAATAATATATTTCCATACAGATACATAATAATTATTATTTAATAGTAATATTACTAATGTATGTCAAAAATCTGTATACGCATTATTCTTATATCTAAGCAGTATCCTAGACAAATGTCGTCTGAATATTTCCTCTGCATTTTGTGTAATTGGATAGCAACCAAACACCCGAACATATAAATATCCACACATATATACATTATACTTAATATTTACATTTAATACATACATTTCTTTTTATGTTACGAATTAATATGATTTTGATTTTGTTCTGTCACATTTATTTAATTTATTTTATCTAAATGAATACATTCACATTTCAGATCACTTGTCTAATTTACCTCCGTATGCTGTCCTGATATCTATGTCACCACGTCATAAAGGAATATAGGACATTCAAAGTATCATTTTTGAAGTCTTAGCGAATTATAGGCCTACTTATGTGAGAACTATTTAGTCTTAAGTATTGTATGCGTGTAGGAATGTATTCGGTCATCATTGCAAGCAGAGTTTCTCCTTATTGACATTCAGTAAATGCATTCGATAAAAATATATGTGGAGAAAGAGTATTCCTATGCTTTTTGTAGCGTTTGAAATGGTAACGTGGAAATGTACATAATAATAATGCGATAATGTTTGGATATAAAGCCAAGTCATTTTCCTCATTTCTAAATATATATTTCATTAAATTAAATCCATATTTTAGCTTAAATAAACACAAAAAATACAGTAAAATATAAAGAAAACAACTGAACACTTGTATGTAAAAGTTTTAAACACATTGGTTTGCAAAAATTTAAAAGCAAACAAAACTATAATAAATCAATATTATGTTGGCCAAACTCTGATCAGCTGATCAATGTAATGGGTGTACATCAGGTTCCTGAATGAAATAAAATCTGTTGAGAATAATAAGATTGTACAATTTGTATGATAATTCTGTTGTAATTTGTTTTAAAAAAATTATTTATGATTTGTGGCTATGTCATTTAAGATATCATACCTTTATTTGAATTAGTTAAAACTAAACGTGTCACACAAGGAATTTTGAAATGTTAGTTTCGGTGACTTGGATTATTAATGATACAGTTGTGTGCCGAGTGGCTGGAGGTTCCGAACCGATGTTAAATATAGCTTCGTTGTAGAAATGACAGTACAGTAACAAATAACGATTGATTTGATCAATTGTAATATATTTGGGAAAGGTGAGTTCATAGATTTAATTTATACGTAGGAACTTACCAGTTTATTAATAAAAACATACGCGCGCGCGCACACATACACACATTATATATATATATATATATATATATATATATATATATATATATATATATATATATATATTAATTACAATTTTTATTTCAGTACTGAATGGATGATCGTTAACTAATTTACTAAGATAGGAAAATAAATAGTAATAAATAGTCACATAATATTGTCATTACCACTCAGGACTAGACCCGTAGTTGTCGTGCCATATGTGAATACTCTCCATTGTACCCAAATATTGATCACAAAATATCAAAAACCAATCATCAGAGCTTCTTTTTAAAATTTTGCGATTTCTGGCTGAAAAGATGTGTACCTTGAAGCAAAGAACATATGTAAAAATCGTTTACCACAGTAAGAACACTATCAACATAATTTATTTAAAACTATTCTAAAATACGGAGAAGTTTACATAATACAATCCGGCTGAATAAAAAGAAAATTAAAACATGAATTCGTTATAATGCAGTGAATTGATTCAAATAAGATCTTAAAAATAAATTTTGTGTGTAGAAAAATATTCAAATAGTTTAGTAGTTTTCCGTTAGTAGAAATCATTTTGAGGAAAGTGTTTCTTACCCGACTCTTTGCTAAAGATCCATTTATTCTAAATCCTACATGAGCTGTGGTTCCTGAGTTAACTCGCGAACTGGTGTACACTGCGATTAGGTACGGATAATGACTGCCAGGAAAATTGTCTTCAAGTACAACCACAGTTCGCTGAAAAAGTACAGATTAATGCAAATTATTTGACACATCTTTAACATTTAAGTCGTGAACAATTTTCTTTTTAGTAGATCAACTAAATTATTAATGTATTCCGAGGGTCACTCATATAAATCAAAATAAAAGTTTTGAAAATAAAAAAAACAAATAAAAATAAGAGGTTTTATTTAAAGACACATGTAAATTTCCTATATAACTGTAAAATGTATATTACACAATAAATCAATAACTGTAGTAGGTAACCTGTTGTATAACCATAATATGAACTACTCTACTCTATTACTTTTATATATTTCTAAAACATATCCCATTAATTCTTATTTGGTGCAATGTAATTTATTAATAAACATGTAAAAATTATGCAAGGACTATGTTGGATTGACAACAAAACATTAGCTCATAAGAATGAATGATTATTCATTCGTTGCTCTTTTAAAAAGAGGATTAAAGATTGGTTTCCCAACACGCATTAGGCCATCAACAAAATTTTAAACAACGTTATTCACTGAAATGTATTTGCTAGGTACACAAGGATCGAAATTAAATTACTTACAAAATTTAGAACATGTACTTTAGTTAATATTAAAATCAAAAGTACGCTTTAGTCTGAATAAAAGATGGATTGATAAATTGTATTCATTATGTAATCCTTTTTTTATAAACCCCATGTATCTACTATATAAATCTTTCTCTGCTCATGAAAATTCATATTCATTTATATTAGATAATTAGTTTTGTTTGTTCGCTGTACTGTTTTATTATTCTTTATATCTTTTTGTGAACGTAAAATTCCAAAATATTAAAAGGCATTTGTACAAAGAAGTCTGCTTTATGTTTATAATGGGGAATTTATGAAATTATACAAGCCAAATGAATAGTAAGAGACTTCTCTTACTACTTTACATATATTTGGTAATCATGAACAGAAGAATTCGAAATATTTACAGTATTCCTGGTCAGTTTAAAAACATGCTATTAAAATTGTAATGTTGAATTGTAAGATTGCTTTTCTTACAGTCTGTTTGAACCTTGGCTTGACAACTTAAGGTTTACACCCCAAATTGTCTGTGTTTACTTTTTCAATAGAACTTAGAAATTAATTATTTTCCTTCACTAGACAAACTAGCTATAGTAATAAACTTTGTTCTCTGTTGGAGCTTCTTCGAGACGAACCGGAGTTTGTAAATAAAATATTACTAAAATGAAATAATTTGATAAAAACTAAACTAGCCCACCTTTAAAAAAAATCCGTAACCTTTATATGAGGACAGCTGAACTGAATAAGGTCAATTTAATAGATAACTACAGTTATCAAGTTTTGAACATAAACCAGAAACTATAGACATAATCTCAGATAACGATACTACAAGACAATCGGCAGAACATTTCCTTATGAGTTGTAATGTAGATAAGACAGTATGTACAAACAATGAACAAAATGACATGATAGTTTCTTACATACTTAACCTTTTGAAATATGATCTGAATTCGGGTTAAATTTCTATTTTATCCAAAGGATTAACTTTCTTACCATCTTAAAGACAGTCTAACACCAGAAGAAAGAAGAGCTATTACATCTCCTAAGAATAATAAAGACATAATAGTTTTAGCAGCCGATAAGGAAAACGCAAGAGTACTTCTAGATATGGAAGATTTTGTTTTTTAAATTATGAAGCAATTAAATTATACGAAATTCTAAAAAGAAATAGTTTATGACCCAACTGAATGTTTTAATAAAGGCATTAAGCATTTTCGGAAAGTTGAGGGACCTAAAGAAGATATCAGTTAGGGAATTTTAGTTCTCCTATCTCCTGATGTACCAAGAACCCCTTTTTTATACATTTTACCTAACATTCATAAGGCAACAAGGGAGACCGTTAGTTTCGGGTTATGTTTCCCCAACAGAACGGATATCCAGCTTTACCGGTGACATTTTGCAGCCAATGGTAAAACATTTGAAGTCACATATCAAGAACACCGATCACTTTATCGCAAGACTGAAGGACGTGGTGAAACCCATATTCAGGGATGCAATTATGATCACCATTGATGTCCAGCAGTCTCTGTACACAAACATTCCTCATGATTTGGGCAAGAAGCAACTCATAGCTGTTTTTTAACCACTAGACCTAAGCAAGCAAGTTACAGCACAAAATGTATAATGTACTTAATTAATTTTAATGTTAGTGTTTAACTATGAACAACTTAAAATTTCAAGATAATACTTGCCTACAAATTAATGGAACAGGGATGGTACGTATTATTTATCAATCCTTATAAAATTATTTTTAGAATTATCAATCCTACAAACTTGGAATAAAATATTTGAGGACTGTGTATCGTTGTAGTATTGTTGAGATTCATTGGTAATATTTTTATGATATGGAATAATAATTTTTAAGCTTTTAGAAGTCTTTTTGGAAAATTAAAAAATGTATCCATTTTGAAATTTAGCTGGAAATTGTCTACAGAAATCATAACATTTTTGAATGTAGATGTTTTTATTAAGTCTGGATTTCCCAAAACAGAAATTAATATTAAAGACACTAACACAATGTATTATCTTCATTTTAACACCTGCCAGCCTGTAAATGTCAAAAAATCAGTACAAAAGGGTTTTTCATTTAGGGCCGAAAAATTATGTACTGATGATGATAGTGGAGACTTTTAGAGGTGTGTGGAAAAACTCGGAAATGCGTTTGTCAAAAGAAAAGTTATTAAAATTCTAAGTTAAACACTCTAATGTTGTATGGTAAAGGTTGTACATTGATATCTCAATCCGTTTGGAATACATCCAGGCGTATCAGGACTTAACTTACACCCTGCATACATCGGACCATTATCCTGTAGGAGTTAAAGTGGGTTATGTCAAGATATATGACCAACAACAATAATCCAGATACCATTACATCAATTTAATGAAAGTACGTTATGACATGAAGTTAAAATGCTAAAATTAGTTAATATCCCTCTACAGAATATAAGCAATGCGTTTAATTATATACATGATGTATCTACAAATGCTTGCAAAAAATATAAGTTAACAACTTATGAGCATCAGGATAGAAATAGAATAAGGAACAGACTTAAGAAAGAATTGATGACTCGACATTAAATGAACACGACTACTGAAAGATAAAGACTATTTAGGGAATGGAAAACAGACCGATATAATGCTAACAACATTTAGGAATAGGGCTAACAAAGAGATTAACGGTTTTAAAAGTATTTACTAGAGGGCCTATTTTATTTGAAAAAATAAATGACCCAAAGTATACATGGATTGAGGTGAGTGAACTATTGAACAGGTTTCAAGTAAAAATCTACATGCGTCTACACGCGTAAACTGTAAATCACGTGAGATCTTTTAGAACAGACATGTTACTGTTTTCTGACCATTTCGTTGTAGGAGTGTGTAAACTGGAACACGTATGTGACAAGAAGCACATGTGTGTACATAAGAAGTAAGTAAATAAACATTAGTTTTTATGAACCTAAGTCAAAATTAAATTAAATAACATTTTAATTGATATTATAAATGAAATGAAGGTGTGTGTGTGTGTGTGTGTGTGTGTGTGTGTGTGTGTGTGTGTGTGTGTGTGTGTGTGTGTGTTTGTTGTAAATTATATGATCATGTACAAAGATC
This sequence comes from Homalodisca vitripennis, assembly GCF_021130785.1. NCBI lineage: Eukaryota > Metazoa > Arthropoda > Insecta > Hemiptera > Cicadellidae > Homalodisca > Homalodisca vitripennis. Next base: position 153,128,701 of record NC_060210.1, on the reverse strand, counting down.
TGAAATTAATATCTAGTAATATATAGCTCTGATACTGACGAAAGCAACGAACCTCTCACTAAGGACAGGTGTGTTTCCACCCTACCTCGAAGTATCAGTAATTAGATCTGTTTATACTAAAGGACCTAGGGATTATTATGAAAACTTAGAGAAAGGCAGAAAAAACGTGTTGTTGACAAGTTGAATAAATCTTTTCACTGAAACAAAATAATAAATTCAATAAAATATTATAACTAAATTAACATATTTTTTAAAGCCTGCATTGTCGGTACATAATTTTTCGGCCCTAACTAAAAACACTTTGGTACAGATTTTTTGACCTATACATGATGGCAAGTAGTAAAATGAAGTTCATTGTGTTTCAGAAGGAACAGATGATATACTAAGACATACGAGCAACTACAAATATATGCTACGTATTGGTTTTGTTCGTTGATTTATCATAAGCGCTACGGAATTTGAAAGAATTTTGAACCTCTTAAAAATATAGGGGTGCATTGAAAACGTCTTACGTAGCTTAGATCATATTTAAAAACATATTAAATTGAAGTTTATTATTAATAACGTATATAGTTATAAAAATAATGCATGTACGGAGTACAACAAGGTTCAACCTAGGCTCCGATATTTTCAACAACTACATAAATAAAACATTTTAAATTGTTGGAATTGTACTTATGCTGACGATTTTCGACGATTTTCTTATTATTTGAAATGATAAATATTGCTCTAAAATTATCTAAAATTATTTTAACAAAACAAGTAAGGGGATGCATCATTCTGATCTCATAATTAATTCAGAAAAAGTTATGTTTCTGAATATTAACATCTGAAATAAAGAGTATTTATTTAGCAAGCCATAACATTCCTTAAAGGCTCATATTATGATTTGTTTGTAAGTGCTATTACCAGATTTAATTGTAGTGCCGCGAAAAATACAACTTGTGGATAATAGCAATTACTTAAGAACCATTATTAGTGATGAATCGATTTGGGATGAACAAGTGATATATAACTTCCAATAACAGGAGCAAAATGACTCACACATATATATTTATATTAAGTTAAAAAATTTTGTTTTTTATTATAATTAACTTATAGTGTGAACTTTCGAATATGTTAAGTTGTAACTTTCGTTACGTGGGTCAATTTCAAGTCTATAAGTTTTATTTAATTTCTTAGTAAATGTAAATTTCAAATAGATTATATAGGTTTAAATTTCAAAAGAACTAAATCCAATGAGCAAGGATAATCTATAATGTAAAAATATAGTTGTGAAGCATTTATTAAATCTGCATTTTAAGAATTCTTAAACAATCAAGAAAAACAATTGTTTTTTTTTTGTGAGTAGAATTATTAACACCTCTTTCTTTACTAAATAACACTAGTAGCCTTCAATTCTTATTATTTTTATGAATTCTTTCCAAATTATTGCAACTAACTAGATGTTAAACAATTAGTTCTGGTTACCTTCAAATCTTACCTGTTTCTTATCTTTTCTGTCCAGCCGCCATAGAAAAAGTATTAAGAGCAGGTATAGTAACAGAATACTCGCAACAATAGCGACAACTAGCGGATTGTCAAGAACTGTAAGGAACAACTTGGCATCTGCAAAAGGATCTATTTCCTGGGGTGGTACAAGAAAGGCAGCCGCAAACATAGATAAATGTTTGCACTGACAGTGAACATCCTTTTCCTTGGTACTGGGATCTACCTGTATGTAAAAATTATGACACATGTAAAGGAGTTAATATTGAAACTACATTATCTAGGTACTTATACATAAAAAACCAGGTTATAATGATAATGAAATCACCAGGGTCAAAGTAAAGGGTGATTCAATCAGGGAGCCAGTTTTGATGTATCAAATTATTGCTACAATTTCACGTATAATAAATGTATGTCATATATTTTGCCACCTCAATTGTGCTGGCACAATAAAACTCACAATGAATGCACGACAAGTGTACACATCCATTTCGCTGACAACCCGTTAGATTTTTTTCATTCAAGTAAGTGATGTTTCGTGATGTATTGGTATACTCCAATCACTTTAAACATGAAAGTCTCACGACCTCGGTGTCCAATGATGGTCGGAATTCTGAGAAGTGACGTGATCCTGGAAAAACTTATTTATGGTTAGACACGGAATACAACAACGATAAAAATACCAGTTGTGTCAACGATCAGTGTATTCCTGGAAATAGGAACGAAGTCAAATATTATTAACAACAGATAAAAGAAATTGTAACAGCCGTTTATAAACTGGCGCTCTTTTTTAATCACTATTTATTAGAGTTTATACCTTAGCACACTAAATATATTCTCATATTCTATAACCACATTATCCAGTAGAGCAAACAGCCCTATTCGATATTACTCACAAAATAGACTGAAGTAACGATTAATGACTATAATAAGTATAGAGAATTGTCAGAGAGGGTGTTAGTAGGCTACCATAATATTGAATACCGATCTCGCTATTGGTTCTCGTGTTCTACGTTAAAAAGATCATAGATCATACTCATGTAGCTACTGTAATAAATCAAACAAAACGCGTGATTCTCCTCACTCTAAACGAGAGAATCAGACATATTAATATATTCAAAGTCAAATATTTTTTATTTATATATACAATTTGTATATTACGCCATTCAACACAATACACCGTTCCCGTAACTCCCCAAACGTACATAGAAATCTTGATATATATATAAAAAAACATACATTCTCATAAATTTCTCTTCTTTGAGAAAGAAATGATACAAATCACCCAATTTTTTTTAAAAGGAGTTCTCCAAGAAGGTAAAAAGCTGCAAATGCTAATTGACGTTTTAACCAACCTTAAAACGTATAAGAGTGAAGTATGCCCCCTGAAACGTGACTGAAAATATTTTGTCTGAGTTATAGTAATATACGAGTTAATTAATATAAACTATCATACCAAATATATTTATAAATAAATGTACTTTTTAGTTACACATCCAAACACATTAGAGTATTTCCGTATTACATCATTAGATTCCTATACGAAAAACCAGCAGCCATACATTGCAATCTAATATCATATAAAGACTGGAAGTTTTCATCCAAATTGTTGTTATTCGCGAGGTTATGTTACCCTAATTCTACTGAAAGTTAATGCATGCTATTAAAGTTATAAAAAACGGTAAAGTGATTTAAAAAAAAAATTGATTTATTACAAAAATTATATATTATCGTTTCAACTCAGCTAAACTGAATTTAAACTGTGTGTATTTTGACAGTTTTCCAATTTCGTTGAGGTGGTACCGGTACTGTTACTTAGAAAGTATAAGTTTGTTGAAAAATGTCTTCCCTTAACTTTAGGGGGCTAACTATTATTGAAATATGTTTCGTAAGCTAAGTGCATTCCGTTTGCTTTTTATATGTGACAATTAAAGTTGGAAACAATTTAAGAAATAATGTACGGAAATTAATTAATACAGACAATAATTTTAAAATATATTAAGGTAAGTAGCGAAATCGCCCGTCTAACAGAACATTGGAACCGGGTCATAATTGGTGCCTGTTTGATATGTTGGCTGAACTATATTTCAGTATACGTCGCTTACATACTTGTATAACTGCAAAGTTTAGTATTCTATATATTCTGGTTGGTAATGGTTTGAATCCTAACATTAGAAATAAAACTACTATAGAAGGTTCTGAGGGTAGTTTTGACAAGGATGACGTCCACCACCCGCGTCAAAACTACGCGTGGACCTACAGCCTACAATCACACGCACCACACGGTCAGTTTTTGCTTTGTAATGTGAGCAGTTATCAATAAACTTATGAACTTTTAGAATAATTTAAAATTTATTGTATGTATATAACTAAGCGAACTTTAGGTTTCTTTTGAGTTATCCTCCAAGTTTAGTATTTGAGGTAAGAAAATATTCTTCTTCCAGGGGAGTCGGATGGCCAATACCTGCCAATGTTAATTTAGTATACTTTATGTACCTATATCTTTAGAACCGTAATACATAGAGCCACAATTTTAAAAGTATGTTGTTCCTTATATAAAAGCTACACAAGTTGAGTACAGGGTTTTCAAAAATTATTTCAAATGAGTCCTTGACAGGTTTTTGTAAAATCTTAAATATTATAACTTACCATAAATAAGTAACTACACATTTATAATCAGGTATATGTATTGAATATGTGCACTCAACAAAAAAAACCCCTAGAGAACCTAACCTCATTCTCTATATAGGGAATACTTGCAAACTTTGATTTGATTGTTTCAACAAATCTATAATTATTTCAGTTTAGAATCTGATTTTCCAAGGGCTATAATAGAGAATAATGCCATAGGCGTACTGTATCATCAAGAATTACACAATAAACATGATTTTAAGCAGCTCTGTTGCCCAGAGTGATGGAAATTTAGGAATATGCTTCCTTACTAGCTTGTGATTAGTGTAATTAATTGTTATTAACAAAAATATGTTATTACAGTACATTTATTTAGCAAATAACTTGAGTATAGTGTATTTGTTCTGATATAAATAATTGTAAAGTTGTGTTTTTGATATTCCTAATCACACAAGAAGCTACACTGAAATATAAATTTAATGACACTTATTTAGTATACTTAAAAGTTATTTAGATACTCACATCACACCCACGTGAACTCCATTGACCTCTATCCCAATATTGACAAAGAACAGAACTCATTTCAAAGGAATAAGGAACGGTATGATTTATTTGAATCTGCATCAGAACAATAACTCATAAAGTATATATTTTTAGTCTTTAACAATAGCATTTTTAGTTAGTTGTGAGTTCCTTAGTTGACCTGCTATTTGTTTTCAAACATGTTAGAAGTAGTAAAGACTCCCTTAATTACAAAATTGTTAGCTCCCCTAAGCAGTCATCAGAATGCAAAGTACATTTATAAAAAGTCATCAAACAAAGTGTAACTTACCTCAAATAGCAGTTTTAATATAACTATATATACATATATATGCAAGGCTAAGAGTATGTCTCGTATTTTTTAATTATATGTTTTATAATATTTTCCTATACCACATCTCAATATTTTTATCAATAAGTGTAAACACATATGTGTTATTGATTTTACGTTGATTATTGAATAGACTTACAGTCAAATCCATTTAGATTAATAATTCAAGAAGGAATCTTTATTAGAGTTCTAAACTATGATTTATTAATAAAAGCTTAAATAATTTGAAGAGAGATAGCAAACATTGCTTTCTTTATTTACTTTTGTCTTTCAAATATTCTCAGTTAATATCTTTAGCTTCTTTTTGTATGAAAATATTGAATTTTAATATATTTAACAAACTGTTAATAGTAATCTTAAACTATAGATTTGACCCCTGATCCACTAATTAATAGAGTACATCTTTTTTATATTTATTTTATCGGTTCAAAAATAGTTTTCAATAAGTTTAATTTTTTATCATCAAACACCAATTTTCTTATTTCTTATTATTGATGTTAGAAAAAAAAAAAGAATAAAGACCAAATTATTTCATGAGTGTAGCATTTTTTTATGTATCACCACGTAAAAAATCGCTCTATTTTTTAATTATAGTATAAATAATAACAGTAAATTATTTTAATACAATTTGAATATAATTTTTCCTTACAGATAAATCATTCAAAAATGCTGGAAATAAATTAGAACTGGTGGTTTTATATAAAATTATTATTATTCAGTTATTATCATTATATTTGTAGGATTTATCGATTGCTTTAAATGTCTTCAAGTATAACTAATAGCACATTCAATCTAATAAGAACAGTAAATATAATTCATCGTTTTAAACATATTTACTAAGATATATATCATCAATAATCAGATTGATGAAAATAAAATATACTCATATCTACCTTCTGACTAATTTATTTATTGACTTACCTCTATTCCAGGAAGGATTGCAACGAATAAAAAGCTTGGTTCTTTTTGTTTGTTATAAATAGCTGGATAAAAAGGAGAGATCTGGGTTATATTAATTATAGTGACTCGTCACCATCTCGTAATCAGGTCTGAAATCTGGCAAAGCATAAACCTGCAATCAGTGGTGAATGGTATGGTTATATTAAAAGTGCCTATTTAGTACAGTAGATGATATATTTATTAAACACACCAATGTTTTATAAATTGGTGTGTTTAATTTTGTTGTGCCATGATGATGCAGGTACAAAGAATCTTTTTATAAGTATACATAGTTCATGAATATTTAAAAAATAACAAATACAAAAGACATATTAGAGTTTCTAGTTCTTCTGTTTGAAACATTATAAACATTAAATACAAAGGATGTTGAGAAGAACTTCAATATAATAGCAGCAAGAATTTTGTGAATCAATGTTTTATATATATCATCAAATTGAACGTAAAGTCATACGAATTCAACCAATCAATTCCTATGGTATAACATAAGTTATAACAGTTTTTTCTAAGTGAAGTGGGACAAGAAACAGTTCAAACAATAACTGAGTAATGGATAATATTATTTAGAGAATGTGCGATTTAAAAAATATGTGCTAAAATCGTTGTTATAAATTATACAACGTAATAGATTATGTCAATGAATTTTATGAAAGTTTTCTTTGAAGTTATGAATAGCTGCACAAACGTTTAAATACTCATACTTAAATTAATAAAGGCTTTTTATAACAGCATACGTGTGAAAACAACGGAGTGAAAAGCATTTAATTGTGTGGTTAAATTATTTCAGAAATGTAACTGGTAGCTTAAGAGATATATAAATAATTTCACAAGGTACATTCATTTATTATAAATAAAGAGATCACATAATAACTATTTTAGCATAGAATAAATTCGTTTTCAATTTCATCAACATCTAGGGATGAAGGAATTATAGTAAACAGTATTAAAAAATTAAAATCCTCAAGTTTTGACAACATTAACATGATTTTATTAAAATAATTCGCTCATTCAATTGGGTTCAATTTGTCTTACGTAATTAGTTTAAACTTTGCACATTGAACTTTTCATGAGATGTTAAATCTAGGTAGAGTCTTAACAGTATTTTAAGAAAAGTTGAAGTATTTTAACATACAATCTTAGATTAACTACCTTTATATCTGTTTTATAAAAACAATCGAATAATAATGAAAATACAATTATTGATTAATTTTGTTGAATGTATATATTTTTTAATAGGAGTGAATAAGGATTTGAGATGGAAATGTAAAAGGGATACCCTTTATAAATTTCACATATTTTATATAAAATAATTTTCTTAAAGGAAACAAGCCTACAAGATTGATTGCAGATTTGTTATAGCTTTTCATTTAATAAAAAAAAAGATTCTTTTTCTTAAATGGTTTAAGAGCTATCTAAAGCTATCTATCTATAGGCCAGTGATCACACCTCGTTGGTGAGACTTTGTACCTCACAGGAGGCAGTATCACAGGATTCCGAGTAGTTTTGCAGTGGTATCATGATTTTTACCTCTTTGAAAAAAATAATGATAATTGGGTTTAATTATTTGACAACCTGACTCATATAATAAAATGGTGTTTCCTAAATAAGTATAAAGTAAATATTATGCAACCTAAATTTGTAAGTATTAAATTTAAAGCTTCAAAATCCAATAGGATATTAAATTTTTTTTTAATGATCGAGGAAATTATGGTTGTTTTGTTATAAACAAGAATATGATTAAAATGTTTTAGGTATTTTTAAGAAACCCTTAATTAAGGAAAAATTAAATTAACTCGCCATTGAAATAAAAGGTTTAAGAATACACATGCGCACACACCCACAAACACATACATTTTCAAGCGTATGATTTTAAGAATAATTATAAAACAAAACCATAATTCATTCATGGAAAATGCACAAAGTAAGGATTGAAAATCTATATAAAGTAAAATAAATCACAGCAAATTATAGAAGAACGCATGCTATACCTACTTAAATGCACTTTCTTACAAAATGGTCTAACACTCAAGCTTTAAGAAAATTCAGAAAGTTGTTTAAAAAGAAATATAAATAATAATTTAGCGCCTGCAAATAGTGTTTAGCTATTTAGTATATGTAACTGTCGCGTATTTGCAGTATATAATTTGCAGGCGCTTTGAAAATATTTATACATTATCTTTTAAATGTAATTTGTAACTGCTTTAATTTGTAAATATAAACCATTTATTTCCACTATTCTGTTAAAAGATTACCAGTTAATAATTTTGCAATACAAGTTGTGCTTATTTTTTACATAAAAATCAGTAACATGGCAAATAAGTAACTTTATTTTAATAATAGAAATGTTAGTAGTAACTAATTTCGAACACTTTTAATTCAAGTCATCTTTTATTTAATCGTTCAAAATATGTACGAGTATGTCCAACTTTTAACAAACTAACTGCAGAAATAAAAGATTGTACAAGTTTAAAAGTTTTTACTCGGAAAGTCAATAATTTGTTTTGCGTAATAAAACTACTTTTTTAAACAGTGTACTTAGTTGATAACGATACTTAGTTTTTTACTGTGCGCTGACTGACATTCTGGATGTTGGAATTTTGTCATTACTAATTTTAAATATAGTAAAAATGCAGTTTTTAAACAGTTATAGTTATTTTTAATTATTATATATAGTTGTAATTGTATATTTTCTAAATTTAGTACCGGATAGTATAACTGTAAACGGCGATAAGACGGCACGAACTATAATAATCAAACAGCTGGTCTCAACTGTTTCTGTTTATAATTTATACCAGCAGTTACCCGCAGCCACCATGCAATTTCGTCGTTTTTCTACCTGTATTAGCACTTCTGGATCGTGTGAATAAATTAGGAGGCCTATCTGACACGAATATTGGGTTTGCCTTCTTCCCACGATCAAGAAAATATGTTAGGATGTGTATATTTATAATCGTTGTAATTTACAATTTACATTTTAGTATCATTTTATCCGATAGCTGATTTTGCTTCTCCCCCGATAAAGAAAATATTTATACACATACAGTTCTGAGAAGCATAGACTTTTGTCTCAAGACAACTTATTAAGGTTTCACAACAGTCTAAAGTAAATTTTACACTACATTATCTATTATATTTGCCCTGCTATCAGTTATCCGATGCATTGCACGAAATTTAGTAGGCGTTGCATTATAACAACTCCTGGTTAGAATGATTTATATTTACAATGCCAACGTTGAGTTTGCCTTGATGCCACGTTCAAGGAGTTGAGTAAAAGGGGTATATTTATAGGCTATTTTGTACTTAGTATTTTTTGTTCCATACTTTATTTGGCCCTGTTTCTCGATCAAGAAAACGTACATCACAGATCAGAGAATCCTACTTCCGTCAAAAGTGCACTAATATGTGTGTTAAGTATTTATTGCGTTAAATAACTTGTTTTCTATTGCCTAATATGAAAAGGCTACTTTTATTGAACAATAATTATGTATATATTTTTTGGGCAATTTATACTCTATATTTGCCTTTATTAAACTGTACATACTGCATTAATTCTATATCTCTTTCTGCGGCCTAGTGCCTACAATACCATTCCTTACTGGATTAAAATATTCACGTACAGTGACAGACCAATGAACCATTGTTTCACGAATCAGCTGTTTACTGTACACTCACCAACCAATCACAACGGTTGACTTATCAAGGCTCAGTGTTGCCCACCTTTCAAGCGACGGCACGCTTGCTTAGTAAAACTCTCAGTCCCGCCTGGGGCATGTGTACACTCTAGCCACTGCTGACCATACTTACTCAACACGTGACTTTATGCCCCATGTGTTACTCTCTCATTTAAATATTAGTTTATCTCTATTTGTTGTACATTTACATTAACATTAAAGTCAGTGCTCTGGATTGGCAATCTCTACCAGAATGTCTCTGTTCCCGGACACCCGCGTCTACCGTGCTCTACAGGACTGGCCACAGTGTTATGAACTATTCGTTTGCGGTCGTATTGTGCGTGAGTGAATCCGTGAAGGACATCTTCCGTCTTCACGCTTGCCTACAAGACAGCAGCCTATTTCCACACTTCCTGATCACAACCTGGCCATCAACAACAGCAGACTACGGTTACCCCTCATGAAAACAAAGGTAACTGTTTATTTTCTGCACTTTATTTGAATATGCACTGTTCATAAACTCATTGTGTGTAACCTGGTGAACTCTTGTTAAAATCAGTGTGTTCGGCGACTTTACTGCCTAGTGTAAAGTGGTCCTTCTTAATCGAGCCTCTAAAATCTTATTTCACGGTTCTCATAACCAAAATTCATTCTTTTCAGTGTGTTTTATATCAGTCTTAAATGTGGAGAAATAACATAATAACATTTACTTTTAGATTTAATACTTAATATTTGGTAAAATGTACGGTTCAATGTTCATTTACATTGACACTACGCGTTTAATTGTTTATAAACTGAAAAAAAACATTGTTAATATATTAGAACACACTTTCTAATGTAGATGAGCACTTATCTAATCGCTAAAATCTAAAACGGTGTGAAAAATAATGGTTATTCCCTAGGGAATGAATTCATTTTAAATTTAAACAAACTTAAAATATTAAACAAGAATTACACAGAACAGTTCTTTAAATTAGACATGATTATCTAACTAAATTTCTAGTTTTAGGGACCAAGAAGGGATTTTTCACTATTTTTTCACTAAAATAAAAATAGGCCTATATTCATCATAAGAACCTTAAGAAAGTCCATCTAAAAGTTTTCTTACAATCTGTTAAATATTCTACGCCTGAGACCAAATACAAAGGCGTGAAAACAAAAAAAGGTACTTTCGCATTATAAAATATTATAATGTATAATACGAGTATCATAATATTATTACATAGCGCTGCCTCAATACTACACACAGTGACAGTGTCATTTCAAGCCTGTAATTCGTTTTATATATGCCTATTCTTTTGGAATTATATAGGTAGTTCAGCGTAAACTATTGTAATCATAACTCTTTATAGAGTTAATGGACCATTTATGTTATACATACGTTGTATATTTTACATTAAAGCGTGAATTTCTTTGCATGTTATTTCCACCATAGGATTTACACTCTGTTTCTCTGTATGCAAATCTTTTATTCCACCTATATACAAGCTGTCTTAGACATGTAGTAAATGTACTAAGAAGCGGAAAATGTGGAAGAAATGCATACACACCATGTTACGCAACTATTTCACTGTGCCCTCGAGTAGAGAGGAAGCTCCGGTTTTTCATAGTACTCAACTTCGCTGAGCCCGCGATCTAAGTTAGTTTATATACAGATACGCGTGACTGACTCAATTCACTAGCAGGAGGCCTTAAATTGCTTTACAACGAACACGAACACAAATACGTGTATATGGCTGAGATAAAAATAATTTTCTGTGGTCCTAAATTTAATATATAAATAATGACCCTATTACTATTGTATAAAAGGAGTAAAAAAGTAAACTTGTAAGGATATGGACGAATACCATTTAAAAAAATAACAGATCATAAAGCAATGGTAGCCATACTATTTTAATTCATATGACTGGTTCCAATCACCGTTGTTGTGAATATTTCCTCTGACTATAACTTGTACGCCTTTATCGCATGTAAATCCTAATATTATGCTTTTGTTTTACACAAAATTGACACTAACAAGGTTGAATGGACACTGATTTTAATAGTTTGAAAAAGTTTAAAGCCAATAGAAAGCGTCCCTACGTTTTATTTACTGAAGAATAACTGAGTAGCTTAAGCGTGAAACATTTTAGATAGCTTCTTATATATTTGTAATAAGAAAAGAATAATTCATTTATAATCCCTTTAAAAAGGTCTTGGCACATCTTTAAATACAGTTCAAAATTGTTAATTTGTTACTATCGCTAAAATATTAATTGTAGACTTTTACTTTAAAGATTATGCGACAAAAGGTTCCCCACAGGTTTTCCACACAAAAGGTCTCTTCGTCTAGTCAGAGAAGATGACCTCGAGACGAGGAGGCATTAGGATTTAGGACGTGATCACTAGGCAAGGAAGCGATAGGACATAATTATTAGGTGACCACTAGGTGCAGAGGCGGTAGGACAAACGAAATAAACACTAGGTGAGAAGGTAATGGGTCAGGGGATGTGACCTCTAGGGGAGGGGGCGATTAGTCATAGGAGGTGACCAATAGACAAGAAGACAATGGGTCAAATGACGAAAGCACTAGATGAGAAGACGGCGGGACAGACTAGGTAATCATTAGGCAAGAAGACAATGGATCATAGGGAGTGTCCGCTAGGGGAGGAGACGAGTAGGCAGAGGACGTGACCACTTAGTGAGGACGCGGCACAACAGAGGATGTAACCGATATGCAAAAAGGCAATGGGTCAAAGGAGGTGACCATTAGGCATGGAGGCGATGGTGGTAGTAATGTGGGCGAACATTAAAACACTATTTTACTACTATGTATAACTAAATATACTTGCTCGCAAGGAAGCGTTAGTTGGAGGGAAGTTAAACTTAATTGACGTAAGGCTTCTGGAAGGACAGTCGATTCTATGGATATTTAGTGTTAGTTCCAGATCCAGTTCGGTCATATTGGGATCTAACTGAGTGGTGATACCAGTAACTGTAACACTCTCCACGTCTTTGTTTAATTTAACTTTAAAGTCGAGAGGTGTAGTAAGTTCTGTTACTGCATTTATTTTATGTTGAAAGTGCTGGTTAAGAGAAATTGATATAAAATCTGATCTGATATCCGACGTACGCCACCAGTATATGTTATCCGTAAGGCGTGTAACCTGAAACATAAAACACACAACCATAAAGTATGTCATGTAACAACCCAGTAGAAAATTATAGAAACTTTATGATGTTTTGACCTTGTCGAGTATAATTATTAGGAATTTAAAGTAATAAACCATGCTATCTTTATTTAAATTTATTTAACAACCGCATTAATATTTTAACAACACGAATCAAAGAACCAAACTAGATTATAATACATGATGTGCATGCCAATCTGTACAAATACTCTTGACCTAAGAACTTAGCAACAATGTATAGTGGAATATCTTTGACTAAAAATTAATACATACAGAAAATGAATCTATCGAAAATTCAGTTTTACGTGTTCCTTTCTCCCTTTAAGTATTTATAATCCAAATTTATTTATATTGGAAAAATAATTTTCCGTATATAACAGCAGTTAAGAGATTCAGCTAATAAACTCGTTAAGGTTTATGAATTATTAGTGTAGTTTGTATAGTCATTCCAGTAACCTTTTATCAATAATCTTTTCTCGCTCATTTCCATGTCTTCTCCTCTTAGATTTTGTTCACATAAAAGGGTTCAGCCGCTAGTGAATGTATTTGACTTTATAAAAGTTAAGACTCCAATGATTATAACGCAGTGTACGATATGTCATACAATAAAGTCTAAGTATTATACATAACAATACGTTATGTCGTACACTATAATATTATGTCAACATTAATTTAAAGTTAATTGATTCATACTGTAATACTTTTATCAGCCAAAATATAAATTTTATTTAAAAAGCGGTACTAAAGACTATTTACTAGATTAAAGACTCTTGGAACAATTAGAAATAGATTTAGAAGTAGTAGTTAAATATACAGTGCAGCAAAAAATTCATCCATTTATAGCAACAGGACTGTACTCAACATGCAAATTTCCAGCAACATATCAGTAGATCTAAAAAGTGTTAATTACCAAAAGTGCCAAGTTTGTTTCTAGTGTTCCTTGTTTCTGTAGGCTTCGGAACAGAAAACTGGAAATGTTTACAGGTATATCTGTGTTTTGTGTCAAAACGTCATTCATGGGATAAGAGTCCTCATCTTCCTATAATCAATAAACTATTATAATATTTATTATATACACATAATATATATTTATATACGATTATAAATAAAATTTGTATAAATTGCAATAGTCAAATTTAATTTCAAATAAATATTGATTCACAAAAAGTGGCAGATACGGCCAAATACAAAATAATTTAATTGTAAAAAGTAAGGGCTCTGTGGGGTAATGGTAGCACATTCACCCGGCAAGTGAGAGATCCGGGTTCGAGTCCCGGCAGGGCACGTACTTGTCGTGATTCAATATTTATTTAAATTATATATATATATATATATATATATATATATATATATATATATATATATATATATATATATATATATATATATTCCGATTACTTTATGTGCAATCATTTACAACATTGCTAGTATATGTAATAGCAGTTGCCCAAGTAGCCTCGCACGCAATTTCCTTTTGAAAAACTGGACAATATATTCATGTGTTCTTTTTCTATGCCATAAGAAACAGTCTACAGTTCACTTATCGATAGTCACTTAAAGATATTCCAATCTCCTGATCCATTTTAGATTTAAGTTTAAAGATCAGTGTTTTGGGGTTCTTAAGTCGTAAAGTGAAACAGTTTTTTATAAGATTCGTATTTTCCTCCAACATTCAATGATAATTTATTTAAGTTCTCCGATGATTTCAGTAACAATAAGAGTTAGCCTTTTTATCCCAATGACGAAAGTGTATTGTATAACTAAAAAATTGCTGAGGTCAATATGAGTCTGTTCTGGCCGTTTAAATTCACTCCCGGTACAATCTATTTACGGTACCACAGTTTATTTGTGCTGCTGCACTGACCAAAAATATCTTCTCATGTGTTGGATCCGAAATTCAACTTAGATTAAATTTTAGTGATTGGTTTTGATTTTTTTTACCATTCAATAAATATGTATAAGTGGTATGTGCTTCTAGTACAAGGTCAACAGTGTATTATCCCCAATTGCTTTTCTATAACTACAATACAAATGCCACAATGTTAAAGGAGATAACAAGATTTGATTAGTTTATGTGCAAACATTCACAGCTTTATACGATAAGGTAGTTTTTATAACAACGTATAAATAGCATTCCCATTGCATTAGATAGATTATTGATCATTAATCATCAATTAATTAACTTTGTCTTTGCAATCTGCGTTACACTACTGATCTATCACTTAACAATAATTTGATATTTACTAAAATTTAAATGTAAACAAATCGTTCTGCCTCTTTGATGAACTTCACCTGAAATTGTTAAGTATCAGTTCAATTTGTTTTACGTGTCGGAGCGCTATCTGCCGGATCCAATGTAACAACACTCCAACATCAACAACAATTTATAAACAAATTAATTCATTAAACTATTTAAATTAAACCAAATTTTGAATCTAAACCATTCTCGAATTCCCTTCCATAAACTCAAAATTTCGTAAAAATCGGCCCATTCGCTTAGGAGTTCAGTGGCACACACTGGATAAATGTATTTATTTATAAATTTACATTCCTGGACTACTTAGAAAGCTAATCAAAATTAAAATGTCAATACGGTCTATAAAAGTCCCTAAGACTTTTTAGGAAGCATCGAAAATTTCATGGAATTTTTTTATGAAATGTATGAAAAATGTAATTTGAAAATTAAACTGCGACGTTACAAAACCATTTGAAAATCTATAAACTTTATTGTTACATTTCAAAAATGTATATTTATAAATGTATATAATATATAATTGTAAGTATATATAAACCAAATACACTTAAAATTCAAACAGCAAAGGTTTTCAAGTACTGTAAGAAATGTTTTTATGCTTAAGTTGTGCTAAAGTACTCCTGTAAATTCAACAACTATTAAAATACAAACTCATGTTAATCTTATGGTTTTAATCTATATTTAGTTTCTAATTTATTACACAAAATGTACAAACCTATATGTTATGCAACAAAATGTTAAGAAATATTTACTGAATGTTTCAATAAAATAACTTTAGGAACTCAAGAAACTCTATTTATGAACGGTGAAATTTTGACATTTATAGAAATAAACGTAAAAAAGTAATGTGAAGGAATAGTATTGTGGACAAAATTATGAAGTGAATTGTTAAACTTTAATACATGCTGTTGCCTTTCTCGTACATGATAACTGTAAATTACATATTTCGCAAAGTTCTGTTGTATTTGTGACTGGAATAATGAAATTTTGCAACAAAAAGTATTTAATTATTAAAGTTTTCCATTTTCATACAGGTGTAGTGATTTCATTGTGAAATTATGATAAATCATAGATGATATGTTTTAGGATAGATTGTATTATTGAAATAATCATGAAATGCAAAACTATGATTAAATTATGAACACTGACAAAAGCGTGCATTTTAATGAACACGAATACCATATTGCTGCTATGTAAAATAATTCTCAAGGACAAGCGTTGGTATTATCAGCATACTAGAGGTTAAGCTTTGCTGATACGCACGCCTGTGTCATAACATACAAAATTGTATTGATATAAATAAACATTCGTTTTATTTCTTATGTATTTTTAGAAAAAAGCACAGAAGTTTAAATGAAAAAAATGTATTGGTTCGTTCAAATTAGTGTAAATAATATAGTCAAAATTCCATAATTTCCTAATTGTTTCACTCACGGAGGATGATTGTATATATAGCTTTTATCAAATTTTATTAGATATCCTTATAATAAACATTACAATAAAGTAAGTTCATATTATTTAGTTTGTATACTTTCCAAAAATTCAAAAGTGCACCTCATACATATTGAAACCTAGATATCCATAACGTTTTTTATTTATCTTAGTAGAACAAGTATAATCAATAAAACCAAATATATATATATATATATATATATATATATATATATATATATATATATATGATATATGGTATAAAATGACCAGTTAATAATTAGTTTTTATCCATCTATATGTAATATAGATATAACTCTACATGTAATTTTTCTGTAAATCCAAAGAGAAACAGTTATATAATTACATCTGGTTATATAATTATAAAACTATTTCTTTTTGCTTCTACAAGAAAATTACGATATAAGTAGATACGAAGTAATTATTAACAACTGTTACACATGTTGTAACAGAGGTGAATTTATTTGAAAAATATTTCGTTTGATAAAGTTTTTGTTTGAAATTTTATGAAATTCCAAAACCAAAGAAATTGAAACATTTCAATATGTGACCTTAAATTAAAGCATGCAAATATATTTTTTTTCGATCCAATATTTTTTAAAAGTATATTTGTATATTAAAAACTGTTATTAGCAAAGGAAGTTCTTAAAAGAGGTAATGATGTTGAAAGATTTACATTTAAATAATATATGAAAGTAAACTGAATTAGAAAAGCAAACTAGTAAGTAAACTAAAAAGTAAAACATAAATTTTTTGTTGCAAAGGAAATGCTTTCAGATCTGATACTCTACAAAATTTACTTAAATATAAACTGAAATCTTACGTTATCGATAAATAAACTATATATACAAATCAGTACCATTGCCCACATAACAATTTTATCTCCTTTAGATGCCACTTTGGAAGGTGGCTGCCCTGAAGTTTGTACGTAGCTCACTGCCTTTTTGGTTAGTTCTATTATTTCCTCTGTAAATATTGATACTCTTCTCAACTGGAAAATTACAAATTTTATTTCTAAATATATTCATCGTAAATGAAACAAATTGCACTAATAGAGATACTTTTACTTTTGATACTAGATTTATATTGAATCTCAACTACTGTAAGAGTACAAAAACATAATTTATACCAAATAGTACATTCAATCCTGAAAAATTATTAGTTTGTGTAAAGGTCGGGTAGTTGTATATTTTTTATATTATCTGCCTAGATTTGGAACAGATATATAAAGTAAAAGCTTTTTACTCCTCGTACTAATACGGTGAACTTTTAGTACATTTATAAATTTTCTAAAAAAACTAAACGTTTTGACATAATACTTTTATTTCCTTTCTTAAATAAAAAGAAACTAGACGACTATAAATGTAGGTCAAGTAGTTACATAAATATAACCCTTCAGGGCACTGACAAAATATATAACAATTATTAAGAATTACATTACGTGTTTCATTTATACATATAGTAATAAAACTATGTATTTTGAATAATAGTTTGAAATTGGAATTAGATAAAGTGAATGAATTTTCTACTGTTTGTACTAAAAGGGTTGTGTTAGTTTATGTACACAGTAATCCGAACATTATTCAATTATTGCAAAACTGTAATAAATGGCGCATTTATTAAATTTTAGTGTAAGTATACGCATTGTTGAAAAACCTATTTTATAACGCATGGCAGTACTTAATTTAATCAAGAAAAATACATGGACAATAGTTGTAATGTAAGCAGGGCAAAACTAGCCCTTATATTGTTATGTATATTATCGTTTAAACGTTAGAAAATATGCAAAATTACTAAGAAATCGGGATAATTTAGCATATATTGCTAAAACAATACGTCTTTAGATAAATAATAGTCCACGGTTGTCAACAGAAATATTTTTTAATAATATTAGGGCAGAATATTCAATACTTACACTTATGTGTACACAGTCTATCTGCTATAGTTTGGTTAATGCGTTTGTACTTCTTAGCTGTAGCGCATAGGAATTGGGTTTCGAGAAGTTGTGACGCTACTATGAGGGTATTACAGTATGACGTTTAATTGGTCAGCCTACACGTCTCGGGCAGCGGTTCGGGTTAATCAAGTGTGCTATGACGTAAACCAATTTGATATTCCTCACTGGAAACAGTAGGGCAAAAATTTCCATAAAGGCTATGTACCAGGACATTGGCATTAAGAGCCGGATGTTGAGAAATAACCATGAGTTTTACCTAACGAGAACAATGTTAATCTTTTTCATACCCCTACTGTGTTATACTTAACCAATTATTTGTAATGTTTATTTTAAAGGTCTTATAAATAGGCCACCCGTGTTTTGAGTATTTTTTAGTTTATATGGTTACCTTTGAAACATTTCAATTGCTTAATTAGAATGTTTTAAATATTTCAATTATTTCCAACAGCAATATTTTAAACTGTAGTAACATAAGGATTCGTATTTGGTATCAATCAAAAGGTCTTTCACTCTATAATGGCGTCTTTAGTGAATTTGAAATACACCCGATTGTAGGCACCTGTACAACTTCCTATCGTACAATTTATTATATAGTATACTTTACTACCGCAAAGTGTGAACTTCTTATTTAGGACATATAGGTTTAAATTAAGTTTTATTAGAATATAAGGGATTTATGAAGAAGGAAGTTTCTTAAACTAATAGCCGAACGGAGTTTATTTTAAAAACTACAAATTATTGTAATAAGTGTTTTTTGTCCTGATTCTTACAAATACGTAATACAGTAACTAAGGGTTCTTTTTCCGCCACGTTGCAGTTACATCTCTTTCCTATGTATACGGTTATTTATCAGATCTTATGTGATTGTTCATTAATATAGCTTATGATTCGTGTATTATTACTTAACTTACAAAGTTGACAATAGAATTTAAGAACGAAACCACACAGGCGAAGTGGAAAACTAACAAAATTCTATTAGAATAAGGACTAAACTGCACTTTGAAAAAATTAAACAAAATTATTGAGATCAGAAAACGACTTGATTCCGATGTCTACACGTATATATGAGATTCCATGGTGTTGTACCTACATAGGAAAATAAAACGTTTAGTATCTGTAGTAATTTCATGAAATCGTTAAACCCACAAAATATCAAATTGCAGGAATTTTTCTATATTAAAACATAGTTAAAAATTAATATTTAATAGGATTCATCATATCCTTTAAATAGATCTGTAACATTAGTAAATAGTAATAAGAGAAAATTTAAAACTCAAGTAAGAAAATAACAGTATAATATTGACTAAAACCTAATTTCCTGTAACAAAGCAGTCGTAACTATCCCCTATTTGTAAGATTTGTTCATGACTGGTATGGGCTATGTAATTACAATTCTATTTCCTTCTTTCGTTTGTAGGTGCTCATTTCTAATTGCATTATTTGACTGGCAGTTTGGGATAAAATCGTGTCGACTTAATCGAGCTCTCCACAGAGAAAACAAGATATTTAGACATTACCAAATTTTATATAAATTTAACCAAAATTACTAGGTGCGAGATGACAATATAAAAACGGCAGAAAAAGTCTGTGAATTTAGATGTGACATATAAAACGTACTGGAGTGTTGCAGACTTTTGTAAGACTGAACACTCAGTAATACAATACACTTTTGTAATACTGCTAAAAGACTACTATGCCAATAGCTTTCTAATCTAATTTAAGAAAATTTATTGATAGTTGAGAATTTGCATTCGTTTCGTTCTATACACAAAACGTTTCAAAATTTTACATAATTTTAAACACTTTTGTATATAATAATAAAATTTAAAAGAAGGCCGAGGGAATCTACAGACCAAAGGTTTCTTGAATAGGCAAATTTCCAATGGCATGAGTCCTACAGTATTCACAGTATTATAGAATACACCCACATAGATACTTAGATAGACAAAAATCGTCTCTAGACCAGAAGTTTCTTGAGAGAGAAGTTATGGAGAGTATCAGCTCCTATAAACAGTAAACAATCGAAGAACAGGGATCACGTATTGAATGGAATATCACTTAGTCGGAGGTCTACGACAGTCACAGAGCTCCTGAGGCCAGATATTTCTAGAGCTTGATTCGTTGTGGAGTTCATGAATGTCTCAATGTCAAAAATCCAAAGAAGCTCGCAGTTTCCTATACCGGAAATCACTAAAACCAATATTCTGAAAACATCCCATATTCCAAAAATGTTCAAATTTAAGCAAGCTTCCAAAGGATAGGAATACTTAAAGGCAGTATTCAGGTGCCTAGGGCGCTAGGCAATAGGCATTTTTGGGAGGGTGCAAAAAATGGAAAAACAAATTGCCGTGGTTGTAACTGCATACATCATCATAAAACGTACTTTTTCCAGGCTTTCTTGAGCTGATAAGTGAATTTGATCAATTTCTCGCCTAACACAGCAACACATGGCAACAAAGGCAAAGATAGTGTACCATACCTTTTGTCTGACATTTGCAGTGAATTTATTGAGATTATGAGCAAAGAATTACTTATACAAATCTTAAATGTAATCAAGCAGGCTCGCTATTCGTAGACTCCACAGCTGACGTGTCGCACACAGACAAATGACTGTAGTACTTCGGTATGTTTCATTGCTCAATGCTTGTGTCAGCGAACGTCTCATACAACTTTTACCAAGTGTGTACCACAAGTGTGTATCTTGAAGTTTGGAAGAAGCAACCCTCAGTTTACTTGAGAAACTTGAGCTGGATGTCGATAACTGTCGTGGAAAAAGTTACTACAATGCATGAAACATGTCTGGCATATACTCAGGTCTTCAGGCAAGGATTAACAGCAAAAATGATCTTGCTGACTATGTTCCATGTGCAGCTCTCTTACTAAACCTTGCTTAGTGTTTTGCTGCCGAGAAGGTGTGTCCAGCTAACACACAGTATTTTTTACATTCTTTCAAGGGCTGTATGCTTTTTTCTCGGCATCCACTTACAGGTGGAAAATCCTAAAAAGTCGTATTGAAAAGAGTAACGAAGGAAAATCAAAGAAAGATCAGAGAAAGCTAATGGTAAAACCTCTGAGTGACACAAGATGGTCTGCTAGAGTAGACGCCCTTCGAGCTTTAAAAATAAGTCGACATGAATTAAAAGATGCTCTTGAGAGCTAAATAAAGGCGAGACTCAGACACCAGACACCCAGCACAGCCGCTCGGTTTCTTAAAACACTAGGAAGTTTCCAAACCATGTTATCAACTATGATCTGGGACGACAGTTTCGAGAGAGTTGATAAAACAAGTAAGTCTCTTCGAAATCAAAATTTAGACCTATTTAGTGCTACAAAGGAACTTGAAACACTATCCTAATTTTTTAGTAAAAAGAGAGATTCATTTGATGATTTCCAGTCCAAAGCATTGAAACTTGCAGAAAAAGAAGAAGCTGACAATATGACAAAGTAAGAAAAAGAACGTTATTGCCCGATGCAAAGAAGGACAGAAGCATGGAAGAAAAATCTCCTCGAGTAAGATTTTGGACTGGGGTGTTTATTGCCATTGTTAACAAATTAGATTTGCAGTTCAACAAAAGAAGGGAGGCCTATAAAAATCTCGACACTAGATATAAGATCTTACAAAATTTAGATGAGAAAAATTCCAAAGAGGTGGTTTGTGAAGCTGAACTGTTAGGAGAATTGTACAAGAACGATATTAATGGGCAAGACTTTGCCCAGGAATGTAACCATTTCAAACAATACATGGTTTTGGAGAACCTTTCTAAGATCAAAGAAATGTAAGCCAACAGATTAGAGAACACTTTCCCCTATTTGGAGGTCGCTCTCAGGATATTTCTAACCTTACCTTTTAAGCTTTGAATAGAATGAAGTCAGAAATTAGATCGATGATGGTTGATGAATAGCTCCATGGCTTATTGTTGCTGTGCACCCAAAATGACATTACTTTAAAATTAGACTACATAAACATTATTGCCAACACGGAAAATCAGAAAAAGCTATTGTATGAATCTCTAGTCAGTCTAGTGGCAATCCAACAAACAAAAAATAATTCAAAGAAAATGTGATTAAACGAATAATATAAATAATGTAAATATTTCAAATGTGAAGAAGGGAGGGTGGGTGGTCCGTGAGGTATATTACACGCCTTCCCACCGGAAGCCAGTAGATACCTCACGGCTGCCGGTGCTAGTACGGGACACGGCGGCTCCATAGGTGGATAATGGGAAGAGTTAAGGGACATTAAGTCTAAAGTCCTTCCCGAACCAAAACCTGCATGTCAGACAAAATCTAAATTTACGGAGTATAGGCGTTATGGGAGGTCTGGTGGGGGGGGGGGGGGCGTAGTCAGCTGGTAGGGATATAAAAAGGGGCGCAACTCTTCGTTGTGCCTAAGGCTAAGACTATCCAGTGTCCAAGACTCCCAAAATTTTCCTAGAGTAAGAAACTTGTATGAGCCATTTTCTAGACTAGTTCCCAGAAAAGAGGATACGTCATAGACTAGAAGGTAAAAGGCAATGGTACAGTAAAAAAATAAGGTCAAATGAGGTAACATTCGAAGGCTTAGATTCCTCTAAATTGGTAAAGAACTGGAAATGCACTTTTGATTATGAATGGTACATTTATAATAATGCATATGTATCGTCAATTCAAAGTATAATATTTGAAATGTATAACATTTTATTTAGACCCTATAATAATTCGGTACATCAGAAAACTCTGACAATGACCAATTATACCTGTAGGTTAGGAAGTGGAGCAGTGTAAATAAAGAAATATAGCCTGACGTTGGGATTTTATAGATTGAGCACATCAATTTTGTATTATTTATTGTTTTAAAACTTTAGTATCATTAATTTAAGCATGTTTACTTATAGTTTGAAGAAAACGTGAAAGCTAAAGTATATAACCTCGTTTAGAAGTTTTAGTGTAAAGTCATCTGGTGGCACATTCTCTGTTCCTGGATCCTTGCACATCAACCCAGCCTGAAGACATGTAAGTATAACTCTGTGGAAAAGAAACATAAGGATTAGTTCATGCATAATTAAACGGATATCTAGGTTATCCATCAATATTTCAAATAAGAAAGTTTGTGGAGATGTTCGGATGTCTCTAAGTTAGATGTTTGTATACCTGGATCACAGAAAGCAATTTGCCTGGGATTTTCTCGGAATTTTGTATTAGCGTAACAAATACCAGCTGACATCATTTGTTGCAAATTTTAATGGTAGTAGTAGCCTATTATAGATTTTTTTCTATAGATAATAGCATATTTAAAAGTAGCTGAAGGTAAAGAATACAGGAAAAAGGCACTAATATGACTCAAAAAACCAATCGTTCTGCTATTACAAATTCAGGAATAGGCGTAGTTTTTTTAATATTTATAGTTTGTTACTTTTTGTAAAACGACATACGAAATAACCGTATTAATATCCTGGGGATTCATTATTAAACAGTAAGAGATTATCATAAATTAAATAAAAGATTTGTTGTGCGTCGATGTTGGAGAATTTTGTTTAAGGCCCTTTTATGTTCTTTAAATTTGAGCATTTAAAAATGTTTTTTAATGCTACTATACATGTACTCACCTATATAATAGTTGAATAATAAGCTGTTCATGGGAAAACAGTGGTTTTGGTCTTATATAACTGAGGTTAACTCAATATTTAATTTTAAAGGCATTTTGTAGAATCTTGCTTATGGTTTGTGACGATATTGCATTTGTAAATTTAAAAAGATGTACCACACAAGCTATGTTTTCATTGATACAAAATGGGGTGTATAGTAGGAACAATTTTACAAATTGAAAATAATTTCCTTGTATTTTATCTCGTAGAATTAAGGGGAATGAAAGATTTTTTTATAGTGTTCTCTAGCTTTTCAGCTTTCAGCTTTTCACATCAAATGGGTAGTAAATGGTTTAAAAAAATGTTGCTTATACAACAATGTTTAGCATTATTTGCTGAATTATGCCACAATAAGTCATATGATATGTTGCCTTATTTGAAAGGAAAGAATATATTCATGACCATTTATTATTTCAACATCAAATAAATTGTAATGCTCGCAATAAAATCTGTATTTTAGGACTTAGCTGAACCTACGTTGTTGAAAAAGTGTCCAGAAGGAGAAAGCATAAAAACAAATTTTGTCTCGCTTTCCAACAAGATCCTTCATATGCCTAAACACTAATTGGGTGCATGAGATTCTGTGAAAATCCAAGGTTGGATATTGTAGTAAATGTAACTATTGAACAGTTCGGATAGAAACTTTGGGAAACCTGTAAGTACGGTTTGTGCCCAAATTTTCCCTGTTAATATAAATACATGTGTCATACAACTCATTTTGTATTGATGCAACTGGAGTGTATTACGAGGGAGAGTCTATAAACTGAAAGTAAATAAATTATATTCTGTCTCCAAAAATTGGTTAATATAGACAACATTGCGTAGTTTCCAAGTAACTGGCTTAGATGAAGAATACAAATATCAGTAAAATCAGATTACTACTAAAAATCAACATTTTAAACTTATATAAAAAGTTAGTAAATACATTTAGCATCTCAAATTACACCGGCGGATACTAAGTGTCCAGTCAATAATTAGTTTATATGATATTTTAATGTTTTTCGATGTACAATATTTTACAATTATGTCTTATTAGTGCAATATTCAGTTTTGCTATTTAGAAGAGTTTGGTTAGCATTGTATTTTTTAAATAATCAATAACCTGGGTAGTTACAATCGGGCGATTTCTCCTCATTGGTTAAACCAATGTAAATAACCAATATCTGAGTTCACATAACATAGCCTGATTGGTATAGCGTTCGATAGACTTCCAAAATAACCTGATGTGTCTCTCTTTAACTCGATGTAACCTGAAGCTGTTTCTCTGAGTAAGGTGTGGGGTGTCTCGAATGCTCTGCCAACCGCCATCCATCGATAAGCTCCGAGTGACTCCACGGGAGCCCCAATGGAGGATGTAGTGTCTCAGTCGAGCCATGCAGCGAGTGTGAGAGGAAGAAAACCACGTCGGTGAGTAGGCATCAACGCTACCACTCCTCTTTATCTTATGTTTATTTGCCTCTTTTTAATGTTTTATTTTTCATCAGAGCCAGGTCTATTGTACTCTTCTTTAATTTTTTCACAATTTCTCTCGCTCGTGTTCTGCTTGAACTTAATGTAGTTCTCTAGTTCTTTATATTTAATTTTTAATACATCCCGTTAACATTACCATTAAATTTGTCCATTAAAGTTTTTTTCTTAAATTTGTTCTTTAATTTTGTCTGTTAACTTTGTCTCAATAATTTATCTGTATTGTTCATCTCATCTTTGCGAAAATAGTGACAACTCCGTTTCGAAGATGTGTTAGCTTTTACACTGTAAAGTATTTCGACCTTATTATATTTTGTACACTCTAAATTCTGCACCCATCCCATTCAGTATGCAACTGGCATCACATGTGGTCTCGCTATTCTCAAATGAACCTTGCTCTAGGTAACGTTCCATTCAAGGTATTTAGTTTCAATGTCACGATGGAACACAGACTAGTGTAAATAAACTCTCATAAATTTACATATTATTCTTTTGTGCCTTGATAATTCTATTCTCCCTATAATAAATGTTCTTGGAATTCTAATATTTAACAAAACTAATTGGAACCTCAATTGTAAGTTAGACATTGCTAATTAATACTCGATTTTAATTCCATTCTACTCTAAATACTAATTATTTAAAAATTTGAACAATGTATGTCTCTTAATAGCATTTTTAGTAAAGTAAAGTAATTATAATTTAATACTTATCTACAATGCAATCTACAAATGTATTTAAGTTCAGAAAATAATTTAAAGTTGACACACTTCGACTCTAAATGGTCAATCTGTATTATTCTCTACTTGTTTATCAGTGTGACATTTTAATAGGCTATATTATTTGTTGTTTCAAACATATATTTTGATCACTAGAAGGTATAAAATATTTTATTGCTATGTTAATATTCCAAATGAAATAGTTTATTGTAATCCACTTATCTCTCTTCTTGTTATCACGTATGTTCAAACTATATTATATTTCTCCAGCAAAAGGTTGCATTGCTACTAAACAATAATTTGAAACTTTGTTTATGTTTTGTTGTCATAATAGACTATTTATTCTTGGAGATATGGTTACTCTGATTTGAAACAGCTGATTTTTTCATTTAAAATAAATCATGGGAAATATTTATAATGGGCTGGAATTTCCGTTGGAATCGTTTTATGTATATTTATAATATTTAATTAACTTACTTTGTCTTATCAGACAACATGCAAAATATAAATGTGTTTGTTAAAGCTATACTTCTTTTAAAAACTTGTAATGCTTTTATACAAAAACCGCTTATTCTCTTGCACTCTAAAATATTAAACTCGTCTGTGCGATAACTCTGTCCTTAGTGTTTATCAGATCCTCCAATATTTAGTTGTATAGCATTACTTATTTTCAGTATCACTAAAAATAATATTTTAATTCGGTTTATAAGTCTAAGGACGTGAGTCTAGTACATCGAAAAGCAAGAAACCTTCGCGTGGGATTTCATGTTAATGAAGACATATTTGTAATAAAAACATTAAAAAATGCATCTTTAATTCTTAAACAGTTTTCAATTCCAAGAGTCAGAATAAAAATTGTCAACTCATAATTATCACAAATCACCCAGCTATCAATGACTCGGCAGGTTAAAGTTGTTAAAAATATGAGACAGACTTAACCTACGGCTACCACAGAGGCTACGACTCTCTGAGAGCAACGACCTCGCGTGTGACGTACGGATAAGAGGGTGTCTGGAGAATAGGATGTAGAAAGAGTGGCAAGACTGATCTACCCTAGCATATAGCTGCAGCGCAGATATACTCATTTTCTTGTAATAATTTCAATACTGTATCAAAACAACCACAATATTTGTATTATTTAGTAGAATTTACTAAAGGACAAGCTTATTAGCAGCCTCAATAACTTTTATAAAAAATTACATATGACAATATATTAATATTTTATATTTATTCATAATTCTTAGAGAGTTTTGGTAATCTACTAGGAGGAAACGAAGCCACTCCGTAACCTCCTCTCCTAGTTTTTATAATACTAGATGGATAAGAAAGAAACCACTTGACATGAAAGCAGTGACTCTGACACGATCCCGATATCTAAAAGTTGATAATTATTAATGATGTTAAGTTTAATTTATAAGGGATGTATTACATTATCCCAACAATAAAATATTCCTTCCGTCTTTGGTAAATTATAGAATAATCAATGACATTGGAAAATAT
This sequence comes from Homalodisca vitripennis, assembly GCF_021130785.1. Lineage (NCBI taxonomy): Eukaryota > Metazoa > Arthropoda > Insecta > Hemiptera > Cicadellidae > Homalodisca > Homalodisca vitripennis. The sequence goes on along the minus strand of NC_060210.1, from coordinate 153,100,943 downwards.
TGCTGTTATATCAATTTGCATGGAATATGCACTGTAATACTAAATCAGTAATACATTTCTGCTTCAAGCTTAAGTCAAAGTCAATCAGAATAATAATTATATGTGTGGTAGCAGAAAGAGATATTGAAAGGATAGACACACACTTTAACTTTCAAAATTAAGTAACATATAGATCATTTAAATAACATGTTATACGACAAGGAGAAATAAAACAAATTTCTTTATAAATTGTTTTGATTAAGTGAACATTATAATAATCTTCTGAAATAGTATCTTTAAATTATTCATATTACTAAAATTAAAACATCTACATACTTACGAAGCGACTTGTCTAATTTCTTCAGCAGACATCCATTGTGAAATAACTCTATCAAAGACAAATCGCTGAAACATATTTGCTTGTGTCTTGATCACTTCCAGAGTGTCCATCATCATATTTGGACTCAATGCCAACTGAGTGGGTGTATTAAGAGCTACTAATACATTAGTTAATGTTGAGGTGCACATCTTCACATCCGAAAGTGTCGCTACTGAAACCTGTAATAAATTGAGAATGAACGTAGAGAGCGAACTAACCATTGAGTTACAATAATGTTGCCTGTGTGTTTACCTTTCTTGACATTAAACCGAGTACAGAAAACTATAGCTATAAATACCATCATACCCATTAATGATTGTATTTTTTGGGGTACGAACAAAGTTAATACGGAATAAATTGAATTGCATCGCTAAAAATAAAGTAACGAAATATTACGTTTGGTTCCTTCTCATTTCTGAATAACACTACTAATAGAACCCTTCCTAAATAGGTATGGGATCATTTTCTTCCTCAATCTCCTATGAGAGTACTGTTCCAATTCACAATAAATACACAATTTATTCAGCACCATAAAGCTAATCTGAATATACCAGTTGAAACATCGTTAGGTAAATAGGTATTTCAATTTATCCCCTAAAATTAAGAATAACTATGCTATAATACCTAATCTACTAACAAATATATTTCTTAAATTTTAAGTATAAACAGATTTTAGGATACGATTTTATGAAGAACTTAATATCTGTCCTTAGATAAACTCTTATAAGTCAAGCCACGAGTTGATTAATACTGTAGTGTAGCAGGCAAGCGTTTTCAAAGTGTGTATCTTTAAGCACATTATACTAAGTATAGTCTCTCTAAAAAAATCCTCTTCAACACAACTGGGGGACCCACTGCTTTAAAATTACTTTCGAACCACTGTATTAATAGCGGACAGCTTGCAAGGACAGGATCGCTTAGTGGTCACCCATGCAAGCAGGAACCACAGTACACGTTGATTGATTCAGTTATCTTGTTCCATATATATATATATATATATAATGATGGAGATACACACACACACAAACAAATATATTTATATAAATATATTATATTTCTAAATATATCCATCATTATTCCAATATAAAGATAACCTTATAATATGGAGTTAATAACATTATATATAACATTTTATCTCAAATTCAAAATTATTGAGAATTTTTATTGCAAAGTAACTTGATTTAACACCAGGCAATTGCTCAATTATTGCTACACAACCATCTTGAATATACTGGTTGTCTTAAAAGTCCCCCCCCCTATTAACTTAGTTATAAATAGAAATGGAGTAAAAATTGAAAGTTTGTATGTCATTAAGACCCGGTATTATGTTTTAATAGTGTTTGATGCAATGTTACACTTTTCAAATGCAAATTTCAGCCTTCGTACAAAGGAGATTTACATACTTTATTAGATATACAAATACAAACCGTCATAATTAGAGCAGTAAATATGATTTGAAAGGTTTTATTTTCTAACTAAAATACTTATCTGGGAGTTAATAAAACTATATATTTATTTAATTATAAAAATGTTTTAAGTATACTAGGCGTAAAACCTGATTGGTATTAAACCGTCAATAAACGTACACCTTAAGTATAGAGAAAATAAATTAAACATGGTAATTATCATGCATAGATTAACATTGATGTCATAAAATACATCAACATAATTTTAATTTACATATGCATAAATTATTAAATAAATTAAAAGTGACATTTAACTTATGCATTTTACACCACGTAGAAACATTGCACACTCAATACTCAATATTTTAGTAATACGGTCATTCTTCGCTGTGGTTTTGTAATAATATGATTAATATAACCAATTACGCGGTAATCTGCTGTATTTCTCAGGCAAGTTCTCAAAATGTATTTACATTCTAGCAGTTACCCGCAGCTCCGCCCGCAATGTTGTAGGCTTGCCTGTGTGTGAACTCTTTTGGTTGTAGTGAAATATATGTCTGTCGCAAATGCTGAGTTTGGCTTGTTGTCACGATAAAAAAAATCGGTCAAAAAGCGTATATTTATGGGCATTGGAATTTTCTCTTACCTTTACATTTTTCATACTTGATTTGACCTAGTTTACCGGACAAGAATATATATACATACACGAGACAGAGATGCCTATTTCTGTCAGAACACAACTAAGTTAGGTTTTATAACAGACTTTAAGTATGTATTGAAAGTAAGGTAGTTACTGTATCTTTTATACCGTTTTATTAAAAAACCCTGAATACTTAACATTTGCTCCAATTTACAGTTATTAGTATATTGTAATTAGTATCTTTAATTTTCTTATTTGCATATTTTCTTACTCTATGCTAAACGAGGTTGCTGAAAAGGTTTATATAAGAAGTGATTTTACTATATATAAACTTCCGTTATCAAAACTTACTCAATGCTTTTAAGACCATGAATGTTGACAAATTGAAATTTTTTGTTAAATTAATTAACCATGTGTTTATACTCTCACAAAACAATGTTTACACAAAACAGTAGATTGCATTAGAAAGGTTCTAGAAGTATATTCTACACTTTATCTACAAAAAACCTAAGATAGCATTTAATTAATTTAATTTAATTAATCGGGATGAAAACTATAGTATATTATAAAATACAGCAAACAATGCATACCGACAAGATTTCGTTGAAATCGGCTCAGTGGTTTCAGATTACCGCAAACAAAAATCGTGACGGTAGATTTTGACACATAAAGATTTTGGCCTCACTGCGGATAGATATCTTCAGTTAACAACTTAACCCAATGAAAAAATTGGCTCTGTCATGTGTAATTCATTTACCAATGTCCTGTGCGCAACCACTGGAACGAAATTTATTTGCCTAAGGATAGGCCTTCACTATTGTTGGCTGTGTGCTGGGGTTGAAACTGTTATATATTAGTTGCTGTTGATGAAAATTAATATGTGTTTGTTAAAACGTATAGTAACCAACATTTATCTAAAATCTTTAAAATTGTTTTTGCGTAAAAGTTACATATTTAATCTTCTTTCATTAGCAAGTATATTACATGTAACTAATATTGTGTTATAACTGTGATAAGATTATAATAATTTTGTAGCTTGCTCAATTTATTGGCATTTGAATCCACAACATATTTTTTACTTAATTTTTCCAGCTTCCAAAAAATATTTTACTAGTCTATAAATATTAAGATGGTATATCTTTATAGTATATTTTATCGTAACTAAGTTTTAAGGTTATCTCAAACGAGGTAAATTTTTAGTGTACAATTAAGATTTATTCGAGTACTATTGTTTTTTTATACAGCTATGGGGATTTTATCCTCCAATTAGAATAGCATTCTTAAAAGGAGCGGGGTGTTTACTTTTCTATTTTAACTTGTGCATCTCTCTTTCGTTTCCTTCGTTTCAGGCTGTTGAAAGAGCTAATTTGGGTTTAATATTAAGGAATGAACTGATATTTTACTTAATATTAGTATTCATAGGTAACATTGACTTTGTTATTGGTCTAATAACCAAAAACGATATTAACCCAGTTAATACTGCTACTCAAATGTATTACTTTTAAATTACCAGTGCCCATTTATTAATTTGAAAGCAGTAAAAAAATAACATTAGTACAATTTTGTAAACCAGTTAGGCTGTAATCGTGTATGCAAACGGTGTACAGAAACCAACAAAAACATTGGATCATCCTAACAAGTATAAACCGTTAATCAATATTTATATATGTGTAACTAGCAAACACAGTAATATATATACCAACGTGTATACTGACCTGAGTGACGTATTCAAGTAGTCTGTTTAAAACAGCACTCTTATCCCTGTCAGGAGGTATGATGTCCGCGATGTAAGATATAATCTGTAGACTTTCTGTAATAAAACACACATATTTATACTGGTTTAAGCTGCATGATAAAATTAATGATATGAAATAATAACCCATTATTCTCGTGAATTCTGCAGTTGCAATGAAAGTTATAAGCTAAAATTATCTGACTTGTAAACAAGTATAATATGAACTGTTATTGTTATATCTTGGTAGGGGAGGGCGGTGTAATACCACCACTCGGGGCAATAGCGCCAACTTGGCTGTAAGCGATACAGTTGCGAGTATGAGGACCCCGCCTAGATAATTATCTGCGCAAAGGTTGGTATTAAGTGGTCTGATGTAGGACGAACCTTTGTGACTTGCAGCTTTCATTGCGCATCAGTTTGCCAAAATGTTATTGGTTTCATCTAGTTCTGAAGACAACTTATCGTTGAGGTAAGTACCATTTGGCATTACAATATGCTTTAAAACAAACATCTCATTGGAATCAATACCTATTTAGCTGCATTTTTGTACCATTAGGGCTCCTATTTTGCAAACGCCTATTACAACGGTGGTTGCGTTCGCCCAGGAAAGCATAAAACGTACTTTACATGGGCGACATTGCTCGTTTGCTTTTCAGATGGTTCTAGAAAGAAAACGAACAGCCGATAAGGCTTAATGGGCAGAGAAGCAGCTTTTTGAAGCCATGCGTCAAGTTTAGGAGAGGAAGTCATTTAAAAGCATGCCAGTCCAATTTGGCATACTCAGGTACAGTTTACGAAATCGAATTAAATCCAATCACACTCCTAAGCCGGCCTTGGGTAGAAATAAGGTTTTTAGTGATGATAAAAAAAAACTCCTTATGAAAAAGGGCCTTTGATTTGGCTAATGTTTTTTTATGTGATAACCCTAACTGACGTTAGGTACCTAGCATATAATCTTGCTGAAGAACTTAAAATTAAGCATAACACGTAACATAACTGCGATATGTTGCAACAGTGCCTTAGGTACGTTCCACCTATGATCATATATCTCAGGAATAGGATAACACCTCTGCTGGAGAGAGGTGGTCCAGTAGGAGCGCTCTAAAGATTCTCGTACAATGGCTGGTCTATCGAGGACCTTTTTCAAGAATGGTTCGAGCACTTCAAGAAGTTTTGTAAACTGACTAAGGAAGATTCTGTTTTGCTGTTACTTGCAAAATCATGGCAGCCACATATCCTTCGATACAACGCATCTTAGGGACAACTTAAGCCGTTTAAATCACATCCACGTGGTACCAATCTCCTCTCATATGTCACACAAAATTCAACCCCTTGATTTATCATTCTATGGGCCTCTGAAGAAAGCTTTTAACAGCGAATGTGACAGATTTATGAGGATTAATACATACAGAACAAGTACTCTGTATAGCATTGCTTACATCTGTAATAAAGCATACATGAATACTGCTACAATCGAGAAGGGCGTATCTGGCTTAAAAAGTACAGGAATATTCCCTCTCAACCCGAAGAGATTTGATGGCAACAAGTTCACTGCGTTGCAGCATCCAGACATACAACCTGTTAAAGATGAGCCAGAAGATACCTCAGAAGAGGTATCGCAGACTGAATTGTACGTAAAACTGGGTGAGACTAAGATCTACTGCTGCTGAAAACAAGATTAACCTTCCAGGACCATCAAGAGGGACATTTGTGAGAGCATTGAATAAATTTTTACCGATTCGCAATATTGCAAAGGACCAGTTGAAAAGCTATTTCGATCGAAAACAGCATTTATCAATCTTACAGGAACACAGATAAAAAGTGTGTTAAAAGAGGCAGACTCGAAGAAAGGGGGAAATATGCAAAAAAGACGCAAAAAGAAAAAAAATGCCAAGAAAGTCCTAAATCCTAATGGTACGAAATAAGGATATCTTAGTAAAAAGAACTGATGCTGTAAAAGTGAAGAAAGAAAATCAAATGTTGCAGTCTCATATGCTTTGAATCTTCATATTCAAATGAGGAGGGTGTTCCCCTACAAGACATTTTTGAAAACAATGAAAACGATAACATATTTAACATTTTTTATAAAAATGTAGAAGTTTATCTTATTTGTGGTGAATGTGGCCAAAGTGAACTTTGGTACAGATGCACCTTATGCGGAAAATGGGCAAATGCTAAGTGTAGCAGTGTTGAAAGTGCCATCAACTACATTTGAGATTTCTGTTAATTCAATTCTTACGTTGTAATCAAGAAAGGAGTCACATCTCAATTTTAAGAATAGCCTATTGATACACTATTTAAAGGTTTAAATTATTAAAAAAAGGTTAACTAGTTAATGTATATTAATACAGGCCCTTTAATTCTTTGATTTGTTGTTTAACCATTCGTTTTTGTTCCTTTTAATAATGGTGTAGTGTCATTACCCCGGACTTATGGTGGTATTACTCTGGTGTCCGGGGTAATCTCCCACCCCAGGGTAAAAAACATTCCTTAAACTTGAATCCTTAAAAGATACGTGGTTGAAAAATTTGGATAAGTGAATAGCAAATTCGGAACCTAAAATAAAACTATTTTCGTGATAAAATACTTCTAATTTAATTAAAGAAAATTGTTTAAGTTTAATGTGCGCTATTACCACAGTCTCCTCTACTTTGCATCTTTCAAGAATAAGACCTTATTCTTAAGTGACGCATGAACATAGTGAACAAAAGTCTAAAAAAGTTTCTTATAGTAGTATCAAGGCAGGCCTGTGACATAATCTAGATATTATAGGGTCTTCAATTAAATAAAAAATGGGTCTTCTCTATATTGAAAAAAAATTGATAGAATCGTTATTTTGGTATTTACTTTCATGTGTGGGATAAACACTATCCGAATTATAAGTGAAGTTTATCTGTATATATCATACCACAGATAAGATATTGTAACGTTCCAGTTAACTGAATTTACGTAAATTGGGAATATTTGGACTGATTGCTACAAAAGCAAATTTTTCTTCTGGAGAGCATACCTGCAGTGGCCCAATAACACATAAGCCCTTGGCTTTCGCAAATGTTGCTTACTGTGTTATGATATGAGTAAAATTAATCCAGTAAGTCAACAACTGCTAGTTAACTCTGCTTTGACTTACTCTGAAACGTTATCAAGTCAACCTTGGACTCGTTTTCTGAGATATCAGTGACTGGGGCATTTGATTTGAAACTTGATTTGTGTGCAGGACTTGGTGTGTCAACCATCTACCTCGTTGAGGATTGGTAATGGGAAAGACAAACTTTCAAATTTGTAGATGTTCAAATAAATTTTTTCCGTACTTTAATTGCTGTATACAAATGATGAAATATATTTCCTTGCCACAATCTATTATATTAGTCCATATTTCAGTATTTACTTTCACGAACATTCTTTTAAGGCCAGAATTGCATAACGTTAAATAAGTAAGTTCAAAATCTTTATTTAAAAGGTAACACATAAATGTAAAATTTGTTTTCTCAACGTTTATATTTAAGGCAAATTTCCGGTTTACTACTCGGATAGTATGATGGACAGTTTTATGAAACAATGTATTATTTTAATCCTTTTAGAACAAAACTAGTACAAGTATTAGGTGCCATAATATTATAGTTATATTATTATTATATTTAATTCTCACTATAACCACATTTTTTATTCTAATTTAATTCTTGCCTTTAATGGTTATTATTATTATATTAATAATAATAATTTTTTAGATAATTTTAATCTGTTAAAAAAGTAAGAGTTCAAAAGATTATTTGTTTTTTTATTGGAGAAAATAGTTAATATCATGTACACAATGAGTACTACTTTGTCATTGAGTAGTGCAACTGGAACAAAATTATTTATATTTGTTAATAAATTTAATAATAACATCTGAATAAGTTTTAGGATGTTAACGTTACTATAATTTATTGAAAGTTTTCCATTCAAGAATCTAGAAGGAGGTTTATAGTTAAACCTACAAGTGAAAGGGAAAAAAGGTTGAGAGGGACAGGTTGTTTCCTGTCTCCTACGTTGCCGTTAATAAACAAGGTGCCTTCAAAACTTATTTCTCGTTAAACAATACAGTTTTGAAGGCACACTCCTTTGAAGAAGGTTGCAATACTTTTATTGGTTACATAGTTAGCAACTCTAAGTATGTTGTTTTGTATAAATAAAATTGTATAAAAAAGAGAACATAAATACGCAACATTTTTCAATCTGAAGGAGACATTTTTTCACTAAATACAAATTATAAACGAGATTTAATAGCAACCCTTAAGAAAATTGATTAAGTTTACCTTTTTATATTAACTATGTTACGTTTATTTTGGATGTATAAAACTACAAATAAATGATAAGATGTGTACGAATATGAATACCACACAATATATTTTTTTATCAGACCAGCACCTCATTAGCATGTATATTTCACATTATTTATATACATATAATAATCTAGGCACTCTGAATAGGTTTGTGATACTCGTATATTTCTTTCATCTAGGAGTTCTGATAATTACATTGTTGGAAATTTTTCAAAAGTGTTATTTTGTAACCAATGTTTAGACGCAATAGAAAACCGGAAAACCTAGCTCACTGATTCCCAGTTAAATGTTTTAGAGGACGCCTATTACCTGGAGCCATCTTTTGCGGATTCCTTAGTATCAACGTTCATACTTAGGTTTGGAAAGGAATAATCGAGGACATATTTTTAATGCGTATTTTGAACTCATACAACAATGAAATTGAAATGTATTTTACTATTACTACCATAAACACTTTGTATTAAAACTGTTTGATTTCGTGCTCACATGTTGTTGTGTAAACCACTTTAAGTGTAAATCAACTTCCCAGAGACTTTAAATATTTGTATGCTCAGAACTGAATGGCAATATATATGTAATAATAATGAAGTGAGAATTATATATATATTTTATTAGAAATAAAATAAAATTCTAAAACTTTCACATGCTCATATAGAAGAAAAAGATGGAAAACGTAACCAAACTAAAGTCTAAAATCCGTTAATTTCCATGCATAAGACTTATGGGACTGTCTCTTATTAAAATTAAATATATATTTATTGGTTAACATATTTTATGCTATTAATACAACTGTACATAAATACCTACTTAATTTATCTCCCGACAATAGTATTCTTTCTATTGCTTCATATCTATCTTCCAAATCAGAGTCTGACATTTCCAAATCAGTTAGCTGAAAGAAATTAGTAACGTTTATATCCATCATAAATATATTACAACTGTATTATTAAAATGTGTTCATAAATTACTCAATTAAATCTACCATATTATTTGTTAGATCCCAATAAGTACGAACTAAGAATTCTAACTAAATGAATTGTTACTAAATAAGGCCTGGGTTCATGGAATTATGTTCATAGATTGTTGAGAGATATGGCCCTAAACTCAAAAACTACAAGTTTCAGAAAATGTATGTATAAATTCAAACTACATTTTAATTACTTCACAGTACTGGAGGTCATCTCTGGTCACAATTGTCTTGAATTTTCATTCAGTCCTTATCTTTTTCTGAAATTGTTAATTGATTTTTATATATTGGAATTTCCTGTAGCCAGTATAACAAACCTTTTTTTGCCTTCTGATATTACAATGTATTTTAAAGAGGCATGTACTTAGAGTTTTGTTTCACTCGGTAGCGTAAATTCTAATAAATAACAATAAAATAAACTTTCAATCTTACGAAACATGTTTTCCTGGAGATCTACACTTTAGCGACAGACACATTGTATTGAATGGACGAAAAACAAGTAGTTAAATATCACTGGTGTCGTATTAATGAATATTCGATTTGCAAAGTTTACATATAAGTTTAGTTGTGGCAATTAAAACCCACAAACACTACTTCTAGATGTAAAAATAAAATAATATTTTGCCACGTTTTTCCAAAATAGAGTAAGAATAAACTTGAATTATATGTTGGGGGAGGCCTAATGTTCTTTGGAGTTTTTTCTCAATAACGAATAAATTAATAAAACTTTAAAATTGACTTCCCTTCACGTCGATGTCGCTTCACACGCTTCACCAAACCTCTATTCTTGTTATTGTTACCTGATATTTTTATTGTTGTTAGTATATATATATATATATATATATATATATATATATATATATATATATATATATATATACAAACAACATACATATATATGTAATAAACAACAATATATATATATATATACATATATATATTGTTTGTTTATTAGTTATTATAAAAACTGCAGCCCTATACACTGTTGACTTAATCCCACTCTAGTTTATCCTACTATTATCTTAAATTCTTTACTGATGTTAGTCCTTTTTATATAGTTTACTTACTGTTTTTCCTTCATAGTATTTTGTTAATTGTTGTTATTTCTTATTTTGATAGCTCTCCTTAGGCTCTATGCACTATGTTCTATAGCTATAAAGTGTTTACTAGTCTTTACACTGTCTAGTCTTGTGTACAGTAGTTGCCTATGTTGTTTGCTATTCACGCCTCCTTATTGTATGATACTATTTACTCTCTGTCCTGTAGCTCCTAAGAAAACTTTTGTACATCTTGTTCGTAATTATTTTTTGTTATTTGTAAATTAAATTTGCGTTTGCCGTTGAAATAAATAAATATATAAATTAGAATACTAGAAGTCTAAAACATGAATACTGAAGGTACTCGAAGTTGTACTCGTAAATTCGCATAAAACATAATCATGACGATATTAGCAATTTGTCGATACAAGTTATAATTATAAAAATAATTCAAATCTTTAATTCTACTCTCCACATGTGCTACGAAGTCGTCTGGAATGTCTGCAAATGTATAATTAAACTTGATATGTAGGTAATGAAAAATCATTTATAATACTTTTTCGTAATAAATTTGCGTATTTACACAAACAAATCTGATATATTCTTTAAATATAATGTTAATCCTTTCAATATTTATTTCGGTTGATATAAATTTGTATACTTTTTTCTAAATTCGGTAACAAATTTTATCCGTACTTCCATTTTGTAATGTTATAAGCATATTATTCAAGTGTATTAGTTTATTTCATAGTTTCTTAGGTTAAGGTTTTTCATACAATATCAAATGAAAATTTTATCATTACAAACTAAATACATTTTATTAACATTTCTACTTTATTACAATAATTGGTAATATACACTTTATTCATTTTTAAGAAAATTGTTTTATTTATAAATATTTTTAGAGGACTATCTTCCAATATATAAGTATTTTAGTACAAATGTTTGTGTTTACATTACATTATTACTACTGAAAAATCATTTTATTTTATTGTGCACCTATTTAAAATATTATGTTTACGATTACAAGAGTATTATTTAAGACATTGAAATTTTTCAATTGATAAAGAATAAACTTTGGAAGTTTTGGAGGGAATTAAAGGAAACAACACGAATTTAATGAAATAATAACATTGCTTGCATAGATAGTAATGATGTACAACATAGGGCACAGTAGTATTAAATGATGACTCTCACGTTATCATATATCCAGACTTTTTGTAACTGAAGTGTTAAAATTGTTTATTATAACATAGCTTGTATAGTACTGTTATACTACACGGGGCACAGTAGTGTTGAGTGATGACTCTCGCACTATAAGATTGTGAGACTCTTGGTAACTTAAGTGTTAACATTGTGTATTATAACATTGCTTGTATAGTACTGTTATACAACACGGGGCATAGTAGTGTTCAGTGATGACTCTCGCACTATAAGATTGTGAGACTCTTGGTAACTTAAGTGTTAACATTGTGTATTATAACATTGCTTGTATAGTACTGTTATACAACACGGGGCACAGTAGTGTAGAGCGATGACTCTCGCACTATAAGATTGTGAGACTCTTGGTAACTTACGTGTTAACATTGTGTATTATAACATTGCTTGTATAGTACTGTTATACAACACGGGGCACAGTAGTGTAGAGTGATGACTCTCGCACTATAAGATTGTGAGACTCTTGGTAACTTACGTGTTAACATTGTGTAATATAACATTGCTTGTATAGTACTGTTATACAACACGGGGCACAGTAGTGTAGAGTGATGACTCTCGCACTATAAGATTGTGAGACTCTTGGTAACTTACGTGTTAACATTGTGTAATATAACATTGCTTGTATAGTACTGTTATACAACACGGGGCACAGTAGTGTAGAGTGATGACTCTCGCACTATAAGATTGTGAGACTCTTGGTAACTTACGTGTTAACATTGTGTAATATAACATTGCTTGTATAGTACTGTTATACAACACGGGGCACAGTAGTGTAGAGCGATGACTCTCGCACTATAAGATTGTGAGACTCTTGGTAACTTACGTGTTAACATTGTGTAATATAACATTGCTTGTATAGTACTGTTATACAACACGGGGCACAGTAGTGTAGAGCGATGACTCTCGCACTATAAGATTGTGAGACTCTTGGAAACTTACGTGTTAACATTGTGTATTATAACATTGCTTGTATAGTACTGTTATACAACACGGGGCACAGTAGTGTAGAGTGATGACTCTCGCACTATAAGATTGTGAGACTCTTGGTAACTTACGTGTTAACATTGTGTATTATAACATTGCTTGTATAGTACTGTTATACAACACGGGGCACAGTAGTGTAGAGCGATGACTCTCGCACTATAAGATTGTGAGACTCTTGGTAACTTACGTGTTAATATTGTGTATTATAACATTGCTTGTATAGTACTGTTATACAACACGGAGCACAGTAGTGTAGAGCGATGACTCTCGCACTATAAGATTGTGAGACTCTTGGTAACTTACGTGTTAACATTGTGTACTACAAATATAATAGTAATGGTATACAAACTTGTGTAGTACAGCTAAAACAGTACTAGCATAACTAAATGTATTTAAATAGGCTAATAATAATAATGAAAATATTCTAATCTTAGATGTAGGTTTTTTTAATAATTGGACCTAGTGTTAGTAACAGCAGTTTGAAACAGAGTTCTTGATTGAAAGATTACTTGACAAAAGGTAAGAAAATAATTAAATAACAGTTTCAGTTATTTGTAGTAAATGTTGAAACTTACAGAATGTTCTTATAACTAAATGATAGTAATTGTTTACTTACACCCATCTTCAACCTAAAGTTGCTGAGTCCAGTAGTGGTTTAAAGGAAAAAGAGAAAACAAATAAATTGTCTCTGATCGTAGTTGAAGTATTGTTCTCCTTTCAAGGGGGGGTAAATTAATAATGCGGTCAAGACGTTTTACAATACAAATTGTATTTATATTACTCAAATATTATTTAAAGGGATATCACTAATTGTTTATGGGATGTTGCCCATTAAAAATGCGTTAATTCTATAATCTGATACTGAACTGTGATTCCGGATAAGAGTGCCGCTTCTTCTAGGAAACAGTTTTGTATTAATAATCGTACACTTGAATAGGAAGTTGGTACCTGCTCTCTACATCAACTGTTGTTTTTCACAATGAATATTTGTGGAAATATAACTATCCAGACTGGGTAAATAAGGTACAACACCAGTGATGAAATGTGACATAACGTTACGACGATATAACTGTAGCTGTGGACATCAGTCTGTAGCGACGATTTGTGAAACAAAATATTATTAGTTAAAAAGTCCTACAAGGATACCAGATATAGATAGGGAGGCTGCGAGACCTCTTCCCTCATCTTCTACTATTAACAATTTCACATTTGAGCAACGACATCTTACGGAAGCAGCAGATGAGGACAAGTGAGGTGATAAAGTCAATAAACCGTAGCAATTGTGTTTGTTTAGTATAACGAAGACGCAATCACAGTTGAAATAAATCACAGATTTTCGTATTATTTGCGGAAAGGGAACAGCATAAGCTGCGTAGAAAGTGGGCATTAAGTCTGATGCTTCGGCGCAGTTTGTAAGGTGAAAGAAAGGATACAGGCTGGTAACCCGCAACTGGGCGGTCTTCTACAGTACAATCCACGTCTATCTGCAACATGCGACAGGTAATTTCCTCAAGAAAACTTTAAAGCTAGGGCCTTCACTTCTGTTTTTGAAATGGAATTTTTATTACTAGAGCAATAGTGCAAATGAGACCTAGATACAATGTAGCGTGAGAGCCATCACTATACTCTGCTGATTATAATTGCATTGTTCACCATAGCGTTATAAAATTTTTAGGAGTACTGAAATATTTTCGACCTCAGAAATAGTGCACTGCCATATATCACAGTTAACAGGCACAGAACTAAGAATAAGGCAGCTATAGGTTAGTGCCTGATCAATTGAGCAGACCGGTTATATTGTTCATACAATCAGATCCATTAAATTTGAAAGCATTTATTCATTCAGCTATAATAGCGAATGTTCTTGGCAAGGCACTTTGTGCTAATCAAGGAAGGATGACAGTGCTGACTTGGTTGGGCAAGCAGGACCTAACTTTAAGGATCTATATCATCATTTTAAATATATGGGAGGTAGATGTAAAAGAAAATTACATGTAAACCGGGAGTATACCGAGATTTTGAGCACCGTATTATATATTGTGTGAAACTTGTTCTTTTAAGGCAAGCAGATTTCCAGAGAGGTAGAAGAGACTACAATAGAAGCAATACCTCTTTGACCCATTGTCTTTGATAAAGTGGCTACATATACCGGACACATACTCGCACTCCTGTAAGAGGATAAGATGAGGGCGGACACACTGCAGTAAGAACTTGACAAATTCAAGATATCAACTTTGCAGATAAAGGTATTTCTCGTAATACATTGTGTGCGTATCGTATATATCGTAATATCCAAACCTGGCTGCCATCATCTTTATAAGGGCTATTATATCGATTTGTTCGTATTCAAGTGAAACCGGGTTTACGAGAGAAATAGCGGTTACTCGTCCTGAGATCTGAATCGCCTCCATTATAGAGAATAAAATTGGCAACAGCAGTGGGATCAAGGGTTATGAGTGAGGTCATTGAACAGGTTTATTGGAGAAATAGGTAAATATATTTTACATGCGCAATTCTTTACGTCATGAATTTCTAAACTGAGTTGTTTATAGCGGCAAAGTAGTAATGAAGTTTAATTCCTCAGATCAAATTTAATGTAACCGTATAACCGTTTAGGTTATCATAAAAAGGTGCGGTCTCGAACATGGTTTGTAGAAAATTCGAATTTCTTACAGTTAATGTTGTTTTGTCATGTACTTTATCGTATCAAACAGTATTTTTCACATAATTAATCAATTTCAATATGTGCGCTCTTAGTCGCTCCATTAATTTCCAAATGATACTCAACTTCTTTCTATCAAACATTCGTTAACTATTCTTCGGGTATGGTTGTATTTGCTTCATTATTCCTGTGCTTTAAATGGTTCAGGGAGCGATTTTTGTATGAATAAACAACGCTTTTGATGTCCCTACTCCTATACAAGAACTAAAATCACAAGAGTTCAGGTCTGGACTCCTTGGAGGCCTATCCATCCATCTCCAAATTTTTCGTTCGAAGCGTCCGTGATTAATAAATTTAAGGTTGGAGGGGCATCATCTTGTTGGAAATAAAGTCGATGAATTTTTTTAAGTTCACCTAGCTGAGTAAATCAATAATTGGTTAACATTTCAAGATAACCATCTCCATTAATTATTACGCAGTTTTTCATCACACCAAACCGTTAGGCGAATCACGTCGTTTTCCAGCAATTACGTGTGAGTTTTCAGAGCCCCATTTTCAACAATTTCAAATGTCCAATATTTAAACTGCGAAATTGTAATAGTAAACATAATAATTGGGTTTCATTTCCTGCAGTGTCTGGATTTTATAAGAGTGTAATTTGAATTTTTATGTATAACTTTGTGAAATCTTGTTGGTTTTGGAGTACCTAATTCAACGCTTCGACGGTGGATGGTTATCCTAGAACTTTTAATTCCCAGTTGTTTAATTAGTTCTACCGTTCCGAATGGTACACCTGGTCTGCCGGTTGATTTCTGTTTCTTAAATAATCTAGTTAATTCAAATTTTTGTACGAAGTTATGTTATTATTGTGTCGTGGGTCTCTTCCAAATTCACGTCAGAACGCACATTGATTTTAATTTCAGCCAAAAGTAAAACACAC
The DNA here is from genome assembly GCF_021130785.1 of Homalodisca vitripennis. NCBI lineage: Eukaryota > Metazoa > Arthropoda > Insecta > Hemiptera > Cicadellidae > Homalodisca > Homalodisca vitripennis. The sequence goes on along the minus strand of NC_060210.1, from coordinate 153,084,674 downwards.
TTTGCTTTATTTTTATCCGAGAACAAAGTAACTCACTAAACTCGCCGCAACAACAATACTAAAATAGATTTTAAGGTTAGAGCAGCGTATAAACTAAATTTTGGATTCGAGGCATTCAGAGACACCAATATAACATTATAATATAACACCAAACCACATCATTCTTTCATGACAACCCTGTATATTTGGATATTATGCTTATGCTAAATTTAGTGTTTTTATTTACAGAGTAAATGCCACTTTATTTAAGTTCAATCCTACTTACTAGAAAAAGTACTTACAGTTACGGAAACTCGTTTACTCAGGGTGAGTCCATTCTGACTATTTATTAGATACACAACGACGTTACCTCTTGTCAGTTTGACTTCATGTAACGCTCCTCGATACGTAGTCCCCAACATTCTTCCTGAAACAAAGTTTCAGATTCTTTAAACATATATCTGGTAACGTATTCCAATATAAGCAGTTCTCAATGTGACACTTCACACTAAAAATGTGTCCCATATGGAAAAATCTTAAAGATCTATAAAATCTGAATAAACTTAATCTTTTCCTAAGGTTTGCTATACAAACCATATGAATCTGCCCTTTTACTCCGGTATTATGAGTTCAGAAAAACGTGCATACATATCTAAACGATATTACTCTTTATTAATAGACACAACACCAAGAATACCCAGAGGTTCACAAACATAGCTTCAACAACAATAATCATAATATAATTTATTGTATACACTGTCATACATTTTCATAGCATGCGTCAATATTACTATAAATATAAGTATAATACTAATTACAAAAGCCATAATAAGGCTATAGACCTCGCTTTCGACATCAGAACTGGGATTCCACTTTCACTATAGATAATTTAAGTATTTTCTTCCCAGCGGCCCATCCTGAAAGTAAAACGTCTTTGTTACCAGGAGACGTTTTTATGGGGACTTGAGTTGTTATTAATGGGGATTATTTACGTGTTTAATACTCTCTATGGGCTTGTTTATTAGTTCTCACGCGTGTTAAAACGCTATCGTTCTTTGTTGTTCATTTATTATATAAGATGTCCGACCCGTCTCCTATTGGCGAACGTCCCTACCAATTCGCATTCAAAACGACATTGCACGGTGACAAAGACGTTAATGTCATAGGACTTTTTTTAGTTAGATCTTGCATGATACGGGCCATCTCCATTTCATTCACAAGGAAGAAGAGCCAATGAGACCGGTCTCCTCGCCAGGTCTGTCTGTGTTATATAATTTTGTTCAGCTACAAATTATTAAATTCATTTGCTACTTACGGGTCATCAATTAACTAACTAACATGACACTAAACGGGTTATATGTGTTTTACAGTACTAATGGTGGACCCAACGACACTTACTGAGATAAAAATGCACGTTACTTTCATATTTATTTTATTTCAAGGTCTTTGAATCAATGACCCACTAAATTCAAAGAAAAGGAACGATTTCATAACAGGGATTGAAGTGATTACATCAATGTTTTATACAAACTGACCGGATTTTGATATTGTAATGGAAGATCCAAATAGAACGTGGGCTAGAAAGAGAGCAGGGTAGACATTGTTGTGAGGATGAGAGTGCCATTTAGAGGGGATATTATGTAGACTCACAAAATAAGACTTTCTTCCAGTTCCAAGGGGATAGGTCGGGCGCGCTTATCTCCACCAAGATAGGCTTCACCAGTCACTGATAATTTAGTTATCATCGTACTCAATCAAGTTGATAGATGCACTTGAATTTGTGAATATTAACACTATCTTTGGCGCAGAGAACTACAGCACATCACAGATTTTCATCCAATAAGACCGTCTTGAGTTGTGCCACAGTTAGTTTGCAATGCCATGAAAGGGCGTTAGGAGAGGGATAGACACATGTGAAAAATGCCCCTTTACTATTGTCATCGCCAACTAACGAGTATAGAATAAACTAATGGGAATTATGTCACAATAAGTTGAACTACTACCAACAAAAGATCATGGATTTAATTAAACCCATTAGGTTAGTCTATATTATCCAGATGTTTCACTTGTATACCTTTGCGCAGCCTATTTTAAGGATAAAAATAAATTTATTTAACTGGCAGCTATATTGATGAAATTACCATTATATTAAATGATCAATCCCCCTAAAACGTGAGGATAAGACTTCTTTTTAAAAATTGTGTAAGTACAAGAATCACCTTTAATATTTATTCAGATGTGTAGTAACTTTCTTACATTACTGTGACAAACACATGAAGAGATCGAGAATTAAGAAAGCAATTATACCGAAAACACTCTTCATTTCCAATTTGGTTCATGATATAAAAATACCTTAAAATTAACACCTATTATGCTTCCGCGCACGATTTGACCCATTTCTAGTACGTAGGTGTGTGTTCCCTCTTCAGCTGCGACTGAAAACTATCGACTGTCACAAATTGTTTTAGTAGGGTTTCAGTGTTAATATGTAAATTACTAATGTCATTGAAGATGAATTATGCCTACTATCTGTGGTTATTCTAAATGCTGTGTAATATAACGATAATTGCTGTTCTTGAAGAAGAATTAAGCATGTTTACCACCGTTATGATACTCCGTTGATACTCACCATTAAATATAGTTTTTTCATCAGCTTCTTCAGACGTTTTATCATAAAATTCATACATGAAGTTTGAATCCTTGTTATAAGAGCAAACAATATCAAATTTTGTTTCTCCTTTCGTGCCTTTACTTGGGGTCACATCACAGGTTTCGTTGGTTCCAATTGACTCTGTTACAAATTTATAGTTGTAGGTTGAAGTCACACCACCTTTTAACATCACTGAAACACGAAACATAGTTATACAAACTCAAGTAGGAAGTTATCCTTGATCTAAATACATAAGTCTTAGAATTATCTGTGCTAAGATAGCTACTATGATGAAAACGTATTCTAAATAAAAACAATAGTGTAAAACCAGCTTATTAGTGGAACAAATATTTTTTGTTCAGGTAAAATTAATAGCTGTGTTAGATAATATAGACACAGTATATTTCGGTACTGTGCCTGTTTGGCACTCGTGTGAAATATTTCCAAAAACTTTGTTAATAAGGATAATTATGTCATATAAAACTGTTAAATTTTATAAACTATAAATTAATTATTTTGATCTGATAAGGATACAGGCAGCAAAAACGTAGTACAGTTTATACGGATGAGCCATACATTGACATCTCATATGTCGGGTAAGGATTTGTTTGATGATTCTCACGTAATTGTCACTGGGCTATTAAAAAAAGAATGGCTGTTTTTACAAGCTTGGGGAGAAATTGGGCTAATTTCTAATTAATTGTCCACGTGGAAAGCGAGTTACCTTACTTGAGTGGAAAGCGAGTATGGTAACACGAGTATATTACCTTAGGCGATTGATTCAGGCTATGAAGGTATTAGCAGGGTGGTAGTAATAAGTCAAACACTATGTGGTAGGTTGTACGCTGTTATATTCCAAGAAAAGCTAATCTCAATTGAAGTAGACATCTTTTATCCCTTTAACATCTTTTTGGTAAATATTAACTATCAACTGTTAACTGTTAAGAAATGAAAATGAAAAAATCTTTTACTCTAAAAAACACCTGAGGAAATGAAAAAATCTATAGTTAGTTTAAAAAACACAAATACTACAGGTTAGAAAGGCGTACCCAGTTGTATTATAAAACCATGTGCACATTTAAAAGGATTGCCGTTCGATACCATTGTCTGGCCAGGAATGTTTATTGTCGTTGTTGAATTGTTTATCGTCTCACCAGACGATGGTATTGAACGCCAATCCTTTTATAATACAACTGGTGCACATGGTTTTATAATATAGCTGGGTACGCCTTTCTAACCTGTGGCATTTGTGTTTTTTTAAACTAACTATAGTTTTTTAATTTCCTCAGGTGTTTACTAGAGTAAAATATATTTTCATTTTCATTTTTTAACAGTTAACAGTTGGTGGTAAATCTTTTGTAACATTTACCAAAAATATGTTAAAAGGATTAAATAAGTCTACTTCATTTGAGATTAGCTTTTGTTCAGTAATAAGCGTAATATCTTTGTTTTCAATTAGTGCTTATCTTGGAATATAACTGCGCACAACCTACCACATAGTGTTTGACTTATTACTACCACGCTGCTAATACTTTCATAGCCTGAATCAATCTCCTAAGGATTGAACATTGAAAAATACTGATTATAACAAGCTGTTAATACAGACTAGTGCAAGCCGCGATGAGTCTCATACAAAATTCGCTTTTTCATAAAATTGTTTAACACCTGAGGTAATCCAGGATAATGGACAAATTCAATTACACGCCCTGGTTAGTGCTGAAGGGAAAGCTTGACAAACTGTGCATTTATTTAAGATACATTTATTAGGGTCCTACTTATAATAATTTTTTATCTATATGATATTTTTAGTGTTTTTAAAATTAAAATGTCTTTTAAACTTAAGTTCGAAGTTGTGTTTCTAGAAATTTGTGGTCAGAGATACAGGGACATTATTTATAAGACCATATCTTTTGGCACAAATGTTTTAATTATATTATAAATGCAAGTTACATAATTTTTTTATCGTAGTAGGTTTAAAAACATTATTGAAAAATTAAATAGAGATATAAAGTCCGTAATTAAAAATTTTTTTTGCAAAAAAGAATTTTAAAGTGTGTAATCAGAAATTTTGATAATTACCAAGTGGAATGGCACGCGTTTGTATATAGTTTTTGATTACGGAAGTTTGACTCAAGAAATATGGGGAGATGACCTTAAAGTAATGTAATACATTATTATGAATATTGTACCAATTTGTTAATTCAAATATATTACAGTACCGCTTACATCTAGGAATAATATACCAATAAAATGCATTCTTTTCTTACCTTCAAGCCATACATTGTACTCAACTCCTCCGTCTAAACTATTATCTTTGATTATTAACATAAAATCAGGCAAGTTTTGTTCCTTTATGGAATCCAATGACTGTGCAGCACGATTACCCTTTGAATAAGTCCACGTAAATTGAAGGTCATCATATAAATTATCCTTTTCTTTGGCCTTTAAAAATAGTATCGTATTTGGCAACACCTTTTCATCACAATTCGCTGCACATCTAAAATTATTCAATAAGTCAATGTAATTGATTTAAAAAGCCTATACTTTAAATGTAATTAAACATACAAATAAATAATTCTGTAAACGAAAGTTTCATTATTGGATTATGCCGTAAATCATGCGACTGACAGTCTCTGATTTCTATAAAATCAATATAGTGACGATGAGTTTAAAAAATCAGATAAGGAATGATAATAAAATCACTTAAGTGATATTATTGTTAAATTGGTATCGAAATACTGAAGTTAATAGTTTAAAAACAAAATAACTCTTGAAGAACGTCCTACAGGTTTATGACTGTAACGTCGATAGTTTGTAGTTTTTAAATGGAAGTTTTAAATTTTCTAATATTGTACGAAAAGATTTAAAAATAGAATAATACTAGTAATCAATAATTTAACAATTATTCATTTAGTAGCAAAGTGAATGTAATATACAAGTAAACAGTACACCAGTGTACAAGTCAGTAACACATTTCGCTTAGATTCCCTTAAAATCAATAGCCAATTCCATTCTCGAGATGACCTGTGAATACACAAACGATCCTAGTTAATATAGAGTGCAAGATATATGGGTATGTGTACATACACACTGTTGTGGTAATGTAAAATTCAATACGTGAACAATTTGTAAAATTGTATATAATTCGAGTTTCTAAAACCCATGAAAAAAATTTTCCGATCAGCTGTTTTATTGAACTTGTATTATATTTTTTATGTAAAAGGACAAAAGAAATTGATTTTATACGTAGACCTTTGGTTGCGTACATTTCTAAACAAGATTATGGCCGATTTAGCATTCCCAAAATGTATTACATTTTAATAAAGTTCTGGGTTTGGTTGTAATCATACATTCCATTAAATTTAGTTTCACGCTATTTCTCAAATAGAACTGGTTATTTTTAATCGGTGAGAATTTATTTGGATCGTTATATAAAATATTAATGTTGAATCTGATTTCAGAGAATGCACCAAGCAAAAGATGAAATAGAGTTAAATTAATATTCGCATTTAATTAACCCTTACTACCGGAGCTATGTACAATGTACATACAAATACATTCATATTTTGGTTTCATACCTGTGTCTTAAAAGTAATAGTAATCAAAAGATGATATTGTAAGTTTCGGATAGTTAAGTTGCATGTGCTAATTCATCATATGCTATAATATTGTACGACTGCCATATTTTTTAACAAGTGTGTTAGTTTGGTTTTATTCTTTCGCTTCCATAATGGAAACCCAAGGACATTTTTTGAATGTTTTCTGACGTCTAGCCAAATGTCATGGTTTTAATCTAAAAAAGTATCGATCTCCACGTTATATGTATGGTCACTAAGCTTTTTGCAACAATTATAAGTCAATTAGTAAGTTCATTCGAATATGATGACAGACAAACAGCATTACAAACAGACAGTAATTAAAATTGTCCTTCCCTTCGCTGACGCACAGCTAATAATAAATCAGTGAATAATCACTACTTTACTGAATTTACACTCGTTGAGTTAGTTACACGCTTCGTAATAATATACACACTTAAACATAAATATGTATTTTAAAATTTATTTTTTGCAATGGAGTACTAATCTGTCATAGTGTAATATTATACAACGTAAGTATATTTTTAATATTTTACTACTTACAGTGTACTTCTGCCACCTAGTCACGTGTCACTCAAACATAATGAAATATGTAAAATATTAAACCAAGTAAGGAAGTAAATTTACTTTAAAAAAATCAAAGGATTACAATAATTAATTTAACTTATTAAAAATTACTCAATTTTAAGAATAAATATGTAAATGCTTCTAAATTTTAAGTGTAGAAGTATCTTATTCAATTTCTATTACAAAACTCCAAAATAATAAGGATGTAAAAAAATCAAATTAGTCTCTAAATTGAAATACAGATGAGTTTATAATAATCTTTTCATAACTGTAATTTTTATCTAATAAGTGAACTTAAAATATATAAATTAATTATATACGCTATTACATTTTTACAGTAGAATTGACCTACATAATTTCAATGTCATACGGCACCATCTCGTTTTCCCCAAACACTTGTATCTCTACATTTGCAAACCTCGACTGTTTTGCCACAGTAGTATAATTTAAACCATCATAAAGATGAGTCCAAACCTTTAGAGTAAAATTGTATTTGGTGTCATAGCTCAACATATGTGGAGTTATAAAATACTTGTCGGATGCTGAAACATGTAAAATGATATGAATTACCGATTAAAAGCTAAAAGTCCAAAGATGGATTTTCATAATAAATTAAAAGATACATTTATATGTAGTTATATTATACTTGTATAATGCGTAATGTATAATAGAGGTTTTAGTCATGACGATGAGATTAGTGTCTAATATTAAACATGGATAATATCATATTAGGCAACAGTTTGTTGATACTGAAGTAACCTTGCTCTTCTAATCAAACATTTCGAATAATAATCTCTTTCTTTAACGCAACGAAAGGTATTAGATCTGATTTGGCTGTCTATCCACGTCACTACGTTTTGTATCAATCATGACCAGGAAAGATGACACTGTAACCTGCATCAACGTTGAAAAATGAAGATAACACTATTTATTTCAAAAAATGTGACAACAAAAGGTGACATTGTTTCAACTATGGCACAGGATGAACACTGTGTCCTGCATCAACTTTGACAAAGGAAGAAGACGCTTTATCTACATCAACTTTGACAAGGTAAGATGGCACTGTGTCTTACATCAACTTTGACAAGGTAAGATGATGGCACTGTGTCTTACATCAACTTTGACAAGGTAAGATGGCACTGTGTCTTACATCAACTTTTAAAAGGGAGATGCCACTGTGTCCTGCATCAACTTTAACAAGGGCAGATTACACTATTTCCTGCATGATATTTGACAAGGGATAATGCCAATGTGTTAACAGTGACACGTCATTGGGCTGGCACATTATATAATAATAAGAATAGATTTAAATGATTGTTATGTATTTAACGAGTAATAAACGTAATTCTCACAAGGCTAGCACTATACAGCAGTCTGTGTATGTAAAATATAAATATAATTATGCCGAGTGAGAAAAATAAAAAAAATCTATTTGTAGATCCTGCCCAAACAACACGAGGCGAATACTAAAGAAATGAATCTTTATTATTAGCACTTTTTTTAAATTAAAAGTTTACTAAAAGTGAAGGAAATAAAAGAATGAAAAAAATTAGCTGAACATTTTTTAAATAATTACAATTTTAATCTACTTTGATTTTTCACAATATTATATACTGGATACATATACTGGACCATGTACACTAAAGCTGAATTGTGGAAGTGTCGTAGTGAATGTACTTACCACGTCATAGCGTTTATCTTCGTAGGCCGAAGATTTGTAAAAAAATGAGCCTGGCCATTCTCAATGACTCAGTATTTAAAAACATTTTTTTCTTACTTTAAGTTGTTTCTTTAATACTTTTATTAATTATGATATTTACTATTTTAATATACCTTTGGCTTAGTAAATTTGCTACTAGGGCCAACTTTTAGTTATTATATTAACACTTTTTAAAGTATTTACTGAGATTGGTCACTGAAATTCTCAGGAACGTCACTATTATTATTTTTTCCTTAAAAATTAATTATAAGTTCGTGAAACTTAAGAATATCTGTCGAATGTATAAGGCAATCTTAAAACAATATTAATTTGATTTAATAGTGCATAGTATGACTTTGTTGCAAGTTTCGATCTTCGTATTGAGTTTTCAACGACATACAAACTATATCATTTACGTAACCAGTTTTGTAGGATTAAATATATCATAAATAAATATTGTGTTGAAGAAACCATAACCATGCGAAACCAGTACTAATATAATTTTAAATGTTGTAACTTATTATTTTACTCGTTTTAATATGTTTTACTGTGTGATGGTTGTCAGAAGATGTAACAAATTTCTCCTAAAGACAGTTAAAACAAACTTCAACCCTTAAATATAGGTTAAAAATATAAAAAAAAACTGTAATCTTAAATTCAAAAGTTGGTTTATCACAATATAATAATTGCTTTAGTTAAACATTTCAGCTTTAAATTACACTTAAATCGAGAAAGAAATAAATATAACGAATGTGTTTAAACTATATCACCACATGAATTATGTCTTTGAGTTGAACGGATGCAACATCCTCAGCCTGTGGAAAAACAAACTTTCCTCTTTCCCTCCTTTAGTGTTCCTCAAAAACTTAACTTCAAAATCCCCATCCTCGTGCCGTATTTTTTCTCCATTTGGCGAGAACTTAACAAGGATCAAATCTTTAATGGAGAGATCATTTATGATTTTGTATAAAACTGGTTTACGAGACTTAAACGATGAATCTACCAATGAAGTTTCGTGTTAATCATCATCCGAATATATTTCCAGATAATGTAGTCTATCTGGAATAACATTTACCTACTCCTGAAGTATCCTGAATGATAAATGAATGTGTAATTAAGACCAAAGTTATATGACTATATTTTAAACATTGACTTAGAAACCTAATACAGATAAATAAGATTAGTGAAAACAGTACGATGGGATTAGGCTATGAGTAACCCAGTTATTGTATACACTAACAGATGCTCTAAAATAAAATAAAATATACTAGGCTTGTCCTTTATTAATTTTTCTTTTTTATATATTTTCATAATTCCATAATAAGTATAATAAGAAAATATATTAAACAAGAAACAAAACAATTTTTTCAGTGATAAAGACGATCTTGGTTATTTCAATAAAAACAACAAATTAAAAAATAATTAAATTATTTTACAAATATTTAAAAGCGTAGTTTGTAATAAAAGGATACTGTTAGAAGGCATGTCTAAATCATTTTTCGATAAGTTATGGTAACTTGTCGGTAATTTGTTTCTGCTCTCAATGCAGGAAGAACTAGTATATATTTAATATGTCTTTCCTTTAAAGAACTGCATAAACAGCGGTTATCTTGATAGATCCTCCAATTACGTTGGCAATAATTTTGCCATGACCAGCTTCAATAAGTAGGACGCTGCTTCTAACCAGAAATTATCCATGTAACAACGAAATAAATACATGTTACTTAGTTTCAGTATTGCTTTGTAGGACCGCCACTCACAATGTAAATATGAGTAACATTTTTGTAATCTTCTTTAATTTTCATAAATATAGGTAAAAGGTGAACCCACATCGTTGCTGCGTCGCTTCGGTTAGAAAAAGATACTATACAAAATGTTTTTACTTGTATTACTGTAGTATCACTATTTTTCATTTTGATAAAGTAGGCTCCGGTATGAAGTACAAGCGGTTCGTTGAATCTCCGAAATGGCAACTTTGTATCTCATTACATTACTTTAGCTGGTATTTGTTAGAAGAATTTATTACCTCATCATTATTTAAACTCGTCCTTAAATACTTCGAAAACTTGTTCTGGTTGTAGACTTTAAATTTATGTTTCATGAAGTCAAGGACTCATAAAAACAATAATTTATTTTTAACTGTTCCACTGCGCTGAATATTTTCAACTTTCTCGTAAATTTCACGAGTATTTGTTTATCTCCTTTCACCCTCTATTATCAAATAGTTTTAATTTCGTAATAATGTACATCAGAATAATTAACCCAATTTGTTTCTTTTTCTATTTACCTGACAATTGTGTTAGTTACTTTAGTTTTTTTATTGCTTTTGCCCTGTACTGTTCCCTAATTTTCCTATGTTACCTTTCTCTTGCAAATTTTCTTTTATTTATATTGTATAATGCAAGTTCACGAAGCTCAAAACGTGAATTTGGAGGTGAATGTTCGTCTTCAAAATAATCTTATTCTTGCTGTTGACGTTTCTTTTGAGCATGTTTATGATACCGCTTTCTCTAATCTGCTCTTTGCTTTCTTTTGCCTCTTTAGTTTTAATCATTAATGTTTTTAATTTGTTAAGCCTTTAGTGTTCTACTATGTTCTCTTCCCCTTATCAGTAGATATTTTTCTGGATTTTGACGGGGATATTTTTCTTTCTCCTTCTGTAATTTTTCTTTCTACAGAAGCCTTTCTTTGGCTGTCACTAGAAGCTAGTTTGTTTGCCTATTTACCGTGCTGTTTTGGATTACTTGGATTCTTATCCATGTGAGTATTTCTGTGAAACCAATAAAAGTTTAACAAAATATTATACGATGGAAAAATTGTAGTATGTAACCCTCCAAGGCTTTCCCCTATTAAACCTAATACGCCTCATATGAAACGTGTTCTTATTTATTACAAGTTGTGCGCTAAAAATATCTAGTTATATTTCCAATAAAATTCACAGGCACAACATTACAAAAAATATATTAACTTTTAAAAGTTTCATTCTTTTCAATACAGCTATTTTTTAAATCAGATTCAGAAAACATTCAGCTTATTGCACATTAATAGATTATTATTACGAAATATAAACAGTGACAATAATAACATAAAATCCATATACGATATATTGATTTAAAATATATACACCGGAGCCTAATCTCAAAGGCCATGTTGATTTATCTATAATACACATCTAAATACAATCAATGATAAAATTTTGAAGTTTTTAGAACAATAAATAACTGTAAAAAGTCCTGACCGTCGTTAGTAGCAAAAGGTACAAAGTAGAAAAGTTACGTTTTATGTTAAACTAACTGGAAAATTCGCTAATAATACATCAACCACGTGTCTCGCTTAGGATTCCAACAACCTCCCTGCTTACAGCAGACAGTTGCCACTAGCGCTTTCTACTGGTGAATTATTTAAATAATTCATCACTGTAACGGTCGTGAAGTAAAATCCAGGAACATGAAAAAAACTTTGTTTTTGATAAACTTTTATAAGTTCATAAATGTTTAAAGCTTAAAACTTAGATCGGTGTTATTACACGTTTACTTTATATTATAAACATACTGAAAATAATCATCTAACGAAAACTGTATTAACTCTATTGAAATTTAACTTATTGCCAAGGGATGAGTAAACGGTAGTGAGTGTTAGACTTTTTCTGGGATTTTTAAAGAAAAAGTAAATTTTCTATAACGTTCTACATCACTAATTGATTGTAAGCAAGTATTTGAAATTAAAAGAATTAAACATAATTGTTTTATAATTATAGTTACACTATTAATCAAGCAGGAAAGTAAAAGCTTGTGAGACCTTTATGAGAATGGCCCAGCCATAGGCAATCGATGAATTTAAGTAAGCTCTAAATGTTTTCGCTATTTCAATGTCAAGAAAATCATAGTAACTAATAATCCTTAGAGGAAGTGAATCTCACATTCAATCATAACAAGTAAGCTGCCAACTCCCTTATCTTAAATATAAACACGTAAAGATAAGTCCAAAATTGGAATAGTATTTCGAACTATCAGTCGCTATATTCCTTATAAACTTTAATATATCTTAATGTTAAAATATATTGTATACTATTTTCGTGCTTGGATATGACCGTATAATTAACTTTTTTAAACAATGTACTTTCAATACAGGCTGTAAAAATTCTTACGTGTGAGTTTTTTGGGCTTACAGACTTCACTCACTCCTTCTGGGTCATTGGAACTGACACATGTCCACGTAACGAATATGTGGGATTGATTATTTGCTGGCTGATTTGGATCATGTGACCTACTTGCACTCAAATATAAACCATGTTTCCGGTAAATTTTTCTTTCGTTGCTTCCATCTATAACAGCAACTAAGGGCAAATCTGCTATTTTTATGTAGCACTGAAATATAAAACAGACATTTACATTATAATCATAATAAATACAAATTAAAATATAAATAAAACTGTATGCGATTTGTTTATTAATACTGGGTTTTTAAAGTGGTGTTTATAAATTAAATTTATGAATATTAAATAATATTTAAGTTATTTCTGCGAAACTGGTGTGATACTACGGACAAAAATTACGGAATTATATTTGCCACTGTTGGTTTAGAAATCAAACATGTACTTCCTAAGCCTAGTCTTGGCATGCACCGCCATTACACTCCTGTCAGTCTGACATCAGCATTATTCTTCAACGTAATATCTTAGTGATGAGAAGAATTTCCTGCTTTTCGGTTGTTCGATGATTTCCTTGACGTTGGAATTATAGAGAGTGCTTCTGTGTTATAGCATTCAAGAAGCCCTGAAATTTCTATCGTTTTGTTCTTTGTTTGTATGTCGTGTTAAAAACGTTTTATCATTGAAAATTCTTTAATAAATCGGGAATCCCCCCCTTATGAGACGTTTGAAATAATGGCACTGAAAGCAACTGTTACTCCTGTTAGTACTGAGCGAAATTTGACGATCGATTTTCTTCCTCCAAAAAAACCTCATTCGATAAACCTGCTAAAAAAATGCAAAATACTGTTTAAACTTTCTTAATTGCTATGAGTAAGTAAGACATCTCTATTATATTATAGATTCCCTTCTTTCTTTCTCAAATAAAATACATTTTTAGACAATCATATGAATTGTATCAAATCTGTATAAATAATAACAGTAAAGAATATCTAGAAAATGGTTTCAAGGGCTTGGACGTAATAAGGAAATCAATATTTTGTTTTGCTGAGAATAAGATAGTCCAAAGGAAATTATATTAATATTGATTTATAAAAAAGGGTCTTCATTAGGCTTCTGTTCATGCCCGAACCATTGTTGTTTATTTTTATCTTCCAAACCACAATATTTTGTTTTGCTGAGAATAAGATAGTCCAAAGGAAATTATATTAATATTGATTTATAAGAAAGGGTCTTCATTAAGCTTCTGCTCAAGCCCTAACCATTGTTGTTTATTTTTATCTTCCAAACCACAATATTTTTATCATACAATATTTGATATTGGTCGTAATATTTAATTCTAAAAAGTAAATAAATAGCTTTAATATGTAGGCCTTTTGATTTAGGCAAGTTGGTTTGAAACAAATCCGATATGTGCCATGTGACCAAACGTAACAAAATAAATGTAACGTTTGGTGCAACGTAACTGTAAGTCGAAACCGCTCCACTGCTGTCGTGAACCTGTTACAATTCTACGTGTAAAACGCCTTGACACACTTCAATGTAATAAATAGTATAGTACTATTAAATTAATATTACTAACAAAGAAATGGGTAAAATATTTATTTACTTACATATGAAAAATTTATTGAAGATTTTCCAACTTGAGCATTTTTTACTTCAAGCATAATCTTATATTCGTTAAATGCCAATTGAAACGGTTTGTACTGTAAAGATGTAATGGCCGTGTATTCATTCGTTGGTAGAGTATTGTCTGCGTGTGGCTTTTTGGGGTTACAGTCACTTTCTCCGGCTGCAATATAATAAAGGTACATTTAAAACTTTGTATTTTAAAAGCCGCATTGAACAATAATTATAATTTTCAACTTACAATAGTATCTGATGAAGAAAATAATTTTCATATTGATGAGTAGACTAATTCATATAAACTATATTATATATATATATATATTTTTTTACAAAATTAGTTACCTTCAAGTTACAGTGTATGGCTTTTATAAAAATAAACAAGACTAACACAATAATTTATCTAACCCTAAGAACTATCTCAGAAATAATAATATCAATAAAAATTATGTTCTTCATTATTTTCTGAGATAGTTCTTTTATCATTAAAGATATGAGATAAAGTATGAGTAAAGAACATACTTTTCATTGATATTTAAAAAGTTACCAAAATCATAGTTATAATTTCAACTGAAATTTGTAGTAAAATTTCTAAGACGTCAATACTGTTTTAATAGTTTATCACGAAAATAAATCTGTAAATTCTATTCACCTGGTTTTTATTACACCAGAACAGCATATTACACCAGCCATTAAAAGTGGATTATAGCAGTGGATTATACTTTGAAGTGGTAAAACTTGATAAAAAATACATTGGGAAAATCACAGTAATTGGCTTGTAAAGATCTCCAAATGGGTGCAGCACAACATTATTTGAGAACTTTGAAACACTTTTTTCATTCAAAATTATTGAGGTTCATCATCATTGGTGACTTCAAAATCGACGTTCTGGAATACGCTAACCCCCTAGCCCAGCGGCTTCGCGATATCTATCTTCTTTTGGTTTAACATGGTCCGTGAACTCACCAACACGAGCGTCTGCCACCGGGACTCGAACCCGGATCTCTCACTTGCCGGGTGAATGTGCTACCATTACAAAAAGTACTTTTTTTATTCTAAAATTATTGAAATTAAATTAGGCTATTGCCACTTATACAAATTTAATGAAAAAATAAAAATCATTTTACAGGTATTTGGTCTTCCGATCATATGTTAGTTTGGTTATTTAAACACTATTATGTGAAAAAGAAACGGCCAAATACAAATTAATTGAATCCTAAAAAGTAAGGGCTCTGTGGTGTAATGGTAGCACATTCACCCGGCAAGTTAGAGATCCGGGTTCGAATCCCGGCGGAGCAAGTACTTGTTGTGATTCAATGCTTATTGAAATAAAATTAGGCTATTGCCACTTATACAAATTTAATGAAAAAATAAAAGTCATTTGACAGGTATTTGGTCTTCTGATCATGTGTTAGTTTGGTTATTTAAACACATATGTGAAAGAAACAACCAAATACAAATAAATTGAATTTTATATATATACAATTATATGAAAGACTTAATACATAAATCAAATCTCGGTAGATGTGTTATATTAATACCCTGTTGTAGGTTTTATTATTTATTTTTTTTGTTTGAACATTTAAAGTTTATATCCATAAGTGAACATTTTTATCAATAATGATATTTTAAGTTCTACTGGTTATACCAGGGGCTGTTGATGCCATGTTATTTATGTGAATTACGTAATAACACTTAGGCTAATAACATTATATGCTTATAAATTTTAATAAACCAATGGTTTTATTTTCCTTACTTAATAATTACGTATTTATTTGAAGGTTATTTTTGACGATGGAAGGACTGTGAAGGAAACAAGATTTTTCCGGACATTTGCCATCTTTCTTGTTTCACTGAACGATGGCAAATGTCCGGAAAAATCCTGTTTCCTTTATGTCATTTATTTGCAATAAATATAATTTTTGTCATAGATTAAATTTTACTTTAGTTAGAATCTGCGTATTAGACTGTTTAACAGTTTTAATCAGCCTACGTTCAACTACCCATTTATACGCGACCTTTAGATAAAATTTTCGAGTGACAAATATATGAATTTATATACTTAAAAATAATTTATTATTCTGTATAATAGTTCTTATAATTCTTACAAAAATCACCTTACTATTTTATTTATTAATCCGCTTTTCGTTTTTTATGTTATGATACCAAATTACAAATGAAAACATTTTAATCTGATTGAATGAAAGTATTCAACGTTAACAGTACCATAACATTGCATACAAATATGTGGCTTGAACTAATTTGAATTGAATTTCAAAAATCCTAAATTTCAAAAATACGAATGTTGTTGGATCTATAACATAAACACCAAGAAGTGGTATTTCATAAACATTTAACATAAACATATGATATTTACCTACTTTGCCATATCTTCCACGTACTCGTAGCACTCTGAGCACAATCCGGTTTGTAAACTGAAGTAGAGACATAACTTCCGTCCGAAATGTATCGTACACTGCTCTGGATCTCTATATTGGATGATCGATAGTATTTTATAGGATTATCTATGGAGGAACCACTGTAACACGTATACTTTAATAAAGTAGCAGTTAACATTTACTTATAAGTAATCACATCATATTAGTATTTTGAGTGTACCACTTAAGCACACCATATGGAACTGAATACAATTATTTTTTATATCTAAAATGACCAAGTATTTTGGATGGAAACCATTTTTCAGAAACCACTAAATACATAGCTTGTGTGATGTGCCATTTTAATGGTCTCATACACTTGAAGTATTTGTTTAACACAATGTAACTATCGTAAACCATATTTACTGCACAGCGTGTGCCTAACCGTGTTGAAAGAGGAATTTTAGCATACAGTGATATGTTATTTTTACTTTGATGTGGCAGGATAACAAATGTTTACCTAGCTTGTTACTGAGTGGACCTTTCAGTAGTCAAGTAATTGGGCATGGCAAATTTTAATACTCAGCCTGAAAGAATACAAAAAATTTTAAAAGCCTAAATCTCAAAATGTGTTAAAACAATATATAATAAATTGCACATCTAGTTAAAGATGGGATAAGAGATTAGACATGCATTTTTATTTTGTTAGTCTGAAGAGAATTCTTTTTGTTCTTAAGCATTAGTTTATCTATAATGTTTAATATTATGATTCATGCTATTTAATATTTTTCAAGCCATTTAGTATTAAATGTATTACAGATATATTTGTTTTATCTATCCATCTGTATATCAAACTCTAATGGTATTAATATGTTTTATTTGTTCCCAATATTTATACAATAATAAGTACATACAGGTACTTATCAGCGGGGTAATATTAAAGTGTCATAATAATACAATAGTATACAGTTACAGGTGAAAATATATTATCATTATATACAAAAATATAAAATAAATATTGATAGTATTATTGGTGGCGCAGTGGTGGGCTTCTTTAGATGTAAAATCTTTATACTTTATTACAAAATGTACAGATTAAAATATTCAATACAAAAGATATAATATAAAACTTATTAGATATAGCTATTTTCGGCTAAAAGACTAAATAATGAGAGACACGAATGCTCTTTCATAGAATTAAAATTAGACGACAGTACGATTCTCGACGTTTTAAAGGGAAAAAATATGCTTAATGATACGTAAAAAGAACCATAGGCATGGACAGGAGACCTCATTGTCCGTTTCTACATCTACAACTGCTATTGTAAACAGTTGAACCATACATTATGTAATAAAATTTAAAACCTAAATTTCATTGATTATAATATCCCCGTTCCCATCCCCGGTTTCCCGGTATCCCGGGTTTCCCCGTTATCAATATATTAGGACCAAATTTGTAAACCTTGAGGATAACTGATGTCATAATTCACTTCTGTACAACTGACAAGCATAATGTAGTAGTTAGCTGCAGTATTCGTTTGGTTGCAGTTTTGCTTTACTGGGGTTATGGCTACTAATAAAATGTAACCAAGTAAAATTTTTGAACAGCCGCCATTTTGTACTGGATCAACTTTTTGAGTGCGGTTTGCGGCATTAAACTCTGCTAGATAAGCCCTTTAAAATGATGTCCATATTGACCTATGCTCCTATTTAAGATTTCCTTCTGACTCCTTGCGGGACGTCCCCATGATATTACAGAAAACTGATAGTTCCTTCAAAAAGTAGATTTTTAGGTGTAGTATTGATGTACCAAATCTTTTTTCTTTATCTGTTATCGTTCAGAAAATATTATACCCGTGCAGGACTTTATGTACACCCTGTATATTACGTGCGTACGTGCGTTGAATTATACTCTCTTATTTTTCAGTGTCGTGTTTTTAAATTCGCGTATTACCAGTGTATTGCGCCTTGTTAAGTGTGTTTCTGTGTTGAATTGTACTGCAGTATTTTTTCTGTTACCTATATTCTCAGTCCAATATTATCTGCCTATTGTTCCCGGTTATGTTTAGATCTTTGTTGCATTGTACTGCCCTATTCCTCAATGTCGTTTATTCACATACCCATATTACCTGAATATTGTGCACGGCTATGTTTGGATTTATATTTCATTTTACTGCCCTATTCCTCATTGTCGTGTATTTACATGTCCATACTATCTGAGTATTTTTTCCTGTTAAGTGAGAATCTGTGTTGCATTATACTGCCTTATTTCTTAGTAGAAGTTTTTACACCCTTTCGTGACTACTTCATATAAAAAATCAAAAGAAGCAAATTCTTCTTAAGAAAAAGCTAATGTACTGTGTAAATATTTACATTAAATATGAAAAAATAAATTGAAGTTTCAAGCAAGGAAAACAAACATTATAAATAAATTCATCGGCAGCTGATGTATGACACTTGAGATTTGAGACCTCTTGGTTTTCTTGTTTTAAGAACTAGTGGATGTACAATTCCACTTTTATCAAAATTAATCTATTACGTTTTTAAATTTCATTTTCACTTATCTTATTAATACTTTGGATGGTGTAAACTTTAAAATTTAATTAGAATATGCCATTGTATGGTGACTAAATAATGGTTTTCTATATAGCTATGGACAATGTCAAATCGGTGGCCAATTAATCTTATGAGTAAGGCTTCGATTTTTCTCGAACAGATGGTTTTTCAAACAAACTACAATAAAATTCATAAATTTCGTTTTTATTGTCATACTTGTTATTTCCCTTGATTTGATTACTTTCATTACTTTTGAAATTTGCACTTTGGATTTCTCCACCAGCACTCTCAATTGGACAAGAGCTTTTGTTTATTCAATCTTTTTTGAAGTTCAATTCAATTCTATTGCCATTAATACAAATTTGATAAACGTAAATAAAAAGTCTTGTATGAGGTATTTGGTCTTCCAATCGTATGTTAGTTTAGATATCCAATCACATATGTGACATAAACGAACAATTACAAAATAATTGAATTGTAAAAAGAAAGTGCTATAGTGTAGTATAAGTACACTCGAAAAGTAAGAGTCCCAGCGGATCATGTACTATTTGAGATTCCATGTTTATTGAAATTAAATTAAGCTGTTACCGTTTATACAAATTCAATGAATGTATATATAGGCTACTTATTATACATAGATTAAAATATACTAATTCTCAATAGTATATATTATAATAATTGTATTTAAAAACAGGACCACAGCTTGTGAACAATCATAATAAAATATTGAAATATATTGATTAAAATAGAATAAATTGTATGTAAATGATCTTGAATTTTTAAACTTGCGAGTTAGATAACTATAATTTTCACATAAAACAATAAATACTAGTAATAAAAATATATACTTACCAATGTATCATTTTTATTACAGGTACGCATTTTAATTGGGAAGATTTGTAGGATACAAAAAGTGTGAATTCCTTTCTGATGGTACACTCCTGTTTACCTGCTGCAGCCACGAAATTAGCCACATATCCAAGGACATCATTGTTGAGTATCAAAACACCGTTATCGACTCCAGGAACGTACGGCTTGAAAGGAAATCTTATTTCTGCACTATATACATGGTGATGATCTGTGGGTTAAACATTTTCAACCAAAAGTAATTGTAACTAAAACATTTTGTATGGTGTTGAGTTCTTACATATAAATTTATGTATTGTAATTTGCCCGGGATTATACAAAACCTCGAAGTAAACAATTGTATTTTATTTCAACGTATCCTAAATAATTTTAAAATATTATAAATATAAATCTATTAAATGTATACGAAAATGTATAGAGAAGGACCTCAAATAATAGAAGGTTGATTTGCTGGATACTAAATTTAGGGCGATTACAAAAGGCCGCACTCAACTCAGAGGCGCGCGCGAAAAACCTTATAGAGGCGCGCGCGCGCGCGCGCGCGCGTGTGTGTGTGTGTCTGTCTGTGTGTTTTATGTTTAGCGTTGAAAAAGAGTAAAGAAGTTGCATAGCGAGTTGAGTCCGTCACAACTGAATTATAAATATTGGTAGGTGTTGTGTAACGTAACGGTCTACACAACAGTTACCACGGAACGTGTTCCATGAAACTGCCTGTTATTTTGAAAACAGTATCATAACGAACATTGAATTCAGTCCTTTCATTGCCGTCAACGGTAGGCTACAGCTGAAAAAAGTCGAAAGCAAAATTCATCAGCTGTTATTTGAGCTGTTGGTATTGTGTGAGAATCATCTATCTACACCTGTTTATAAGTTTTATAAAACCTTAGAGTAAATTATAATTAATAGACAACATAAATTGTGTAGTTTAGTTTCGTCTATAGTTATTTAAAGTTAAAAAAACCTGTTAAACAAAAAAGTCAAAAGCTATTTTTTTGTTTAATTTAATTATTCTAATATTACTGTGTTAATGTGAACACTTGATAATAGCTGTTGATTGTATTATTAATTTCCAATTATCTTAATTACTAATCAGTCATATCGTAACAATACAGTTTTGTTATATATTGTAATATTTCAATGATTAGTGTGTATTTAAAATTTAAATTAGTTTAAAAACATACCTTTCTGAAAAATGTAATTTAGCCCCAATCGAACAGAAATTTTTGAATAACGTTTGTTTAATTTTTTTTATATTTATACGTAATTACACTAAATTTTAAAATTAATAATCTCAAAGTAAATAATAGATGTGAGACTAACTAGATTCAGTGTTAGAGTATATTTTAATAGTATCAAAGTCTAATAGGTAAATAATGGTTTTTATTTTACTAAGTTATTGTATTTTAATAACATTTTATAAACAATAGCCACTGAAAAACCTTGTCAAAGCACGAATCAGCGGAAACTGAAGATATATACAGATTTTTAGCTTTAGTAAAGAATTAACGTTTAATTTACTGAAAAGTTAAATGTTATAGTTTGTTTTTCTAAAGGAGACCCCTGACGAAGTCGGGTCACGGGGACCTCAATTACACTCTAAACATTTAACTTCAAACGTCTATCACGTTAAAATATACTTACATTTGGAATGTTTTTTAACTATTTGGGTAGTATTCACCCATGTATGAGCTCGATCTTGTGCCATGAAATAATGTGATTTAAAACGTTTTGCCAAAAAGTGAGAGTCAACTAGGGAGTCCACTACACCGTTTTGGAATAGAGCCATAGTTGAAAGATACTCATCGAGTTCAGGTAGTATGTTCCGTCTTAGAAACTTTTTTTCCTGATCGAATTAATTATGTTTGATTAAATCTTTTAAATTCGTGGAACAGAATAATTAAAGCGGGAAAACTGTGGCCGCAGATTGGTTATCCAGAGTTTTTGTGAATGTGGAAACAACCAACCTTTATGGGGACACAGGGGTGATTGCTAGCTGCTTCTTAGACAGGGTTTTGGAGTCGGATGATCAAAAGGATGTGACTATGACGTTATTTGCCACACCCGAAGCGTTTAAAGATATTGCATAGCATCATGGAGAGGGTTATTTTTGACGATGGAAGGATTGTGAAGGAAACAGGATTTTTCCGGACATTTGCCATCGTTCTGTGAAACAATAAATCAGTAACACTACGTTTCGAGATCTGCAATCCTGCAATGTTCTGGATCTGCAATGTTTCACTGAACGATGGCAAATGTACGGAAAAATCCTGTTTCCTTCATCATGGAGAGGATCCTTCCTCAATGAGTACGATTACCTTCTATATAGGCAATAAGGAAAGACTACACCACTAGTAGTTTTAACACAAAGTGTAATATATCTTGTATTTAGGCACTACCATGAGACGCCACCTTCTGCTCAATAAGGAATCAAGAAGCACGTACTACTCGATAATTTTGGGCATATAATCTAACCAATATCGTTGCTGATAAAGTTAGGTAGAGCTATCTATGCCACAGATGAAAACAAGCTCCAAAACATAAAATAGGTAATCCTTCGTCAGAAATAGTAGATCAAGTATGGAAAAAGGTGTTATTCATCACAATAGTACATTTACAAACATAAGCTCAGGAAAATTGGTATCTTTTAACTGTATTTGAGGCATTTTCAAAATGTACCGTTCTCTGACCGGTTGAAGATACCACTGCGTGTTCTGCAGTGAACCTTCTCATCAAACACATTTTTTAGTATTTCGGGTTTCCCAAATATCTCATGTCCGACAGAGCAACTCACTTTCGCTCCCAGAAATTTACAGACATGTGTTTAGAGTATGGAATCCAACTTATTTATGCTTTGCCCTATAAGCTATTCCCTTGCACGCGGAAAGAGTGAACAAAAACATAAAGGTCGCTATCATGATATTTCATAAACAGGATCACAAGTCATGGGACAGAAATGATCATTGGTATCAATTACTACTTAACTCTGCATTGCATGGCAACACCATAACATCACCAGTTTGTTTTGGGTCGCGAGATTGCTCATTCGCTGTAATTAGCTTGGAATATAGATTCATAGATACCTAATTAAAAGGATTCAGTCCCAAATGGTAAAAATTTACATCAGGCTTTATTACATGTATAACAGCCCAGAAGACGTAGGGAGAGGTTGTATAATGTTAAACGCTTGCCCATTGTCTTGAAACCGGAAGATTGGGTCATGTGTAAGAGCAATCTTATGAGCAGAGCAGCGGATGGCATGAAACAAAAGTTACTACTACTTTGGTCTAAACCTTTCGTGAGAGAATTATTCACTTCAACAGTGAGTGTTCAGCTACTAAACCAGTCAACCGGAACACATGTGCGTAGGCACACGCGTCCTATTTAAAGATATTTTTCACCATCACACTAACTCCTGGGAGCATCGTTAGGGGACACTTCTCTGTAGTGATATTAGTTTTAAGTTTCAATGTGTTCTCCTTCGCTATGACGCTAACACATAGGGATAATATATACTACCGTGGACGATTGTGATACGTTTTGTCTAAGAAATGACTTTTCGAGGTCCTCATAGAACGGACAGGTTATCTTAGAGAAACTGTGCACATAAATATTAAACTTTTCAGTGTGGTCATCGGGAACTGGGAACCAGGTAGATATTAAATTATTATAGCTGGAGCCAAAGACCTCACATATATTACTCCTTTAAATAATTGACCTGCTAGAGGTCTTATAGGCAATATGAAGGACTTTACTTTGAAGCAAAATCTTACAAATGTCATGTGTTTTCCATGTTTCATCACCATCAAGACCATTCGGATTTGTACATCAATAGAAAAGTGAAGCGAATTATTCTGAAACTACACGAGAGTCTCGAGAACGTGGGACCTTCAATGGTGGACGTGACGCTGTTGGGGAGGCGATCGTTTACCCAACACGGCCAACATCAGACGCCGCCTACCTGTTTGGACCTCTCCGGACCAGTAACCTTACGTCATTTAACCAGTAACCAGACGTATGCCGCTTCCTTTAAATCCTCCGATCAACCAGAGACTTCCTGCCTTCAAACGACATCAAGTCAACGACAGAATGACGGATCGAAGGGCAGAATTCAATATACCAAATGTAAAACAAAAAACTATTGTAAAATTTCCATTCCTTATTTAATTGAGACTCCTTCAGCAAAACGCTCGATTTGCAACCAACAAACTGGATACACTTCAGCTCATGTGTGAAGATTTGAACACATATCTACTTGTTGTAGCCGAAAACGGGTTTAACAGCAAAAACATTGAGCAATACAAAATTCCAAATTTTAAATTGGCGAACTCGCATTATCGTAATGACTCTAAAGGAGGCTGGGTATCAAACAAAATTTCATTTCAAAAACTTTTTCAATTCAAGAAACAGATGAGAAACACTTTGAAGTATTCGGTATTAAACATCAAACCCGAAATTGAAAATTAATTGTCATTGGCATCTTCAGATCTTCCAACAGGAACGAAAACATGTTTTTTTATTAGACCTGCCGAACCATCACCTTGACTTCCTTCTGATGAACGATATCAATATAAACGTCTTGTACAGTAACCAGCAAACCACAAAACGATTAGCTGATTTATTATGGTCATTTGACTTTGAGTTGATAGTCAAGACCCCAACAAGTGTGACAGTAACGACAAAATCGTCTATTGACAATGTTATCTCCAACCCCCATAATGTCGCAGTGTCTGTGGTAAATACAGCCAAGAGGCCATAATTAGTGAAACAAAACTCACACGGGAACCTCACATTTCCAATGCCGTAAGAGACAAGAGGCCAAAAAATATCCCTCTTATCAATTCTTTGCTTTCGAAAGAAAAGTGGGACTTTCTAAATCTACCCCAACCTTTTGAGCAACAGTTTTAAACTTTAAAGAGTAATTTAAACTTTTATTTAGATCTATTTTGTCCAAAAAGAACTGTCAAAATTTTCCAAAAAATTACAAACATTAAGTGGATCTCTAAGAAAATTCTGTTCTAGAGAGAAAAACTAAATTTTTACTCCGAAATTTATAAACAAACACAAGACGACGATTTAAAAACATTTTGTCGCTGATGATACTACTCTTTGTGTCAACAAATCTTCGAACTCATATTTGGAATAAAACGCATTTGGAATGAACAATTGAGTTCAACACTTCCATGGTCTCAATCTAAAGACAAATTCTAAGTGTAACGTTTTGAAGTTCACTTTAAACTCAGCAAACTTTAAGTATGGATCAAGCGTTATGTTAGTAGATACAATACTAGAAGAAATCTATTTCTCGGAATTCCTTGGCATTCCTTAGTCAAGGTTTGACATGGAATGCTCACATTGATCACGTTTGCTCAAAAGTAACCTCAGGCATTTATCTTTTTTGGTCTCCAGCCATACACTGCCCATGTCTAGTTCTGATAAAGGCTTACTTACGGATTGGTAATGTGCCTTTGCCTTTACAAGAGTGTTCAAATTACAGAAGAAAGCGATCCGAACCATTGCAAAATTGAAGTATAGGGAGTCATGCAGGTCAACTGTCAATAGGTTGCAACTGTTAACTCTCTCTAGCCTCTACATTTTGGAAACAACGTTGTATTAATTGTATGTCTATATGTGACTTGACTACGGGCCGAGAAATGCATTCGTACGAAACTAGAGGTAGAGACAACTACCGAACTGGGAGAAACAAAACGGTGGTTTATGAACGCTTGCCTACACAGTTAGGGGTATTTTATTAACAGATTGCCTAGTGAATTAAGAACCGCCTCTACGCTCAAGTCGTCAAAAACTCTTTTGAAACGTTGTTTGTCATCTAATATAAATGAGTTTCTAGAGTATGACTGGGAGACCACACAATAACACGGCTGGCTCTCGAAAGAAGTAGGAAGAATAAGTGCTTGATGAATGTAGAATGAGTGGTTAAATGTATATCTGAATGAGAGGTCGATGTGGTAAATATGTCCAAATTTTAACACATTTTGATGTTTTGCATTTTGTCTCAGCAATAAATAATTGACAAGTATAACGAGGACCCAGTATCCTACTTATTGAAACGTCATGTCATCCAACATTTAGGCTTGAACGCACCGAGAGTAGTCATACAAACAGTAAAAATTACAATTATATCTTAAATATGCTGTCACCTAGTAGTTTGTGCACTGCGGAATGTATATATGTCCAGGTCTAGCCTGATCTAAGGTTATCCAAATGTAGTTTAGATAAGTTTGTTGCTCGAATAAGCATTCGTACGTTGTAACTTTAATTTGTATTATAAATGTTAGGATTGTGTCTACTTTGTATTATACTGTCATGGGTATTTAGGTAGGTATAGAACAGGTGTATACAGAAATCAGACTCTCAGACACCGTTGCAGTAGTGGTAAGTCTCATTATTTAAATTGATATAACGGACACGTAAGTTCAGCAGCGATCTGTGCATGATTTGTGCTGGTTTGGTAGTTATTGCGGTTTTATTCGTTTTATGATGAATTTCTCCACAATCTTTGTAACTCCAATTTTTATATATGTGATCTTGTATCACTTTAAATGAAGGGTTTTTTGCACGTTAGTTTATGATTGTTATATTAGAAAGATTTGAGTATTCCTTTTATCTGAGATCGGTGGAATAGTTTCATGCGACACAGGCAACCATTATCTTATATCTCAGATCCCGTATCATATCCATACTCTTGGCAGGGTATCCGGTTAAATGTACGAAGTTCGGGAATCTTCTCCCCTTCGTACGTCGCAATATCTCCTTTTTTGTCTTAGTAGTATTACTTTCACGAACGATATGTTGGGACAGCAGATATCATGTCTAATAACATCGTATTGTTCAAATCGTGCACATTTACTTGCTTGTTTTCGTGGTCACATTAACAATTGAATGGTTGTATATGGGTTCAGCAAAGTAATGAAATATGAGTCCAGAGCACATACAACTTGGTCTATAACGTACAACATAATAAACCACAATATTAGCATAACATGCGAGCTGACGGGGACTACATCGATAGATCTTGGAGAACGAGGGCATGATCCGCAGTCTTCTGCAAGATTCAACGGCGAAAAACAAATCGGGTGTGCGTGCGATAGTGTTCGTGAGCGGGATAATTTATTTTAGGCGACATAGCGTCATGAATTAGTTTCAAGTGAAAACAAGATGTCAATTAAGAAATGTTGTCATTAGTTTTAGAAAAGATACTTTAGATAATACCAGGGTTTTATAAATGGTCTTAATGTGTTTCCTCTCATTCTTCAAGGTACCTGTACCTATAGTTATTAATTTAATTATCATGTTTAGAGATAAAATTAATAGTTTGATATTGAAATACTTAGTTAATAATTTCGTATAATTTATGTCAATGTCTTAATCTGAAAAAGCTACTCAGTAATTTTACTTACGTGAAATTTATTTAAATGTTTACATATTTTAAAAGGAAAGGTTGTACACGCTTAGTTCATGAATTAAAATAAAGTGGACTATAATAATTTTGGATGTGATGTTTAGGTATAAAATTTATTATTAAAATCAGTTAATTATAACTTGTAGTATAGAATCCAGTATAAAGCTCGTGCTTAGTATTAAACTATTATTTGCTAAATTTGCATTTTTAATCTCGGTCAATATTCAAAATTAACTCAAAACAATTAGATTTTGTTGTACATAAAGTGCGTGCTGATTTATTTGAGTGTGTAGCATTACCGATTAAGACTACTAACTCGATACTCTCACAGTAGCCCTAGCTTTAAGTATATTATAATTCACAGCTAATTCTTACTTGGTGAACCCCTAATCAGACTTTTCATGGTATAATCTTCCTACAACCGTACATTTTTCAACTGTTTTATTTATACAAGACGCAGTTATTTTTATAAATTACTCTACCCATATTTTTTAATATCAAAGCACCCCTTAAACAGGCAATAGACATAACGATCCCCGCTTTGATAGTTCAAAAAGTACTAGTAGTACTAGTAGTTTTTTAGTTCAAACTAAAATAATTCCTGATTGTAATGACGAAATGTTTATTACTGTTTTGCAACAGAGATGTCAGAATTTCTAGGCATTTATTTCATAGGGTTTAAAACATTTACAAACAATGTTACTGTTGATATTTTAAAATCAATATGTAGTATTTTTGTAAGTAATGTATTTGTATCATATTTTATGTGTTTTAATTACTAAGTCTAAGTGTAGACTAATGCGCAGCGAAGTGAAAGTATTCGTGAAATGTACGATTACTGATGTATCATGAGTATAGTTTATTATGATTAATTAAGGAATGTTTTAGCTTTGTTTGGGCTCTCGTTTCAATAATATCTCATAATTTTGCTTTTAGATCGTCTGAAATTAGAAAACTTGTTTACCTGTCACATTCTGTCTACTTAGCCCTTCAAAGTTACACCTAAGTTTCCTTTTATTCTTTCTGAAACTGCAAAATAAGTCAGTATTTTATCTAAATTTCAAAATGATTATTCATTTATTGTAAAAAGTAACACAATTCGTGAAACATTTGACATATCGAGATTTCTATAAAAAGGAACTTTTATATTTGTTAAGCCTATCGCTGCAAAGACTTATTAATCACCACGAGCTATATATTTTGTGAAGCCAGATAAAGTTAAGAATAAATTGGCTATCTTAGATTATAATATTTATTACACTATCACACTTCACCAGATATATCCCACCAACTGAAAAAATGTTAAATAAAAACTTTGGTTACTAGTTTATTTATTATGTTATAACTTATAATATTTTATGAAAGCTGATATTTAGGGAAACATTTAGTGGAAAAACTATATTTTTTAAGTTTTAAAAACTAATCGTACTTAAAATAATAAATTTAACCTTACATGTACTATTTGTATTTTTACAATATATGCTATTAAAAAGAGCCTTGATACTTATAGTTCGAAGAGTCCTTTCCATGAGGAGATCCTTTTCAAATGCTTGATCTAAGAGTTGAGTTGCAATACGGCGGATTTCGTCCATTGTTATTTATGCAAATCTTGGTTTCATATCAAGATTATCGGGGGTTCGTTTACATCTTCATGTTGTTCGGCTACCTTGTTTGGAGATGGTATCAGTTCATCTAACTCCACTGTGAGTTCCTCGTCATTACCTTGGAGCATTTCTTCGATATCCTGACGGTCTATTTCAGGAAAACACTAACCCTCGACGTTGGGATTGTTATCCACCACTGATGTTTCTGTTAAACTAAACACTTCGGAATCAATCACTCCTTCACATACAGCTTCAGCCCATAAGTTTCGCACAACATGCATTTATGATCGACGACCTCACTTCATTGATTAAAAATACTGTTAGTTCAGGGGCGTCATTCATAGATTCTAGGAAAATTTAAAATCTTCTACGTACATAGTAAGCCTTAAAAGCCGAAATCACACCTTGAGCTAATGGTAGTAGGATCGATGAGGTACTGAGGGCAGGAATATGACTTAGGTGTTTGGACGTTCAATTTAGAGGGGCTTTTTCAATCACCAATAAGTCCTTGAAAGACAAGTCATTGGATTCAAGGGAGACCTTCACCTCTGGGAATAAACGGTTGGCGAACCAATCACGAAAAATTCTGCCGTGTCCCAAACGTGTTGTTACCTCCAAAAAAATGGGACGTCATTCATACCCTTTCCTTTGAGAGCTCTTTGATTGTGTTACTTACAAACGAGCAGAGTCTTAATCATGAATCCACTAGCATTAGCACAAAATTATATGGTGACTTGGCCGCAGTGAACCCCTCCGCGGTTTTTCTCCGATCGTGACAGAAATGTTCTCGAAGGCATCATTCTCCATAATAGCTCATCTTCATTGGCACACTTTTCAGTTTTTTCAACTCTCATGTCTCGAGAAACAGGAGCAGTTTTGATACAGAGAAGTCAACTTAGTTTCAAACTATCTCTGATTTTTCCTCGTTTTCTCGAATCTCGGGAACCCTCCACTAATTCAATCCCAACTTTCTAGTGACTGAAGCAATCTTATTAGCTATTAGCCAATCAATAATTTTTAACTTTGTAACTAAAGACAGCATAACACGTTTGCACTTTTCGACCTGAGACATCTTAGTTGATTAATGCTAAGAAGGAATTTGTTCTTGTTTGAAGGTTATTTTTGAGAATGGAAAGATTGTGAAGGAAACTGGATTTTTCCGGACCGCTTTGGTTGCCAATTCAAAAAATGAACTAAAAAGAAACCTAAAATATCAAACGGATCAGATATTTGTAATAAACTAATTCGGAGTCACAATATGGTTTTAAGAAGTTCATCTAAGATGAACCAATTATAAGAAAAAGGGCACATTCCTGTCCCTCTACCTTTTTATTTCCTCCATCTTGTTTTGTCTGCCGTTGGCCGTTGGTTTGTCTTGCTTGTAATTACCGTTGGGTAGTGCCCTCTGGTCAGTCGTAGGTAGTTAGTAGACGAATGCAGACGTATTGTAACCTGCATTATGTAGTACAGTTTTAATTATTATTTTTATGTATAGTTTTTTGTTAAGTGGGTGTCTTTAGAGTTAGTGAAGTTGACAAACAACATGGTGGTTGTGATTCCTGACTTAGGCGTGCCACAACACTTTGGTATGATTTGTTTATTTTAACCTTTATGATTGTTTATTTGTAATTATGTATTAGGTTAGTTCTTTACTTGAAGAAGAGATCAGATTGCAGATCTCGAAACGTAGTGTTACTGATTTCTTGTTTCACTGAACGATTGCACATGTCATGGAATTTGTATCATTAACACACACTTATAATAAAACACACAATCAAGCCAAGTATAGAAGTTTATGTACGCTCTGATGAATGATCTCAACAGACATATGTAGGGAGGAATGTGTGCTACGTGTGGAGTGACGATGGCATATGGTTCCGGTGGATATTTATAAAGTGAAAGGGATAGTGAGCCACTCGGCAACGGCAATTTCAGGTAATTCTCACAAATAATATATCGTCTTCTGTGCAGTGTTGAACAAACCTCAACTTGTTCAGTCATGAGTAGTAGACTTAATATTGTAAATATTTACTTTTTATTTATTTATTTTTAGCTGTTCCGTGGATAACGGGAACCCGCGGATGCCGGGCCTGTGGATACGTGACGATTACTTACACACGTGAGTTTAAAGTACAAAATTATATTTTACAAAATGATTAAGTATGGGAAGAAAACGTTAGAACTCAGTAAAGTAGTATAGGCAAACGAAGGCTGTAATTGATTAACCTGTATTTTCTTATTCTGTTATCAATTCCTTTCAGTTTAATCAAACTTTGATAACCTAAACTAGCAAAGTTAGTAAATTGTCTTGTGAATTGGTGGAACAACTGTTCTGAACTTTGAAAATTTATGGTATATACGAGGTGACATTCATTAAAATATTACAATTTCATTATTGATCAATAATGTGACCTTATTCATTAAAACAAATGTATCTAGGCTAATCTATAACTTTTTTAGTAACTATAGTTAACAAAGCACAATTTATTGCAGATATCCTTAACTATTCATAACTTGTTCCAGCACAACTTTAGTGGTATTCTACGATTACAACTATGATTTCTATACGATAATAAGAATAATTAGTACAATCAACGTAGAAGTATTTTCTGTTCTAACCGTTTGGAACTACGCTAAAGTTAAATTAAAACACCAAATAAAGGTAAATATTAAAAAAAACTCTCTCAAACTGTTTAATGCCTACAGATAAATATGTTGAACGGGATCAAATTGTTTTAAAGCAATTTATCTGAGGTACATGATACTTGACAATAATACTAGTAGGCTACATAAATAAGGGCTTTAATTTTCCATGCATTGAACACAAATAATTTACCGATGTGATAAACCAGGATTTTATTATTAAAAGTTTGTAGCATTAGATAAATAAAATATCATTTCAGTACGAGCAATTAAACAAAGAACTATCAGTAGCACTCAGTTTGGGATATTATTAAATAAGACTTCTGTCACCATTATTATCGAGAATATCATGTTCAATGCTCAATTTCGCTTGTAACGGAACCTACTTCTGTCACTCTCCCCTACGTTTTGTCATTGTTGAAGAAAAATCTCTGCTACCTGTTGTCAACCTTCATTTTTATCAAACAAGTTGCACCCTCTATTATTTAAAGTCCTATAGTACCTATAGGCTACCCCTTCAAGCTATTATTAACATACAATAATATAACATAAAACATAAAAAATAGTCCTTCTTTGTAATAATACAGATTCTCAGACAGTACAATTACTGTTATATACTTACTATTCTCATCTTTTTCATCCAACTGCCACCCTCTATAATCGCTTCTGGTAAAATAACCTTCATCATGTTCAAGTGTTATAACTGATGCGTATGTAAATCCTAATAAATTATATATTGGTCGACTGTGTGTAAATAGGCTTTGTGTTTTGTATTCTCCGACAGGTATAGGACTGTAAAACTCCCAAAAAAGACTGTAAACCAAATAGTTTATATCTAGCTCTGAAAAGAAACAAAAACACATGGTTAAATAAAGTTGTAGCCGTATATTCAGTTTTTTAATGTTTTTAAAAGTGAGATATAAATAACTGTAGGGAATTACAAAATAATATTACTAAGCCGGGTTGTACTTATATAGTCATTCTATAAATAAAATGCGCTCATGAGTACTTATCCGGTCCAGCAGTCTTGCGGTTATCTCAAGGAGGACGAACAATGGAAAAGCATCAATTCTGGTTCTACCTACCCTTTATTCTCATTTATCTACTATATTCTCATCAGCCAATTAAAGCGTACCAATCCCCTCCACCTCAAAATTGGTGATTGAGGACGCAGTGGTATGGTATGCACAAGTATGTCCGGTATTTTACTCGGGTTCCATGTGATACTATTTATTTTATACCGTAATACTCCATTTTACATATAATAATTTTAAGATAACGATATGAATTATAGAAAAATTCAAAAGTATCAATAATGAACAATACAATAACATGTTGCAATCACTCCAATGAACATGTGTGTGATAAGCCAAATCAATAAGCTAATTTAGTATACTAAAATAGTGGCTCTATAAATAGTGGTGGTACGAGGAAAATCATATACATGCTAATAACGATAATAGTATTAACAATAATAGCAATAGCAAACATAACAGTAACAATGAAACAACGCATATAAACATAAAGCAACCAGTAAACTCGTGATAATAAATAACTTAAATAGACTATATAAGGTAATCGAATCAAATAACAATAACAAAATATAGAAGGATAAGGTATAAAACACTACACGCAATAATATAATATAATGACTTAGAAAGCAAATTGATCATGCGGATGGAAGCAAGAGGTCTTGCCTCTGTGTATTTCTCTGAAGTTAAAATTAGATATTAACCATAGTAAGATAGATACCCATAATCTAGATTTGGTAATGAAATACGTCCTTTCTTTAAATAACATCTTACAGTAATTCTAAAATTATACTACAGCTGTGGTATAACAATTCTACATTCAAATATCAGGAGTTATAATATACACATACTAACTCTTAATTATCATGCTATCGGTAATAACTTTGACATTATTGTTTTATCAGAAACCTGGTTAGATGAAAGTTAAAGTACTGCTGTTTGTATGGGTAAAATGTGATAATGAACAAACGATATGTTAACCGGAATAATGGTCCAGTCAGTGCAGAGACGCTTTGTGCGATTTCTGGAATGCCGTTCTGGGATGAGATACTTTGACGTCTCAGTGGACGAGCTGTCGGCTGCGTATGGTCTTCAGAGTCTGAAGTGCAGACGAAGAGTTGCTGATATCTCCGTCCTGTACAGGCTCATAAACTGCCAGATCAATTGCTCCAGCCTACTTGAAATGATTCGGTTTCGCATCCCCACAGGAACAAGGCAGCAGCATTTGTTCGAGCTGAGTCATGCCGCCAGGAACTACCTCCGATATAGCCCCATCCCACGATTGATGCGACTCGGCAACGACATTTGCTCGTCTGTGGATTTTTTCTCCACATCCCTTCGAGCCATCAAATGCATTGCTGCGGACTCCAGCCCAGACCTGCATTAGTCATCTCTTCTAGTCATAATCATAGTCTTATTGCAATTTTTTTTTTGTTATTAATCACATTCTCTATCGTTTTGTTATTCTATAGAGTTGTTATTTATTAGCTTGTTATTCATTACTCTGTTATTTTTGTTTTGTTATGGTTATTATTAAGTCCGTTGTTTTTGTTCTTTCTGTTATCTTTGTTAACTGATTCGTAGTACTTTCTAGTCACGGTATTATTAGCATTTGTGGCAGAGTTGTCGGATGTCTTCGTTGAGTAAGTATTTGAGTATTCAATGTCAGATTTAGCTGTAAGGCATTGCATTGACAGTTAACCATCTTATAGCATAGCTATTGTTATATCCAATTGTTTGTTTTACTCGTTAAGTTTTTTGCTGTTTTTTTGCTGCCATCAACTTGTTTGAAAGTTTAAATTGGTGTATTGCCGTTGGAATGTAAATAAATAAATGACGTAATTGTGTTTCAACAAAGGTTTCCGAGTAGAGTATGAGGAAATAAGTATGCCTAGGGCCAGAAATATCAGAGTGGATATGTACTGTAGGTTGTCGTTGAGCGGCCACTTTGCTCGCGGTGTATCGCAGCCCATCCTCAGATAATGTTCTCGAATTATTCAATAATGACCTTGAATCATATAACAGAAAAGACCCAAGGACAGAATACACTAGCTAGTTGGTGACGTCAGTTCTCGCATTTTGCAGGAAAATCAAAGTTTGTTATTACAACATTATCTTGACATATTGTACGGCGCCTGCTTTGTTAGTTGTATAAATATTCCAACTAGATTTACGGCAAACTCATCTAATTGGATCAATCATATTTTTGTGCATTGAATCGAGCTTAATAAAATCAAGTATGACAGATCATTGTCTAATCGTTATTAAATTTTGGACATAAGTACTTATTGTCAATAATATAAATAACAGCAACATTGACACATTTTATAAAGATTTGTTCCGTAGATCGATTTTTTAGCAGGACTTTTTACGAGTTTAGATGACGCGAATTTAAGTTTTAATGTCCTTTATGAAATATTTCAGACCATAATGGAAAAATAACAAAAGTCTAAATTTTGTTGGGCTAGAGATTAAATTACTAGTAATTGTTCTTTCAGCTGGTAATACATAGATAATAGAGTGTGACAGACGGCTAGTTCTTTTAGCTTCATCAGCAACCTTAGGTTAATATGGTTAGAGATTGTAATCCTCAAGATATTGCTGGAATTTGAACAACGATTGTTCAAGCGTGATTACCAATTGCATAATGATTGATCTTGCATAAAGAACGCACTAAGTTATTTGTTGAAAGTATCCTCTTGCCGCAAAAATTACCTAGAAAAATCTAGGCAAGCAGACTGAAGTAAACTTCATCTGTCTCCTCATTTCCTGGAAGGCGATCCCCTGTTCAGGATTTTACTACCAAGGTAGGTCCTTCTTCAAGTTTTGATAATGGTTGAGTCTCAAAGCCCAAGAAAACCCGACCATCCCAGCTGGCGATTCCCAAGAAATCACCTAAGATCTTGGAACCGTTCCTCTCCGTATCTATCACTGCGTATCTCTCCCTACTATCACTGTTCATGAAATTCTATGTGACCCAAGTACTTGAACTGAGTTTAAAAATACACTTCTGAGCATTGCGCCGCTGTGCGGTCTCTCTTAAAAAAAACTATCCCTACTAAAATCAGCCCTCACTCGTGATGGCCATCAAAGGACCGTCTCCAAACCATCAAGGTATACAAATACCTTTGGTTCCGAGTCTGGACTAGTCACCTTTCTATAAGAAGCGGTAAGATGACGCTGCAGAATTCACACTAAAAGTCATTGAACCGAAACAAGCTATCTTCAGGAATGGTGAAAGCAGGTATGGTGTGAATTGATGGAATGAGGGAGTTGCTAGTAGCTCCAATATAATCCTAGCGTATTTATATAAAGAACTAATAGCAGCATCAAAATCGGTGAATTCCGATAACAGAGTTGAGCCATTCTGTCAATTTGAGCCATAACAGAGCTCCAAGATAATTTATTTTATTTGAACTGCAATCGCCTTGATCAAGATTTCTAGCCAGTGATACTGTGAAACAGCTGGAAGCGTGGTCTCAAGAAAACTGGTAAGTTCACCTGCCCACACTCAAATAAGAGTTTTAAAGCACTCATCCGGCTGCTTTCATCTTCTCAACTACTGACCTTTAGCCGTACATGCTTTTCATCCATGTCGCAAGGTCGGCCCGTTTTCTTCTTTCCGAAGCCGTCTTTTCTTCTTTCTTTGTGGAATCCCCGTCTACGTCAACACCTCCACAAAGGAAGTGAGAGTGTCTTACAGGGCATGAGATGCTGCATTTTTTAAGGTTCCCAGAATTTCAAGTACTCACTTAAACTCCCTGTGAAGTTCTGTAAACATCGCCATATCTGAGGGCGTAAAGTTGGGGTATTTAACGTAAGATTCAGGCTGCACCACCAGAACTATTCTGCTTAGTGGGAATTGTACATGAACGTCGTGTTTTATTGCACCCTGTCATGTCGAGTGAAGTAATTGTCACTATACAAATTTATTAAAACTTAATACAATCTCACACATTGATAGTATTAAATTTATAGGTGAGTTGTAAAATCAAGTATTTACGTCATCAACTTGTCACTTGCCAGCATTATATCTGCATTCATTGGGTCAGTTTCCTGGTGAACAATAGAATACAGTGACTACCCAATTCCACTAGGGAAGTGATACTAGGCCTCTACATTTACATAAATCGATATCTCAAATATCTGCAGTAAAAAATATCAAAAATAATTACCTTCTACTACTCTTTTGTTTTAGTAAATTTAGTTATTTTATAAATTTAAACGAAATCGTCTCTAAAAAAACAATATAGGTTTAGAAATTTTAAATTCACTGGTGCGGCAATAAGTTGTTTTACGCGTATTTCTGACATAGATAAAAACAAGAGATCGGAATCACGATGGATCTGACTAGAGCATTCACTCATCCTCATCTTCTGGATTGTTTGAGAGACCTTAAGCTAATAAGCTGGGGCTAAGCTAGCTGAGAGAGGTCGAAATGGATTACATTGTTTGAGCTCCTATATCTTTCAAAGAGAGCAGTGTATGCTGATAGAAACCGTCGTTCATCCTAGGGCCAATAAGTTTTGGTGTCCCTAAGGGATTTATTCTTGGGCGAGTACTCTACAGCTATATCCACAGATATGTATGATGATTCTGTCAACGTTAACTGTATCACCGTAAATATACCAGTTGTTGAATGTTTAAATTTACATCTGAATCTTAAAACGTTGTTTGTTTGGCACTTTCTGGATATATTAAATCAAGTACACCTAACATGCAGAAAAACACTACATTTTCAGAACAGATGAGTCACATCAGATGGTCAGTTGCAATGAAATGATTCCAATTTTCTTGTTAAGTGACCACTTAAAAATGTTACATGTTGATGATACTAACAATTTCGCCGGTGAACCCAAATTCTAATACGACGAAAGTTTTGGATTTAATTCATTGTACTCTCTGACATAAGTTCAGCATACATATGCTTACCATACATAATGACATGCTGAACGTGTGCCGTGAAATACTCTTGACCAATCTTGTCAAAGGTAAAGGCAATAGTGTCATATCTGACCGCCACCTCGTACATAAAAGTATGTTTCAATGTCCTCATAGATAAGGTCTTCAGGATCTAAGGCCTGGTTGTAGGGAATGGTAACAAGGAGCATTTTAAGATTCGCAGTTCTTGACTTAATATGTTTCTCTGGGTAACGGTAAATATCCATCTGCTCCTTGATAGTCACGTTATTGGACCCCGTAATGAGCACCTTGCCATGTGTCTAAAGATGCTGAAGAGATCGAAGTCGGGTCGCCGATACCGCTGATCGTAATCGGAGAGGTGACGAACTTTCCTAGTACCCCAGCGGCTGCTGGAGCATGACTGTCTTCACTGATCCTTACCGTACTGAAGCCAAAGGATGTTCTCTGCACCTGGATGGGCTTTGACAATAATACTTCTTTTTCGCTTTTACCGTTGTCTTTTCTTTTAGATGTAAAGTTTTGTTAAAACATATTATTTAGAGTTATATGCCTTGGAAGCTCAGGTATTTTATGTACTACCCTTACTCCTTATGTATGTTACTTTAGTGCACAGGCGTTTTTTATTCTGAATTTTAGTCTAATTCTAGCTGTAGGCACTGTATTTAAGCATCCTGAACCTTAACTGAAGTTTTTAAAGTAACTATTTGTTCTTTTCTTTCCCAAATATTTTTTACACTCCTGTGTCGGTTTCAGCTGCACATTAATATCTGTAAATTTAAAATTTTAGGTCGATTTTTCAAAAAAAGGTCGTTTAGTGAGACGATGGCTTTACTGACCTGAACAATATGTAGTCGTAAGAGCTTGGTCAAGTTTAATAGACCAGTGTACGGGAACAATTAAAGGCGGACTTAAAGGGTAATGTGTAATAGCTTAAAGGGTTGTTCATGGTAATAGTTTGTCAGTTCGAAGTAGTTGTGTACCTTTTCAGTAGAGTAGTTCAACAACACTTAACCTTGCTGTTAGAGCTCTTCTATTACTGCCTTAATCTGATTGTTTTCAGCTACTAGGGTCTCTACATCCTATCAATAATCGGTAATTTGGCAGACGCAGGGAGTGTTAACCTCAAAACTGGGTGAGTGCAGGAAGAACGTGATTGCGGATGACTCGACGGGCGTAACAGAAGACGAAGAGACGGAAACTACTGTGGATGATGTGCCAGAATTAATGGCAATGTGATATGAGACATTTTTCATTTTTTTCATAGGACCGATGTGTGAGAATACATACAGTCATAGTTGATATTTATCCATTATTTTAATTAAAGCCCCTCACGCACTCCCCAAAGTCTGTTATTTATTTTAAGAATAGCAGTTGTATTCTGAGAAAATATTACAATCTAGATTAAAGTGTCATGTTTGTCTACTCTGTTGCAGATTTCGGTTAATGCCTTACATATTGATTTATTTAACATAAACAGTTTTATTCAGTCTTTACGTATACGCTCTAAATTA
Source organism: Homalodisca vitripennis (assembly GCF_021130785.1). Lineage (NCBI taxonomy): Eukaryota > Metazoa > Arthropoda > Insecta > Hemiptera > Cicadellidae > Homalodisca > Homalodisca vitripennis. Next base: position 153,045,474 of record NC_060210.1, on the reverse strand, counting down.
CTATTAAGTAACTGGACGGTAAGGTTTAATGAGTAGATTACACTAAGTATGTTGGCTTTATGAAATATTGTAAATATTTCAAATGTTTAGTAAAAATCAAGTTTTATACTGATGTAAGAATGAAATCTAGATTGAGAGTTCATATAAAACTTTTTTGCTATTTTCTAAACTACTGACCAGTGTTATGTTATTAATAGAAAACAGTTTTATTCCATTTTTTCCAATACACTTTGATTGCTGTTACCTTTTTTGTGAAAGAGTACAATCTGTAGGGAAATATCATTTAATACCGTGTATTTATGAACATTAAGACTACGGTCTAGATTTTGTTTCATGTTTTGGGATAGTCTCTGTTATGTTAGCAGGTTTTGTTTAATACCGAGTAGGTTTTAAAACTATTAATTTGATCTATTAATTAAATTTGTAAAGTATATAGTTCCTTACTTACCTTTACTTTTTTGTCAAGTTTTATACTGATATTAAAAATGAAATCTAGATTGATAATTCACGAGTAAATATTTTTTGGCAGGTTTGGCAGGTAATAGAAACTAGTTTTATTAAGTATTCAACAATATACTTTGAATGCTGTTACCTTTGTTAGGAAAGAGTACAATCTGTATGGAACTATTGTTTAATACCGTGCATTTTTGTATATTAAGATTACGGTCTAGACTGTGTTTCATGTTGTGGGATGGTTTCCTTTATGTTTGCAGGCATTTTTAATACCGATTAAGATTTAAAACTATTAATTTCATATATTTATTACATTTATAAATGTATAGTTCATTACTTACTTACCTTTCACTTTATTGTCCGCACATGTAGCTCCAGTGAAGGGAAAATAACAAAGGCAGCCAGGCACATATGATTCGTCTTGAATGTAACAAGTACCATGTCTACATTTATCCTTGCAAGTCTTGACCCGTGCACAAGATTTGTCTGAAACGAACATGTTTGGGTATGGGAAAATACATCGGCTACTCGTTCCACCTTCGTGGTCCATCGCACATATTGAACACTTGCTATTGCAATCACTTTCCTTTTGGCATATTTGAGCCGTTACGTTACTAACGTAAACTAATGACAAAATTAACGCTACGTAATTTACAATAATATTTTCCCAAGGAAATACTCTGTAGTTTCGTTTGTGCATGGCAAGAAATAGGGTATACTAAAATACGTAGTAGTATGGAATGGTAAATAACAACAAAGAAATGTAGAAAAATTTAACTTTATCACGTAAATATGATCATGTGATTGAATTATTATCATATGTTGATTGAATTGTAGTACAATTTGCACTATAACTAGGTTTTATTTATGGTTATAAAAATTAGTTTCCGTACAAAATACATAATTAAAATATAATATTGAATTATTTATCTCCTCAGAAGTTCGCTTTGAAATTCCTTTTATCAGCTAATATTTACATACAAGAAATATATCCACACAACTTGTTAAAGTGATCAGTTTAATTTCTCAAACGTTTACATCTACGTATTTCCATGCTTTTTTATGAAGAGGATAAAAGTAATTTATTATCCTGTCAGCCTAGCAGAAGGTAGTATGATTAATGATTCTAAATTAGACTTCAACAAAATGGTTTTAACGTTTAGTTTTGAAATTAAAACTGTAAGTGAAAAACCTATATTCCGGTTTTGTTATAACGTAGCAATGTTAGAAACTACCGCCCTAGCTTGGATCTGGGATCTTAGCAAACCTTATCTTGGATCACATATATTCACCTACGTAAGAGAATTCATTCCAGTAGCAGGTTTCTTGCTTTCAACTGTGTCTAACCCTTTAGAATTTCAAGAATACATCATGTATTCGTTTTTTGGTTCATGCCAGGTGGACTGCTTAAATTTAGTTTCAGGCCCTTTGCTCATGTGTATTTCGAGCTACTTACTTGACAGATCACTTTTAATCAAATGTGACGGATCTCTACTCTTAACGTATAAAGCTGTATCTGGTGTCTCTCAGGATTCATACTTGGTCCCTTTACTCTTTCTTCTCTGCGTAATTGATATCGATAGAATAATAAAATTCAAGTACCTTATGTTTGCAGATGACATAAAAACCTTTATAAGAATCCACGCTAATAGTGTCGGTCAAGAAAACCTTCAAAGCTACCTGGCAGCATTAAAAACTACTGTATTGAAAATGCCATTGATCTCAATGTCCTTTAAATGTATTGTGATTTCCGTCAAACGGGGTACTGATATGGCTTAAATTATGACTTTAATTATACGCTGAACGATGTCACTCTTAAAAGTGTTGACAGTGTCAAGGATCTTGATGTGATTATAGTAGATTCATTTTCATTGGGGTTCTGTTGGGGTTCATCTTCAGATCTACAAGAGATTCAATATCTCCCCAGTCATTTTGTTCAAATCCATGGTGCGCATAACTCTGGAGTACGGATCTGTCATTTGGTCACCCTATCAGAAGTATTATATTGACCAGTTACAAAATATCGGAAACGTTTTTTTAGAAGACTGGGTCTTAGGCAGGGTTACACCTATTTGACTACTCCTGGGGTGGAATTGGAGACCATGTCCAATCTTCCACCTTTGCATCTTAGACAAGAACATGCTGATCTCCTAACCCCCTTCAAACTAGTCAATTGTTCTCTGGACTGCCCCGACATTCTTAGCAATGTTGACATCAACATACTAAGGTTAACCAGATCCATAACCATCTTTAGAATACGCTACGGTCCAACCTGCTTCTCTTACCAAAGTTGTATTTCTCGTCTTCTGAGAACTGGGAGTCAAGTTGCATGTTGACTTCTTCAACGAAAATAAAGTCTCTCCAGACACTTGTGTACTAGTCTAGCCTTATTATTGTGATACAGTTACTGATTATAATATATATATATATATATATATATATATATATATATATATATATATATATATATATATCATCAGTATGTTTATGTAATTTTTATTTTTTTATATTTGAATTATTATTATATTTATTATCTGTATTGTTGAATTATTTTTATATTTACGTTACTATATTTATTATCTTGATTTTTATCTAATTTAATTGCATTTATTTTAATTATTACATTTATAAGTAATTATTTCCAATCCTCAGTTTTTTTCTTGTTATACGTTATTTAGTTGTTAATTTTTCGCCATTCCCTGCTGAATTGAACTGCGTTTGTTTTGTGTTGTATGTTGAACTTAATATGGTTCTTGTATTATTATTATTTAATAGTTGGTGTAATCAGTTTGTAATAATAAATATATAAAAAACAGTAATAGAATTTTCAATTATGTAGCGAACAATGTAACTATCTGTACACTGCGCATATATGGTATCAAAATCTCAGCTAATTACAGATACAGTAGAATATACTTTGAAATGCACTGGAATTATTTGTACCAGTTATTAGCTGAAGTAATACTACAGATGCACTACTCATAACGTACGGGTTACTGAGCGATTTTTGAATAATTGGTACTACATAATACTTTTTAATATAATGACGAATCCATCATGAAGAAATTATAAGAGAGGGGAAGGAGAAATAGGATCCCTTTCTATTCAAAGACGGATGCCACTATGCCTTTAAAAATTGTAAAGGTTCAAGCTTTTAATTTATGCTACTTGCTAAATTACACGTATTGTAATTTCAGTTCTTGTGGTTCTTAAACTCGTATGATATAAAGTAAAATTTGCAAACTTATTCGTCCCAGACGTAGATTAAAATTACTTGTACAAACACTGAATATCGTCAGATTTATAATTGCAAGAACTAATTTTATTATGTTGATTGAATACAAACGTAAAATAATTATTTTGTACATATTTTACAATACATTTTTTTAGAATACTAAACTCTGGATAAAATTTTATATAGATTACTATAAACATATTCACTTTTAATAATATTGAACTACACAGCATGTTGCTATAAAACGTTCTACGGCTATAACTTACACACAGTTTTAGCTTATTAATTAAATGACGTAAAGCACATTCTTTATTGCTCGTAAAAGGAAACATTAAGTGGTTCTTGAAGAATGTAGGTCACTTCTTAATTAATTTAGTTCCTTCATTGTTTTTGTAAATTGTGATCATGACAATAAGTCTGTATTTGTTATTTTAAAGCTGCTAGAGGGATGTAAATTCTATGTTGAGCGTCGCTTTTAATAGTGCGAGAAATCATTTGAAATTATTCTTAATTCGTGGAAGAGGGAAGAAACAATAAGAAACTCTTTTCTCTCCTACGATGGTATAGATAATACCAATATAGCTTCAGCACAGAGTTGATGAAAATAGTACTGATGCCGATAGTGATTTCCTTCGGGAATCTTTGCTTAAAAATACGGTGTTTTAAATAATGTAAGCATCGATTAAAATTAATATTGATTGCTTTATAATTATAAGTATTTAAAACGTGAACAACCATATAAGAAGAATAATTATGACTATCCTGATATATATATATATATATATATATATATATATATATATATATATATATATATATATATACACTTCAAGTGCTGATCTATATACAAACCATGATATTTAACTGAAGCTACAATTTCAATATTAGAACATGTGCATTAATAATTGCATCTATGTCTATGACAGTATACAATTCAAAATCCTGCTCCAATTTATCTTTCTGCTGAGTACAGTCTAAAAACATTAAACATTTTGATTTCTTTGCGTTTATTATTAATTTCTAATTAATAAGCCATTTCTAAATCCTATCCAGGTCGCTACGAACTCTAAGCTTGCTTCTCTATTATAGGCAGAACAGACTAGTGCCGTGTCGTCGGCATATGCGAATATGTTAGCGTTTAACTGTATACTTAATAGATCATTAATGTAGATTAAAAATAGCATTGGCCCAAGGACACTACCCTGTGCTGTGCCATACTTCAGCTAAACCCTCTTACTATGTACATTGTTGATTTTAACAATGTTATTTCTTCCTCCACAAAACGATTCTAACCAGGATAGAGCCCTGCAACCTATTCCGTATCTTTTAAATGTAATGACAAGTAGGACTATATCAAGGACATCAAACGTTTCTTGAAAATCAAGATAGATAGTCAATGTGTATTTATGATCATGCAAGCTACCAACAATCGTGCTAATGTGATCATTCAACGCCATGTCTGTACTTCTCCCGGGCAAAAAGCCAAACTGACTAGGGGGAAAAATTGATCTAGTAGTAAAATAATACATTAACTTTTCTTTTACAATGTGCTCAAAAACCTTAACTACTGTACTGATCAACGAGATCGGCCTGTACGATAAATCATTGGTATCCCCACTTTTGTAAACTGGGATGACAGTTGCTAACTTGAAGATTTTTGGTAATGTCCCATTATTTAGTGATTTTAAAATTTGACAAAAGCACCGGTGCAAGCACATCTACATTTCTTTAATAACATTAATACTGATACCATTAAACCCAGAACTATGCTTATTTTGCATGTTTTAATTGTAATTTCAACATCAGCTAGGTTAATATCGATACCGTGTAAGAAAACTTCGTGTTCGGTGTTGTCCTCATAAAACAAGTCCTCTCCAAACTCCTCATACCTTAAATTGGATACAATGCCACTTTAGTATTCATTAAAAGCATTTGCAACCACTAATTCATTGTTATTCACACTCAATGTAACATTGTTAACTGTAATTTTATCTAAACCCTTCTTTTTACTCTTAATTTACTTCCTAAGTACATTCCAGTGCTTTTTGAGTCAGCCTTGCATTCTTGAATTAAGTTTCAATAATAATTTATTTTATCATATTTAATTTACCTGCACACAATCTTAGATATATTTCTATATTCAATTCACAAAGCTAAGTTATTCCTATCTCGGGCATAAGCCTTATATATGTTATTCTTATAGCTTATTAACTCAACAAGATAATCTGAAACCCATTCCCTTCTTTTCCTATTTATACTGTTAACTTTTTTCAAAGTGCATGATGCAAGGTTATTATAAGTATCATAGAACCTTTTTAAAGCCTCATTTACATCAATACTGTCCATAACTAGACAACAGTCGGCCTGAAATAACTGTCTCTTCAGAAGACCATTATTTAGAATTTTATAAAACTTAATTTCATTTTTATTCTCCCTGAGATCGTCAATTTGAATAGCTAAGAGAAAATAATCAGTCAAATCCAATTCCAAAACGCTACACATAAATTTAAACCCCTTAGTATTTCTTACCAGTGATGATCCAGACAGGACGCTGACTCGTTAACTATTCTAGTTGGCGTATTTACTAAATTCTCAAAACCATAAGAAAAAGCGTACTTAGACATTCAGTGCCAGACCCCTTATTTCTTAATGTGCAAATATTCATGTCTCCTGCTATTAATATATGATCATTTTTTAAATTTAAAATATTTACAAATTCGTTTTTAAATTGATTAAAAGTAAACCTACAATTTTTATAAATTGCAAAGAGCGAAAACTCAAAACTATTATTCAAATGGGGGAGGAGGAGTGTGACATGGATCAGCTCGGCAGTGGGCAGTACGATAGGCTCGTGAGTGTACACGAGGGCAGAGTCCAAGTAGAAGATAACGCCACCGGCTTGATTGTCAGGTCTCGGATGGAGCAGCATGCTGTCTGCGATGTTGTAATCGTCCTCCTTTCCGCTCATGATCCAAACTTCAGTTAAGATAATAATTTTATAACTATAGTTCAGTGAGTTTAAAGAAACTATGAGTTCATTATAGTGTTTCCTCATACTTCTAATATTCAAACAAAATAATTTAACGTCATTAAATATATTACTGAGGGGCATGACCAATACACAATTACAACGATGAATGTCTCTTAGCCTTATCCACATCACACATTAGGTACCTTCGTCACCAATCCTTCAATATTCAACCCCGATTTAGTCAAATCGCCCACTGTTGATATTCCGGTTTTCCTATCATCGTCTGATTTCTTCACAAATATTTTTTTCTCAACAACCCATACATATTTAAAACCAAATTATTTTAGTATTTTTAATTGAAAAGCAGGTGTTTATTATAAGGTGTTAATTGTCCATTGATATAAACGTTGGTCATGTGCACTCCCTGAACGAAATCAGAAAATTAATGCCTGTGTTCTTTGATGCAATTTTGCTTTTTTTTCAAAATTGCATCTCTCTTTTACCGGTTTGAGAACTGCACAATGATAGGCCATGGTCCGCAGGGGATTTTTACAGGTATTCTACGTATGGCTTAAATATCGTTTTAAAATTAAACAGACTCCCCCACCAGACCAACAAGCTTCTGAACAATGGATCTCATCTGTCCACCATCTACCTCAGGGATCCCCTCAATTTGCATGTTCTGTTACGGTTGTCCTGCTGCAGCTCTTCAAATTGAGTTTTAATTCTAGCCAATTCTCTTTTAAAGTTTAAATTTTGAGCCTCAAAAGATAAATTTGAAGTTTTAATAGATTTAACCGTCAACTTGATTTCTTTCACCAAACTGTCATAATTATCTATCTTATTTGAAAAATATTGTAAAGAGGTTTGAAAGTCATCAAGACATGTTTTATAACGGGCTTCAAATTAAAAAAAATATTTTTGATTGTACCCTTCATTTTTTTAGGAATTCAGTCTGCATTTTTGTAATAGTATCCTGTGAAACAGTTTCCTTCGATTTGCTCGACTTACTTGCACCAATACAGCCTTTGCACTTCCATCCACCTCTTCTAGTATCACCCGTGCAGTTCCAGTTTTTCTCAAGAATATCAGCACATTCCAGATGTAATTTAATGTCACACGAAGAACATATAGCAAACGAAAGCGGTTCATTAGGCAAGGGATCACTACACGACGCCTAATCATCCATTACGAAACGACAGAAGACGGAGCAACAGGGAAAGACGTCTATACCGTTCGGCTGCCACGACACAACTCATGTGTTGGTGTGTGTGTGTGTGTGTGTGTGTGTGTGTGTGTGTGTGTGTGTGTGTGTGTGTGTGTGTGTGTGTGTGTGTGTGTGTGTGTGTGTGCTGGTCCTATCTTGCGAACACGTACATCTCGACGCTCCGCAATTCAATTGATTTTTTTTAGTTTTAAAGACATAACGAAAGGTTTTGACGAATTCAAGGGATTATTTAATATCATAAACCTGGATCAAGACGAATCGGACAGCATTACATTTGTGAGTAGTAAATAGCCATTAAAGCTAACCATCAAACTAACAAGGTTAGACTGGCAATTTACAAGTGTACAAGGACATGCTGTTTGACATGACTTTGGAGCGCGCAATATAAAGACAAGTAATAACGATTGCCTATTCGACCTCTCGGGTGGCAGAATCGGTTGCGTACTCATCAGTTACGCTTGAGGACATCAGTTCGATTACCGGCTTCTGAATTATCTTTTTGCTTGAAGCAACCACAGAGACCTTGTTATTTATTGTTCAGATTTTATTGTTGCTGTTGACTTTTATTATTTTTTATATTTTTAAAACCGTTGTTGTTGTTGTTGTTGTTATTATTATTATTATTATTGTTGTTGTTGTTGTTGTTGTTGTTGTTGACTGATTTATTTTAATAATTTAGTTATTGACAAATTTATCTGTTGACTACATTATTTTATTGAATAATTTATTTATTAACGTATTTATTATTAACTTATTTATTTGTTACCTAATTTATTTATTTATTCATTTCAACAATGTCTTTCTTAATCGAAAAAACCAAAACTGGTAGACGTTGTATTGTATACAACAATATCAAATTTAGGCAACAACGGACCCTAAAAAACGGCGAAATATCATGGCGGTGTCTAGGGAAAAGTTGCGGAGCATCAATCAGAACTGATGAGAACATAACGAGAGTGACGGTTTGTAACGAAAAGCACAGTGGGGATCATCCAGTCACTATGCGAACCCTCTCTTCGCCTTTACTTAAGCCCCGTATTGCGTCCACCGCGTCCCCCGACACACCGATGACGCCCGCGCCCGCCTGCTCCACGCCCGGCCCGGACCCCGCCACCTCACTCACCGCCTTTCCACCTGCGTCTGTCTCTACGGAACCCGAACCGACCCCTTAAATAACACCTGAGGATGCAGCAGCAGAGATCGCACGACTAAAAAAGGAAATAGAACGCTTTAACAAAGAGTTCCAGGATCTCCTAGATCATACTATTCGATCCGACACCCGCCTACTGCAGTTCACGGACCAGATTTTCCCTGTCGACACCTCGTCCCGCGACGACCAGACGACTCATGCTCCCTTGACTTCGGACCGCGGAGTGCAGTGCGAGCTGCTCCTCAGCCCACCCGTTTCTGTGGAGTTCGGAGTGTAGTGCGACCTGCCGGAACAGCCAACCGCTGCCACGTGTGAGCGAGCTGACCTTCTCGACAGATTGAGGACAACAATAGAGGTCTTGGAGGCGGAGAACCAGAGTCTGAAGCAGCAGCTGAAAACTTGCGAGTGCGCTGATCTCAAAGAGAACTACAGGTGGACAGAAGTGAAGAAGAGGAAGCCCAAATACCCGGTACCGGTTCAAAATAAATTTATTTGCCCCCCAACCAAAAATGAAACTCAACAAAAAATTGAATCTTTTTCTAAAATGATAAAAAAGCATAATTATCCAACTAACTTTCAAAAAACGTCAAAAAAATCATGGCAAACTCCAAAAACTCCTACACGCAACGTACAGTTTAAGTCCATAACTGTTCGAGGGGATAGCCACGCTCGCCACATCGCTGGACTCGTGAGAAAACAGCTCGGTCCTGCAACCACGGTGAGCGACGTCTGTGTACCCGGCGGCCGGTTTCTGGATATTGTGAGATCAGCTCGAACGGCATCTGATCCCCGGCCCTGCTGCGAGGTGCTGATCGCCGGCACTAACGACCTGGCGGTCGGCGGGCAGCGAAATATTTACCGCCATCTGGAGGGGTACATCGCTGCTGGATCTTCCAGCACCGAGATCATCCTCACCACACTGCCGCATCGCCACGATCTGGACCCGGCCCACCCTCTCCACTATCAGACCGTTCTCGTGAATGCCTACATCGAGGAACTGGCTGTTAGACACAATATTAGAGTGTTAAACTTCGATGACATCAGCCGTAGGTATTTCACGAGACACGGCCAACATCTCTCCTGGCGGGGCAAGCGGTTACTGGCTGGGATGATCGTGGCGGCGATGAGTCCAGCCACTCAAGAATCAGAAATGAAGGCGCAGCCGCGACTCTGGGGGAATCCTCGCGCAGCGGCTGCTTCCACCTCCAGCATGCCAACGCCCGCTGCTGCCCGAGGAGAGTTGGCGACCACCCCTCAACGGCCAGCTAGCATACAGGATGTCTCCTACGCGGACGCCGTGAGACGCTCCCCCAGTCCAGACATTCTGCAGATCAAAGGAGGCTCTGCAAACTTAAAAGAAAATTCAGTTTTTTTAGGGGGCCTACTTTACAGCAAAGGACTAAATTGACAGACCAAAATCGGCAAAATCAGACAAATCAAAAATTACATGTTCAAGGTTCCCTAAGACTACTCCACCAAAACGCCCAGTACGCAACCAACAAATTGGATGAAATTCAGCTGATGTGTGAGGAGCTGAAATCAGATATACTCGTTGTAACCGAGAACGGTTTTAACAACGAAAACCTTGAACTATGCAAAATTCCAAATTACAACTTGGCAGAAGCGTACTGTCGCCAGACCTCCAAAGGGGGTGGTGTAGCAATTTTTCTGAGACAAAATTTAGTTTTCCCAAAATTTACAATCAAAGAAACGACCGCGAAAGATTTCGAAGCAGTTGGGATCAAAGTACAAACTAACAGGTCAACATTAATTGTGATAGGGATTTACAGGTCTCCCAGTGGAAATGAAGATCAGTTTTTTTTTTCAAAATTCGAAGTGTTACTCACTGACCTGACTAACCATCAATACGATTACGTCTTGATGGGCGATCTCAACGTGGATGCGATGGACAGCAACCATCCATCCACCAAGCGACTAGTCGATCTGCTGAGGTCATTTGGCCTTGAACTGCTAGTCAAAACTCCAACGAGAGTGACGGCTACAACACAGTCGGCTATTGATAACATCATCACAAACGTTGAAAATGTCACAGTATCGGTGGTCAACACAGCTATCTCAGACCACTATGGCCAAGAGGCTATCATTAGTGGAAAACAAATCGAGAGAGAACCAAGAATTACCAAAACAATAAGAGACACGAGGCCAGAAAATATTGCTCTCCTCAACGCTTCCCTTTCAAAAGAAAAGTGGAATTTTCTAAATTCTTCACACCCAGTAGAGCAGCAGTTTCAAATTTTCAATGAATGTTTCAATTTCCATCTCAACACCTGCTGCCCGACAAAAACGATCAAACCTCGTCTAAAGAAGGTAAATAATACTTGGGTCACTAAAGGCATTCTGGTGTCGAGAGAAAAACTCAAGTTTTTCTCCGAAATAAACAGAAAAACAGCCAATGAACAGTTCAAAATCTTTTTTCGAAATTATAAAAAAAATTACAGGCAAGTGATCTAAGCTACAAAATCGTATGATGTCTCAAAATCAATTACTTCTTCAAAAAACGTTTCTAAAACTGTATGGGGCATCATTAACAATAAACATCAATAATCCAAGCAAATCACAGTCAAAACTGGGGACACCCGTGTCTCTAGGGTTGCCGACGAGTTTAACGGATTTTTTGCGTCTGTTGCTTGTGGACGGGGCCCTCGTCCATCGCTGCCACAGGGGAATCCCACGCGTAGACAGAGTCCAACAGCCTCAATGGCTCTGACTCCTGTAGTTGAGGAAGAGCTCGATAAAATCATTCAAAAATTCCCAGCTAATAAATTGAATGATCTAGAATCGAAATCCATGTGGTTAATAAAACAATGCTCTAAGCATATCGTGAAACCACTGACTCAATTGGTCAATTTGTCTTTTAACTTAGGAGTTTTTCCCTCTTTCCTAAAAATTGCAAAAGTGTATCCAATTTTCAAGAAAGAAAACACCTGTCAATAAATATCGGCCCGTCTCAATTTTGCCTGTATTGAGCAAAATATTTGAAAAAATTTTTCTAACGAGAATGCTTTATTTCTTAAAAAAAACAACCAGCTTTCTGAACACTAATTTGGATTCAGGAAAATTAAATCGACGATAGACGCAGTGGTGAGTCTGATTGATATGGTTGTAGAGGGTCTAGAACGTCAGGATCACACATTAAGTGTGTTCCTTGACCTTTCTAAAGCATTCGACTGCGTTGACCATGAAATACTGCTTGACACATTACATTCTCATGGCATCCGGGGTGTGCCGCTCTTATGGCTTAAATCATTTTTAAGTCAGAGAACTCAAGTGGTTGAGATCTCAAACCAATCTTCTAAACCAATTCAACTGAGTTATGGAGACCCTCAGGGCTCTATACTCAGTCCAATCCTTTTCCTGTTATACGTCAACGACGTACATTCATCGCTGCTGCATGGTAAAATTGTGCAGTATGCTGATGACACGACTCTCTGTTTCAGAGATAACACACAAGAAGGTTTGGAGCTACAATCCTTTGTAGATATCAACTATTGTGTGCAATATTTCAATAGCCTCAACCTTCAAACGAATTCTTCGAAATCCAACGTGTTGAATTTCACACTGCGTCCAACGGACTCCCAATGTGGGTCAGCCGTCATGTTGGCAGATTCCATATTGGAAGAAGTCTACTCCTCAAAATTCCTTGGAATACTCCTCGACCGAGGCTTGACATGGAATAATCACATTGACCATGTGTGCGCCAAACTGTCCTCAGGAATATATGTTTTGAGGTCCTTGGCCCGGTACTGCCCCAGTCAGGTATTTTAATTGCGGCATATTATGGCCTAATTCACTCTCACCTTTCCTATGGAGTGGTGTTGTGGGGGGCCTGTACAGGCAATAATTTCCTGAGGGTGTTCAAATTGCAAAAAAAAGCAATTCGTATCATCGCAAAGTTGAATTTCAGAGAGTCGTGCAGGACAGCATTCAAATCTTTGCTGTTCAAACTGTTGACTTTGCCCAGTCTCTACATTTTAGAAACATCTTGGTTCTGTTTGTCTAAATGTGCCCTAACCAGGAGACGTGACATACACGGGTATGAGTCTAGAGGCAGAGATAACTACCGTACTGGAAGACACAGAACGGTGGTTTATGAGCACTTGCCTTCGCAGGCAGGTGTTCATTTCATCAACAGTTTGCCAAATTTTATTACAAACTCCCAAACGCCCAAGGCGTCAAAAGCTCGTCTTAAGCGCTTCCTGGTGTCAAATGCATTCTACAGCGTTGACGAGTTTCTGGCGTTTAACTGGGAGACCGCCCAATTCGATGACTGACTCCAGCGCTGAAAGTGGGTTGAGATTGGCGATGGATGAATGAGACTGGAATGCTTGAAAATTATGTAAGTTTGGACGTGGTGGTAATGTGGTATGCGAGTTTTAAATTTATAATTAATTCTGACGTTTGTCATACAATGTGTAATATTGTTACGAGCAATGAAAGATTTGATTGATTTGTGTGTGTGTGTGTGTGTGTGTGTGTGTGTGTGTGTGTGTGTGTGTGTGTGTGTGTGTGTGTGTGTGTGTGTGTGTGTGTGTGTGTGTGTGTGAGCGCGCGCGCGTAGGTGAATTTGAGTGTGGTGTCTTCTGGGGGAGGTCATGTGGGACTAATACGTTGATACCATAAATATAGATAACAACCCTCGATGATAAGGAATGGTGAATTTTGTACGCAGTTTTTCCGACTTCCGTCTGTGAACTAAGAGTTGCACCAAGGCCTGTCCGTGGTCTTGATCTCCGACAGTTGGTCGTTTTGTCCTTCTAATAATAATTTCCATTCACTTACTTCATCTAGATACATACTCACTCTAATTGTAATTTTAATTCTACAAAACATTATTTTGACTTTTTTTTACTTAATTTTCTTTAAGATATAACAAAATTTTTACGGTTTGAAATACAAAACGAGTACATTGTGGGGACTCTCACGCACAGGCTTTAGTAGCCCATGTGAGAATACTTCTCAAATATTTAAATTAGAAATATAAATTAGTTTTACACAATATACGTTAAAAACCAAATATTTATTGTAATTGTATATTTTAGACAATGAATATATTAATATATATATTTTGTAAATTTTTTTCGGAGAATAAATGATTTTGACTTGATTTGATAGTTAGCTCATATAACAATGTATTATAATCATAATAAAAATGTAAGTATTATGTATTTTATTATAACAATGTAGAACGTAATAAAAATGCATTTTACTTAGAAAGATGAATATGGCACCTGACGATATTACTAACAGATAATTAAACTGCCTTATTGGCCATGGACTTGTGCAATGTGTGGACAAAGCGACTAGGGTGACAGACCACTGCACGACCTGCCTAGACCACGTGTTTGTGAGATACAACCACATGCAGAGTGTGCAGGCCGCCGTGCTGCACACCATCGTCACTGACCACTACAGCACCGGCCTCAGGATCACAGTCCATGCGACTGCCACTGCCACTAACACACCGCTAGCACCGGTTACATACACTGACGAAAAACTGTTCACCGAGTGTCTTATCACCTCAAACTGGAATCCCGTTCTGAATTGTTATGATTTCAACGAATGTTCAGCCAATTTTTCGGACGTGATTATTGAATCCTTATCTTTCGCTAAAAAACATTAAACATCCAACAACACGGAAGAAAAAACTTAAACCATGGATTTTCAATGACTTAGTAAATTTGAAAATTAATAACACGTTAAAAAAGGAACATTTTATTTGTGGATTAAGGATTTATTATAATACGTTAAAACGTGGTAACTCTCTAAAATCTACAAAGCGGGATTACTATAGAATGAAATTAAATGAATGTACACATAATGCAAAATTGTTTTGTGGAATTATTAATGAATTAATTGGGAGGAATAAATGTAGAGGCAAACTTCCTATTCAAACATTTCTTCCAGGTGTACCTATATTGAGCAAGGAGGTTTTAAAAGAAGTAGCCGATGATATCAATGATTTTTTACGGCTGTTGGCAAAAACCTGGCCGACGAGATTGATTCGGGAGGGGTTCCAGTGGTACGCAACTCCGATTACTGCCTGAACACTGAATTCACACTACAGACTGTGACTGAACATGACGTAGACGTCAGGTCAATGGCCTGATGGGAGGATCCGCACCGGCGATGGATGGGGTCTCTCCTAACCTTTTTAAGGCAAATATCCGTATTATATCTCAACACTTAACACATTTAATTAACTTAAGTATCTTAACTAACTGGTGTATTTCCCAATAATTTTAAGCTAATGAAAATTGTTTCTCTTTTCAAATCTAATGAATTTACACACAAAAACAACTTCCGTCCCATCTCATTACTAAGCATTTTCTCTAAGGTCTTAGAACTAATAGTAAAGGATTAATAAGTCTCATTTTTACAAAACAATAGCATTTTAAGTGAGTGTCAGTATGGATTTAGACCAGACAAAATTATCAATGACGCATTGTTTGGTATCAACAGAGATTTAAACGAAAATATTTCAAGACATAATCAGTGCATGCTTGTTTTTTGGGATAAAAAAAGCATTCGACTGTGTGCATTCTTACTATGTTGTTAACAAAATTAGAAGTGATAGGTTTCCGCTGCATTGTGCTGGTTTGGTTCCGCAGCAACCTGAGCGAGAGGTGACAGGTTGTGTCCATCTGCGGAGAGAACAGCGATCCTCAAAATGTAGATTATGGTGTGATTCAAGGTAGTACATTGGGACCTATTTTGATTTTGATATATATATATATATATATATATATATATATATATATATAAACAATATTTCTAAACAAAATATGTATGGAAAACTCTTTTTATTTGCGGATGTCAGCTTAATTTTTATTTCTGGCAATAATTGGATGGAAGTACAGGAAAATGCTGCAAACGACTTAATGGTTTTGACAAAAAAAATGGTTAGATCAAAATATTCTCTCACTAAATATATCTAACACCAAAGTTCTACCTATTTATTTGAACAATAGTTCAGATTACAATTTAAATGGTTTGAGAATTCATCAGTGTGGAGATTCTGCAAATTTAACATGTGAATGTAAAGGTAAAGAACGTGTTACAAGTTATAAATATCTAGGTGTAATTTTTATAACTTAACTTTTATAACTTTAACACCGCCTTAAATGGTCTGATCATATAGCCTATATTCAAGGAAAAGTTTTTTTCGCTTTCAGAAGATTAAGTGTTATTTTAAATGAAAAGGAAATTAAAATAACGTATTGCGCTGATGTCCAATCTCTTCTTACATTTGGAAATATTGTTTGGGATGGCGCACTAAAATCAGATTTGGAGCCCCTTTACATGACGCAAAAATATATCTTAAAAGCAGGATTAAGGAAAAACAAGCGTTATTCTACTGACACTCTTTTTCACGAATCTTTAATCCTTTCCTTGCGAAAATTGTACATAAAGCATCTTTTAGTTCACATATATAAATATTACAACATAATTTTCCCAGAACATCACATTCTTATAATACCATGCATGCAATTAATGTCGGTATACCTTACCAGGTTAGTTCAATTATTTTCAATAAGAAATTCCTTTTATATTTCCCACGTATTATTGAGAAACATTTTCAAAACCTTCAGTCACTTCAAATTATTCCAATCAACTTCAATTTATGTTTTTAATAAAAATGTTAATTTCTTCCTTCTGCAGATTGGCCTTGAGGGAGCCGAGGCCCTAATTTTATCTTAACACGGGCGGGCTTGGCCCTGGTCCTTTCTATAACCCCTTTCCCCCCTCCGACACCACCTGTCATTCATCTTCATTTTTAAGTTGATAATTACCCCCAGTAAATAAAATATATTTTTTGTGCTGGATTGTTTAATTTCAATTGTTATTGTTGTTCTTTCGTTTGCCTCTGAATCATACCCGGCAAAACAAACTAAAATTAGTTTCTATAAAGGATAGCGTCTCTAGCCTACACACAGGCTGCTTGCCCATTTACTCTAATTACCAATAAAATATATATTTTGCTAACTAATTAATTCTTTGCAAACACATTTGTAATCTCTATACCAATATGATAATTATTGTGGAAATAAACTTATATTTCATTTCATAATCTGTGCAAAATTACTACCTTTTTACCAAGGCATTATATCTAAAACATTACTACAGTAACTTATCGTGTTAGAACTTTCCGTTATTTATATGTCCTCATGCATGTATAGATGCATACATATATTATCATTTTTGTAGTATCATAGCTTTATATTTTTTGAGTCATTATCGGAGAAAATGCAAAAAATATTTTGGAATTCAATAGGCATATTTCTATAAAATCTAGAAAAATTTGATATTTCAGATAGTTAAAAAAGTGATTATGTAATAGACCGAACATCAATATTGGGCATGTGAATGTTAAAATGTTAAACATAGAAGACAGAGTGTTAGGATGTTGTATTTATTGTGGCAGAAAGCTGTTGTTATTAATTCGGTAACATTAATGTTGACATTATTAAAATACAGCATATCTAGATAACTTGATCGTTAATGTTCTTTTTTGCGTATTTTTTCTTATTGTAAGTACCTCTGATCAATATTATTCATAATTCTATAGCCCAACATGTTGCTTCTTAATATCGACATCCGGTTTTTTTAATGCATGCACATATTAGCATTATTTCTGAAGATTTCTCTGTTTTTTAATTGAATAAAACATAATATTAGAGCTTAATTCCATCCAAAATTCTTTTTATAATTATATCATTGTAAAATTTTTAATTTTGGCGAATTAAATCTGAGATAACTAAAACGATATGAATCTTTTGTTTCTTAAAATCCAGATAAGCAGAATTTTCCGTTTCAATAAGGATCGCTTTTTGATCAAGAAATTGTCTTATCGAGAAGAGATCGCTCAAAGGAGCAAACGCAAATCCTAAAAAGCTTCATTACACCCCAATTGAGGTATACGGTTGAAATGAGGAGTTTCAATACTTCTTCTTCCGTTCAAAGTTTAAGGTAATGACTTCTCAAACAGTCCTCTCCACCACTGCCTGTAAGCTTAAACAAAACAAAAATCATATATTACAGCTCTGCTCACTCAGAATTCCAAAATCGAAGTTAGGTTCTTATGATTCATCGATTAGTGCTTATGAGTGAATATTACCTTTACTTCTATTAATTTATATCCACTCCTATATTTGTTTAGGATGTACAGAGAGTTATTATTCCTTTCGCCATTATTTCGCTATTACAGTTAATCTTAGATTGGTAGTCTATTTAAGCCTGCTTATATATTGTTGATTTCGGTTTGCCAAACTATTTTCAATTAAGTTCATTAAAACTATATGTTTATACTCATCTAAACTATTTATATATTAAACAAAAATAGTCTTTATATCACTTGCTATCAGTTTCAAATTAAATTATAAAGCTTACATCCACTAGTACTGACGATATGAGTAATAGGATGTAATGACGGTATGAAGAGTGTCGGGTCTGATCAGCTCTGTGGAACTCAATGCTTCCCATTCTCGTTACAGATAAAGGTCCCTGTATTAAAAATAACAATACTATATTTTAAAACCTATTTTCAATAAACACATAAATAACCTAAAAAGCAGTAAAAAAAGACACATCTTATTTAAATTCACTCAAATAATTACATAACATACAATATATATCAATGTACAGCTAAACATAATAGGTTTGAACTCCTTTTTTATATAAAAATATTATAAACATACTTGGATTCACCATATCTGATTTGAACGTTATGTAAATTACTTTAATTGAAGCAGTGACAGTATTTTATAATTATTTTATGAAGTATTATTAAACTATATTAAATAGTCACATATGTATAGATACATACACATATATACATTTTCGTATTATTATATTTTATTATTTTATTAATTACGTTTGGAGTAATTATCGTAGAGAATGCAAAATATATTTTTGAATAAGGGTGATTTCAATAGGCAAATATCTAAGAAATCTAAAAAATGTTGATATTTCAGATAGTTTAAAATTGATGTCATTTAACCAACATCAGTACTGGGCATGTGAACGTTAAAATGACAAACATATGGAACGGAGTGTTAGGGTGTTGGATTTATTTTGGAAGGTAATATTAAAAGAGCCTCAAATATTTGTGAATTCTCAAAGTGGACCAGCATCCAAAAGGGTGTGAAAAGAATAGTTATTCATTAATAATAGAAACTTCCAAAAATATACTTCCACTAAAAGAATGTAAAAAACTCCGAATATGAAGTTCCACATCAAAATATTTCTTCCGATTTTTTTTAAGATTAAAATACACAGTCAAAAGAAATCGGGCATAATATTTTAGTAATAATAACTTTTAGAAACAATTTTGTTGTCAAAATCATCGTAAACATTTTCCCCCTTGGGGCGGCCTTCCACAAACCGCTGAAAACAACCAATCAGGTCCTCCTGGGAAAATTCACCACCCCTGTGCAAACTACCAAAGATGGCATACCGCTCCCTTGCTATTGAAGGGCAGTCAAAGAGCAGGTGCTCAGCAGTTTCCTCCTGCTCATTACACCTTCTACAGAGCGGATCCTTCTGAAGGATGCCGATCCTGTGAAGATGCTTCCTCAGGTGACCATGCCCCATGATGAGACCAATAACCCGAGAGAACATTGATTTAATGAGAGAAGGTCCGACGCCACCCTGGAAGAAGGTGACTGTAATACCATTCTACTCATTCTCAAGCCCGGATGCAACCTCCACCATCTCTCATGGTCCGCGTGAATCCATTTCGAGACAACCATAGAAAATTCACCACCTTGGAACACCGCAGAACGGTTCAGGGCCCGTCATAATTGTCGCTGAGCCCCGGTTGGCCAGGGCATCCGCTCTTTCGTTCCCAGGAATCCCCTCATGACCAGGAACCCAACAAACGGTCACATTGTTGATTCTGGTAAGGGAGGAAATGGCCTGATAGCAATCCCAAACCAGTTTGGATTTTATCACGAAAGAGTCCAGTGCCATCAGCGCTGCCTGATGGTCCGTGAAACTATTAATCGTCTTGCTCCTATATCGCAGAAGAAGATTCTCTCGATCACATTCCATAAAAGCTAATATATGTACTATAGAATATGTGCAGAATATTCATCGCATTGATTAACATAAACATAAATATACTCTTTCTTTAAAGAAAATTAAGATGTCCAGAGTAAGTAGTTTGACAAAAATAGATAAAATATCGCTATTAAGCTGATTTGCCTAAAAACTACGTGTCAAGCAATTAGCTTAACGCTACCACTCATAAGGAAAGCCTGTGAAAAGTTGGTAGAACAGTTTTACTTAGCTGTATATCTTTCAGGATTGTAAAAATTCCTTCTTGTTTTATCGTTGTTTACATCTTATCATGACTTAAAAGAATAAAGCGATTTATATTAATTTATTCGATGCTTACATTTAAAACACCGAATTTTGAAGGAAATATTCCCAAGGGAAGTCACTGTCGTCATCAAAAACTGTTTCCATAGGCTCCATTGAGCCTTATTGTTTTAAATGACCTGCCACGATACTGCAGAAAAAATTACATTAATGTTCCTGATAGTGTCCCACTTTTGCTCGTGCATTGATAACGCTTAGGTTCATTTTATATTTTATGTACTCCAAACACTTTTCAGGTATGTTTAATTACTTTTCTTTCTCTTTTTCCTTCTTTTCTTTAGTTGCAGTCAATTTCCGCACGTTTTAATTTTTAATTGCGTGTATTATGTAGTATAGAAATTGCCTTCTTACCTCACGAAGAAAATAGATTTCTACCCTCGAGATGTTGTGTATATCGTGTATACACATTATTCGATAAATTTACTGAAAGTTGATAAAGTAATTGACTGCGCCTATTATTAACTAAGATTGAATTAATATTTCAGACAGTATTTTAGAAATTACGTTTACAATACAATTGTTTTAATTATTTATAGCAATAAAGAATGTTATCGTTATTGATCTAATCATTAAGCATACACCAATTAATAGTATCTTGATCATATTCAAATTTAGCTGAATAAGTTTTCTCGACTTATTCAACTGTAATTACAATGTGTCCTAACTTGGTGCTGACCAAGAATGACAAATTGATCGCCGTAAGCTAACGTTAATACAAATTTTTTTGTAAATTTTATTTATTTTATACTAATAGTCTATATAAATCAAGCACTAATCTTAATTACTCCACATTACTATAAGCTTATATTGTTACATCTACTTTGGCATTCCGATGAGATTTAATTAACAAAACGTTAAATTCAAATTCTTTTTACAAACTCCAGCAACACAATTTGAATTGCAGATTCTTCCTTGAATTACATTTTAGAGCTCCATTATTTAGATCAGACTTACAATTAAATAAACAACTTGAAGAAATATTATGCTTCAAGCACTGCATACCAAGAAGGTCAAGTCCATCGAAGTTGATTTTTGTTTTTAATTTACGGCATACCATTAGAGTTGCTGTGTGTAATAAATTCTTTACCCATAAAACTCTACATTTTAAAAATACAATAACAGTTGAAGCATAAAGTCTAGTCCCACAACATAATATTTTTATCACAATAAACTAACCATTTATAGTTACGAAATAATAAATAGTGTATATTGAGAAATTTTACACTTTTCTTGGAATTATTTTTGGTTTTAACGTAATATTCATGCTCATCTTAATAGTAGATTTACTCTTGGCCTGTCGTAGCTTACATCATAGTTACAGAACAGCTTAGTCGTAGCTTAGTTCTTTACAGCTAAACCTCAAATTTAGGCATTTTATGAATACGAATAAACTGATAAAGTCCAATGTCTACATACAGTAACTCACAAGAAAAAAGCTCAATGCTCGCCTATCACACTCGTCTCTCACTCACTAAATCCTACAAACAAAGTATGCATATAGCACAGGCAAAATCTACAATTCATTAAACATTAAATGTGTTGCTAAGCTCTAGATTTGGGAACGGATGGACCAATTCAGCAATTTTGTTATTTTTATGTCCAAGGTATATAAGGAGAGAATAGTTTGAAAAGTATCCCAGAATTTTTATTAAATCAGGAAAAGAATTAAAATGCTGATTAATATACATAAACATATATATGTATATATATATATATATATATATATATATATATATATATATATATATATAATATATATATAATATATATATATAACATATATATATATATATATATATATATATATTGTAAGACATACTTAATTATTAGTATAATAAAATTCATAGAATCAATGTACAGATAGTTGCAAGAAAGGAAGTTTCGTATTACAATTCGAGACAAACATCCTCCGGATGTAAGTGGATACGCACATCCGCCCAGACACCGATGATGAACAAACAGGAAATGCTTGATTAAGCAGCGGAAATGCTTATTTCCAAAAACCGTGCGACGATGTAAGGGACAGCCATGCTGATATGAAAAATTGGTACTCACCAATTATGATGGAGAGATTTGGCAGAGGCGTGGTCATGAGCTGGCGGGGGCAACAACATCAAAAACCACCACAACGAGGGAGAGGAGGAAGTCGAGGACGGGATTCGAAAAGCGACGTTCGGGAGTGCCAGAAGCTTGTGTTCGTGTGCGGGAGAAAAATCCTTAGGCGTAATAAGTGTCAAGTGCAAAAAAATGTAAGTTAAGATAATCGTGTACCTATTTAATTTTAGGAACGTAGTATTATATATCAGGGTTCATTAATCATTTACAATTCCAAGGTACCTGTACCTAAAGTAATGAAAAGAAAAGATTATAATGTGTAGAATTCAAATGAATAGTTTAATATTGAAATTCATATTTTCTTATTTAATATATTTTATTTAAATGTCGAAAAATCTCTCATTTGATTTAATAATGTAAATTTATGTAATTTTTTAGATATTTTAAATGAAAATTTTCTCATGTTAGTCCATGAACACATATTTATTGCAACGACAAAAAATTACTAGTAAATGTTATAGTGAATTAAATTCAACATAAATTGAAATGAATAATGTAATATTAAACATGTGTTCAAAGTATTAAGGTATTAACATTTGTGCTCAATATGTCGGTTGACGTTATCCATTGTTAATTAAAATTTTAATCAATGTTATGAGATGCTCTTATAATGCTCTAATGAGATGCTATTACAAATAAAACATGTGTTGGTTCATTTGAGGGTGTTGTATTACCAATCGAACCTATTATTAAATCCTCTCACAGCAGCCCTTGCTCACAATACATTATAATATTTCACAACCTTAATCTAAACAAAACCAACCTTACAAACCTTACAATATGTATATACATATCCCGAATCCCAAATGTATATGTATTGTATTGGTTAGTACAACAACATAAACCCGACTGTGGATACGTAAATAAATTAGATCTGGATTGAATATAAACAACGGGAACTGACATATTTAAGCGCAGTAACTTTTCAGTCTTGCGATATATTTTCTTCATTAGTACAAAAAAACAAACTCTAAGTATAGTGCTTTAAGTCACTTAGACCACAGGTGGAAAATAAGTGCTGTTGATAGGCGCTTTTTAACCCAAGTACATCTTGAAATCCAACATATATATTTTCTTGATCGGGGCAACATCCACTATGGAGTCGTAAATAAATACCGGAAGTTAATTTACACTGGCTGAACTGGCTCTTTTAGACCGCAGTAAGTTTTCAGTCATGAGTACGTTATATATTATCTTCATCGGGACAAAACACAAACTGTACTTATGCCACTTGAATTATCTTTCAGACATAAGTTTTCAACAGACAGAAGTTGACACTTTGGATCAAATTAGGTTATCTAAACTTATTACTGTATATATTTTTACGTAACACAAAGCGCCAGTCAATATGGTTTTAACCTTTATTTCTCTTAAACTTGTAGACAGAAATAATACGTACCTGATACGTCTTCTCCTGTTTAAAAAATACCATACGCCTCCACACATACTAAACCATAAATTCTTTCATTACGAAGGTTACGCCCTTCAATTTTGAAAATTACAAAAAAGACTGAAACATTTTCCAGTAACAGTTTAGAATTTGGAAAAATAATCAAAATATTTATGTATTACAATACTATTTTAACTGACATTAAACAGCTGTTGACATTTATAAACGTACATTTATGTTTCAACTGAAGTTCGTCAAAGACTCAAAAACATAAAATGTTAACATTTTAATTTTGTAAAATGCATGATTGGCTACCTTGCAATTGTAATATGGCATTTTACAATAACCGATGAAAAACATCGGAGGGAACATTAACATGCTTCAAGGAACCATTCTTTCCCACTCATATAGATAAAAAAGAGAAGACTTCTGTTACGCAAAACCTATTATATGTATAATTGTTTACTAGTGTTGCGTAAACTTATGAAGGAATTCCATCTAATGTCAGGAGTATATATATTTTTACATAGTATACATCGTAGTCCTAAGTATGAATGTATATTTTATTCATCTAGACAATAAGGTAACTACATTATGGCACTGGACATATCTAAGACTAGTTTAATTTGCCGTATTGTAGAAATATTATTTTTCAGGTGTGTACGAACACAGTATGTCTGAGAAAATATAAATTCAAAAGTATAACTTAGGTATGTGAAGTCGGTTTACCTATAGCAAGTGACTAGTGATTGCTTTTATTAACGGTGGGATTATTTAACATTTGGTTGCTTTAACAAATTTAATAATTTTCTATGACAGTTGAAATGACTGAATTTGAACAGTTAAGAAATGATGAATGACGATTGTGTGGGAATTATCCGTTTCAGTAAATATGACCACCACTAAGACAAAAAGAAAGAAAGACAAAATGTTCTGTGGTGTAGGCTAATGGTAGCACATTCTTCCGGCAAGTGAGAGATCCGGGTTCGATTCCCGGCGGAGCAAGAACTTTTTGTGATTCACTGTTTATTGAAATTAAATTAGGCTATTGCCACTTGTACAAATTTAATGAATATATATATATATATATATATATATATATATATATATATATATATATATATATATATATTAATATATAGAATCTTAATTGTAGATACTGTATATAAAAAGGATAATAAGTCTACTATATTTTCTAATACGACGGAAATTGTATAGGATAAAAGAGATGAGTGTTTCGAGTTAATGAGGCATTAAGGGTATTTAATATATTGATAAATCTGAAACAGAGATTCTTATTGTTTTATTATGTTCAAACTGGTGGCTCTACTGGCTCCCGCAACCCAGCATGCTATTCACCCTTGCATAAACAGGTCTCTGTCAACGGCACAATAAATAATACAAATACTTCTTGTGACGCTTGTAGTGTGCAACATGCTCAGGACGTCCGACAGATTGCAGCATTATCCATCGACTTTTAGCTCGTAGTCGCAACGGTGCCGCCGCCTCACCCCTACAACAGCAGTATTTGGACCAAGAGTATCCAGTTATCCTAGTTAGCCCACACAGCAAGTTGGGTCGTCTTCCGAGTTTAGATACGTGAAATACTCGTACACACGGGAAAACCTTTTCCTTGGTTATTTTAGGTAGTTCACGTGACCGCGTAACCAGAAACGACGTTTCTAGGATAACGCCTTTGAAGCCTTGTCTCTGAACACTATTTTAGAGGCGTGATAAATGTCAACTTAACTTGATTGATAACTCCTCAGTTGAACAGGCAGTCCCGTCAGGAGATGGCTCAGGTTAACCGTACTTGGCGGTGTGCCTGACTGGCAGACAATGCACTGGAGCCGTAGTTTCCGGACCTGTTTGAGCCAGGACCGATATTCAGAAGCGCTGCCTGTAGTTCTCTGAACAGTTTATTTCCTTATCAGACATCGTCGAAGGCCGAAACTCAGTTTTGGTAGGCACCAGGAAAATGGATAAGGGCCATAGTGGAATAGGTAGTATGGAGATCAGGGTCGGTGCCGGATACTCCTGAGTAGTCACCGACCTAGTTCCTAAAATATTATAAAGATAAATATAATAAATTATTAATATCCAAATCTAAATGAGCACTGCTATAAAGTATTAATTCAATTGATCTAATTTTTATGTACATATCACCTATGTATTAAGATTTAATCACGGATGAAAAAGGCTGATCTTATAAGTTGCACCAAAGCCTATCGAACATGTAGCCCTTATAGTGTGGGAACATAAAACCAGTGACCTGCGAAACCTGTGTCGTGTTTACTGCCCTTTAACAAAGGTGTAAACCTCGATAACTTCTCTCGATAAACTCTATCAGGTCTAACAAGACCTCTCTCTCTCTCCCTCTCAATCTTTCCTTACTCTTTTTCCTTTACTTTTTGTAACCCTTATGTTACTGATGTCTGTTACGTCTCATTGTAAGGAGTTCCAGAATGAACTAATTTATGTTTTACCATTGATCAAAGATTTACTGAATATTACTGAAAAATACTAAAAGAATTTCTGCAGATACAATTTTGTTTATTGGCCAAATGTTATAACGAAAGAAATACTAACATTATAAATGCAATGGTGTTTGTTTAGCTTTAACACGTAAACTACCCTGCGAAAAGTTTACATAAACATTCTTAAGGTCCTTGAGGTATGGTTCTATTTTTAAAATCTCTCCGAGCTACGCCACTGGTATTTTAAGTAGCGTAGAATCTCATCTCGGTCTCTAATGTTATGAAATATTAATTGAATGTGCCTGTCACATGAATGTAACTGTTCTGTGTAAACATTGTTTCATGACAACTCAACTATACAATTAATTAATTGCTTAGCATGTATTTATAAGTATATATCTAGATTTCAGAAATTAGGTTATCGCTCTATCCTAGAAATTAATGAATAATTAATTAATATTATTTTATAAAATGACATACAACACAATTTAATCAGAATTTGAATCCGAAGACTGTTTTTGAAGCATTCGACAAGACGTTTTCCAGAGTAGTTTGTTACTGTGCTCTTGAGCTAATGCACTAATTCCAGCTTTTAATTTTCTAAAATATTATTCAGTTTATGAAAAAACAAACAAGTAATTATTCTAATTTATTTACTTTTTTATGTAACTGTATAATTTTAAGAGAGATATAAAAGGCAATTTTATTGTGTAAAGTCTACTATGTAAAGACTGTTATAAAACACGCCTTAGTTGTCTTTTGACAGAAGTAGGCTTATATTTGTCCATGTATGTATATACATATATATATATACATATATATATGTATATATATATAATTAATATATATACTCGGCAAAAAAGGCAAAATCTTGGAGCAAAAATGCTAACACGACAGTAAATTATAATGACTGTAAATGTACAAATGTTAACACGTCTTTGATCTGTACCATAGTTCAAATTCATTTATGCTGAATCGCGGTAGGAAGTAGGCTCTTATTAACTAGACGCGGTGCGGGGACATTGTTTGTTCAGTTGGACCGGCAATCAGCTGATCGGTCAGTGACGTATCGGGTGATGCGTTCCTCCCGGCTCGCTGGAGGGGCAGTCGAGTCTTGGCGATTGAGGAGTACGTGTAGCGGTCGAGTTCTGAAGTTCTTTCTCTAACCCAATAGTTGGGATTTAGAGTAATTTATTTTTCGTGGGTAAAGTCAATTTGAAGTATTTAAAATTTTTAGTGCGTTTTAAGATCCGATCTGCCTCCGTAATCTTCAAAGTAGTAAGTCCCGTACCAGCGTATAGTTAATATCTTTTATTTTATAATACTGTATTAAAAATTTCTAAAGTTTCCCATCTTTCAGAGTCTGAAAATTTAATTCAAATTTTTGAAGTTTTGTGAATTAAATTTTGGTGATAAAGTAAATATCAAGTTTTGTGTTATATTAATTTTGAGTATTTTGAGAAGAGAACTTTTATTTTGTTTTGTTAATTTAAACCATTTTTGGAGAAGTATACATTTTTAGTTTAATTTTAATTTCAGTACCTTTTGATCAGACTCTTAATTAGATTTGATTGATTGAGTGATTTTTGAATAAAATTGAATCAAAAGTTTGTAAACTTTGTAAACTTTTGGGTGAACTTGAATTTCGGAATAAACCAAGTATTTCCGAAAAGTTGTTTAATTTATAAAGTATTAACTCCATATAAATTTAAAAAAAATATGTGCTGTAATAACGGTACAGATCGTCGAAAGAAAGCAAAGAAAACATTGGCCTAGTAAATGTAATTCACTGGAATATGAAGTAAAATAAGTGGGTAACTGCTAGTAAATCTACATTTATACAATACATCAATAAACAAATAAATCTAAAATACACGAATGAAGCAAAACTATATTTTTACTTATTGTTGATTATAACACATATATTAATTGATCATATACACCTTATATCCAATTTGGGTGTTAAACTTATTGAAGCAATTCACATGTCCTGGGTATTTACTCCATTTTAAAACAAAACCTTTCTACCATAAAGTATTGAACAGGAAGTTGAAGTATTATTTTAGCATTACAGAAGTTGGTGAGCCCAGAGATCCACATACAGGCCAGGGTATGTTCCCAAATATAATAGGACAGGTGATTTGAAAATTGTAAAATCAAATAGAAAGCTTGATATACCTAAAATTTGATATACGTATAAAACTAAAAATACCCAATATAAATTCTCAATAAATATGTTATCTATATATATAAATGCGAATGTTTGTTTGTATGTTCCGTTATAACTCTGGAACCAATGCACGAAACATCGTGAAATTTTGTACAGTGATTCTACACGTTCCTGGAAGTAACATAGACATACATACCAGAGTAAATTTGGTCCAATTTAAATATTTTATTTAATTAATTTTTTAATTATAAATCGTTGTTGATGTTAGAGTGTTTTATATTGGATCCGACAGACTGCGCTACGACACATAATACAAAGCGAACTGATAATTAACAGCTGTTAATACTTTCAGCTGAAGTTCATCAAAGAGGCAGAAACATTTGTTTACATTTAAAATTTAGTTAAATTTTTATTGTAAAGTGCTTGATCAGTAGTGTAATGCAGGTTGCATAGAAGACGTCATTGCCTAATTTTAAATTCAGATTGCACCAATGATCAATAATGATATATAAAAATGAATGTTTGTGTGTTTGTCCTTTATAGACTACTATTGGACCGATCACTATGAAAATTTGTATTTATTTGTATTTTTCTATGTAGAAGGTTTATATGCAATGCCCATTGATGTAACTCACCACCAGGCTGTACTGCAAGATATAAAAGTTATCAAAGCGCCTGCACATTATACACTGCAATTACGACACAGTTACGTATATTAAATAGCCAAACACTATTTGAAGGCAAAGAAATATACGGGCAAAGCTTAAGAGACGCGTGCGAAGCCGCGTGAAACAGCTAGTTATCTATATATTACAGAAATATATCAAGTGTATAAGAAGGCAGTCGAGTTAATTCATTGCAACTAGTTTTAAACTTCACCTAGTTTAGTCGAGTTTTACGTAGCTATAATATGAGTTATATCTAACTATGGAGTGAGATTCGATTATTAAGAACCTTTCTTTTTTACAACTATGGGTTTTATAAGAACAGTTGTATTCTTAAAAAAAACAATGCAAACTGTGATGATCTTACCTTCCATCTCATTATGAATTTAGTAGATATTGAAGATATAGTAAGAAAATCTAGTTAATCTAATTATAGTGCATGGGTGTTAATGTAATAGTTACCGTTCTAACGGAAATGCTCCTATACATCGCAATATTACCCATGAACACATTACGCCCGGATACACGGCTGTCGGTGATGGATTGAGAGGATGTCACAATATATTAAGAAATGGCTACAGCTCTTATTATTGTCTCCGTCGCGGGTCTTCTGTCACTACAACCTTTGACTATATATCAGTGTTCATTCATGCGGAAGAGGTGTGCTGAGGTCCAGGGAAGTGATTATTTAGTTCTGGGGTCCAATGCTAGTGCTGCGCCACGTAAACCTTGATTGTTACCTATCAAATTTACTAATTATTGGCATACAATAATATATTAGCAGTGTGTCTGCATGGTAGTTAATGTAACGTGTATCTGTTTACAACAGTAATTACTGATTTCTAGTGTTCTTTATCAGCTCTATTTTAAGTAATCGTTTCAATATAGTGAATATTTGCGATCATGAGCAATCTTTGTCAATGTTAAAATTTCATGATACACGAGCATTCTACACAGTTAAGCATTTTTAAGTGAATTAAAGTTACATTTCACTGTAAATCATTGGTCATGTCTCCTATGTAATTACGCGTGAGTAAAATATGAACTTGTATATCTAGACTTCATATGATACACCTGTGCTTTAAACTATTTTGATATTTTCAATACGTATGTTCTCTTATGCCTTTGAAAAGCCTATTTTAATAAGTCAGCTATTAAATATTATGTTTTCTTAAATATATGAATTATTTTATTTAGTAACATAACAAATCTCCATTCTCCTACTTCTGGCAGCAGGAAATTTCAGAAACTTACGAAATATTTATATCTAGATTAT
This sequence comes from Homalodisca vitripennis, assembly GCF_021130785.1. Lineage (NCBI taxonomy): Eukaryota > Metazoa > Arthropoda > Insecta > Hemiptera > Cicadellidae > Homalodisca > Homalodisca vitripennis. The sequence continues at coordinate 153,014,944 of NC_060210.1, read as the reverse complement.
CCTGACATTGAAATACTTGTAATCTTAACATTTATCATATATAAATTGTGTAACCAACTCTAAACAATGTTCCTCATATAATCGCTCATGTCACGAATTCTTATTACCTTTAATGGAGAATTCTTTTTTGCAAATCCTGACCCATAACTATATTTAAATGGTCGAAAATAAATGAGTGAACTAATATCCAAATTATATACAAAATTAATTTGAGTTTAAAACGTTATTTATCGTTGGATAAGCAAATTTGTAATACGAAAAACTACTACTAAAAGCATCCTGTTTATGCATTATTTAAAATTGCATTAAATTATTTTATAATTTTTAATACATAAATAAAAAACCATATTCTGGATACTTAAAAAAACTGAGAGAATTGGATGCGACACTACTTGTTTTCTAAAGTACAGTTGTAGTTGCTTGGTCAATAGTCAATTGTTCACCAGGTGAAACGGCTCCATAAGTCGTATCTTTGATTATGGTTGTTTCCTGAACTAGTTGTCCTATTCATTTTGGAACACTCAAAGCGTAAATTAGGGTTTAAAAAGTTTAATAGAAGTAAAAAATATCTTTCCTGCGAAGTGAAGAAAGTTTAACAAAATGGACATTTTCGTCCTGCGTTAAAATCTTAAAAATACTATACGTAAAAATATACTTGACTTGTATATTGGGTTTTTATTGCACTATGATATAAAAAAAGGATCCTTTGATTATAACGGATAACGGAACCATATTTCATGCCAATGTGGTATATGAACATTTATACTAGATTTAGAAATCCTAGCAAATACTCCTTCTACATGACAAACGCTCACTAGCCTGAAGTTCAGAATATTTCTTTCAGTAATTTAGATAATTTAAAAACCTATTTATACTTAACTAATAGTATTTTTTAGCTAAATATACAATTTATTTTCATTGGAAAGTGTAATTTCGCCGCCAAACTGTAATGTTTCTACATACTGCACCATTAATGTTATTAATTTGTAGAGGAGTGAAATAAGACTGGAATTGACCTTGCAATTTACACCGGGCGAGCGGACACAGAAATACATGGTGTTACATGGTTGCTGGAAGAGCATGGAGTGAAAGAGAAAGGCTCTAGTTTGTTGGAGAGGGATGATGCTTTGATGTGATTGGTAAGTAGGATCGCGTGACTTGATCAGCCAATTTAACGTTTATTAAATAAACCTATGATTTGTAATACCATCATAATTGATGAACAAAAATATAAATGTTAATAAGAAAAATAGTTATACATATACAATACATTACATTTCCTCCCTCTCCAGTTTATAAAATATTTTCACATGATACAAAGGTTTTTTAAGTCCATTTGAAGATTCTCCGATGAATTCACTGCAAAGTACATTTTACATAAACACACAAGCTTTTATTTAAAATGAATATGTAATTTAACAAAATAATATTAAAGCATATACGTAACAAAACATTTGAGTGACTTATGAAATATTGACAAATTAAATAATATCATGAATATTTATAAATTCAGCTTCGATACGGGTCGACGATCTCATACTGGATATCGTCGTTCCGTATTTTAGTTTTGTCGAACAGCTGATGGTGATGTCATGGACTGACGTAGTGGAGAGGAAATAGCCTGACGGGAAGAATAAGATATTCTAGGACGGAGAGGGGTGTCGGAAGGAGGGTTACCCGCTGTTCCTATCATGTGATCACTGTCACGGCCAACTTGACATTTGGGTAACAACAAGTCATGAGGATTAATGTTACTGTTTACCTTACTAGTGACAATTGCTTCATTTGGCAAGGCTATCAATTGATCAACGTGTCGTTTCTAGATAAAGTCATTTTGTAATTTAACCAGATAGGAAACAGAATTTATAATATTAAAAATTACTCCCTCAATCCATTTATCTTTTGCTCTGTAATCCCGGACTAAAACTGGTTGCCCTATATACAATTCTCTGGTTTTACACCCCCATTGTTACTTTTTTGTCTTTCCTGGTTTTTGAAGTGTATTTACAACACTGGGTCTTATTAAATCAAACCTAGTTCTTAAATAACGGTTAAACATTAGCTTAGCTGGTGTCTCATTAGTAGTTAAATGCACAGCATTCCTATAGGCTAATAAAAATCTAATTAACGCTAACCCAACATCCTGTTTTACAGATAATACACATCGCAATCTCTATTTTACAGTCTTAACTGAGTTTTCAGCTAGACCATTACTAGCTGGTCTTTAAGGAGGTGTCAAAGTATGTTTTATACCATTAGCTTTCAAAAATTGCCTGAATTCAAAAGAAATGAAGGGTGGACCATTATCCGATACTATATGCTCCGGCAACCCGAAACGAGCAAACATTGTTCTTAACTTATCAATAGTTTGTGGAGCAGAAGTTGATGATACCATCTCTACCTCTAACCCCTTAGTATGACTATTAATAACAATGAGAAATAACTTTGAGTTATACGGTCTTAAAAAATCTACATTAAGCCTTTCCCATGCCCTCCTAGGATTTCCCTAGGAAAAGACATGTAAATTACTTTTCGTTGGATAAGCTCTTTCCATAAGACATAATGAACAGCTATTTACAATTAATTCAATGTCCCGATCAATTCCAGGCCACCAAATGTATGATCGAGCAATACTTTTCATCTTTACTATCCCCAAATGCCCGCAATGTCATTCATCCTATAATTAATTGTCTACGTAAAACTCGCGGTAGTACTACTCTAGGGCCCCACATTAAATTGTCTGATTCTACAGATAGTTTACTCTGCCTTTGAAAATAAGTACTTAGTTTATTACTACCATCATAGATAGGCCATCCTATCTTAACATAGGTTAGTACTTTACTCAACTCTTCATATTTATTTGTTTCATCTTGCACTATTTTGAAATCCAAAGGAATCCCATTGTCCTTAAGACTTTGTAAGTAAGTGCCCACAAAATACATATCATTTTCATCACATTCTTTATTTATTTGCATTGCCTCCTTAATATTTACAGGTAACCTAGATAGGCAATCAGCTGTTTGGTTGGATTGAGATTTAATATACTGAATGTCAAAATTATACCCGGACAAAAATAATGCATAACGCTGCATTCTACCTACTGCATAAGCTGGAAGTCCCTTTTTCGGTCCGAAAATAGACAGTAATGGCTTGTAGTCCATCAATAATGTAAACTCAGTACTGATTGGTACTCAGTACCAAAAAGGTACTGATTGAATTTAATTACTGCGTAAACAATAGCTAAAGCCTCACGGTCAATTACACTATAAGCTTGTTCGGTTTTTGACAACGATCTAGACCCAAAGCAAATTAGTCTTTCTGTACCATTATTTTCAACTTGACTCAACACACATCCAATGCCATAAGCTGAACTGCCCGTTGTCAGACGTAAAGGAAGTTCCGGATGCGCTAAAATAGGAGCTGAAACTAGTTTCTCCTTTGTCATTTCAAAGGCTTTTGCAAAGCTATATTCCATTGATATGGTACATTCTCTTGTAATAATCTATACATTGGTGTAGCCAAAGTTGACAAATTTGGTACAAACTTACAATAATAATTTACTAGTCCTAAAAATGACTTAAGCTGTGTCACATTCATAGGACGGTATAGAAGCGTTCAAAATTGCTGATACTTTACTCTCTGAGGTACTCAGACCCTCTTTACTTAGAACATAACCTAGATATTCTATGGATTCACAAAACAATCTACATTTGTCTTTGCGTAATGTTAGACCATTTTTACTTAACTTCTCAAAAACTTCTCTTAATCTTTTGATATGCTCCGTTTCATTACTAGCAGTAATTAGTATATCATCTAGGAATACTTCTGTACCTGGAATACCTCTAAGAATTTGTTCAGCTATTCTTTGGAAAATACCAGGACATGAACTGATCCCGTAAGGTATACGATTGTATCTAAATAACCCCTTATGTGTACTGATCGTACAGTATTCTGTGGATTGTTTGTCGAGTCGCACCTGTGCATAAGCTTGAGAGAGATCGATTTTGGAAAACGTCTCTCCCTTTTGTAATGATGCTAACAAATCTTCAATTCTGGGTATCGGATGCCGATCAGTTTTAATACGCGGATTTTCTGTGATTTTATAGTCTCCGCAAATTCTTCTTGTGCCATCCAATTTCAATACTGGCACAATAGGCGTTCCCCACTCGGTTGTAGCTACATGTGTTAGAATACCACTTTCCACTAATCGATCTAACTCTTTCTAGACTTTTTCTTTTAGTGAAACAGGAATTGGCGTTGGCCTGAAAAATTTTTGATTTAAACCTTCTTTAAGTTTTAATTTTACAGGTTCACCTGTATAAGTCCCTAACTCCTCCTTAAACACTTCCGGAAAACTCTGTATCAGTTCATTAACAATTGTATCTTTACTTCCTAAAGGGCTCGTTTGAACATCAGTTTTATTAACCTTTTCATCTGGGATACTCCTTGATCCAATCCCTACCTAGCAAAGGGTTTGCTCCATTTACAATAACATACAAATCTAGCAGTTTGGTTTGCCCTTCATACTCTACATTTACAGAAGTCTGCCCAATAGGCTTAATAGATGTGTTAGTATATGAACTTAGAGGTAAGTCAGTAGGTTTTAATAGAACATTTTTAAAATTACTCTCATAAAAACTTTGTGAAATAAAAAAAAAAACGCAAGCCCCGCTATCTACTTCAAAGGAAACAACTTTGTTTTCAACTAGTACGTTACATAGAATAGGTTTTACTCTAACTCTCTTAAGGTGAATGGTTTCCTCATTTTGAATATAGAACAAATTTGTTAGGCTTATGTCTAATACGTTATCTTCATAGTTAGGATTTTGACTCGATCCTGTTAGATGAACTTCATTAACATAATGTTGCTTAAAATGAGAGAATGTATTCTTAGGTCTAAAGTTTTTGTTTGTAGCTTTATTAGTAGTCGAAAAATTTGAGAAGGACTTACCCATTTCCTTTTGTTTACACACCTGCATCAAATGACCCTCCTTCTTACAAAAATTACAAGTATAAGATCTAAATCTGCACTAATTTGTTGTATGCCCCACTTTGCCACAACAATAACACATCACTCCCCCTTTTTGATGAGAGCTGGATGTAGACCGTTGTTTTAGGCCGTTATTGTGCTGCGGTTGACGTGAAGAGTGCGTTGTTTGGGCTGTCTGCTTCCTGCTGTGTACCTGGTGGATCCGTATCGTCGTCGCCGCTGCTATTCCCGTGCTTCCGTGATGACTCAGTGTAGCGCTGTCTCTGTCGGCTGCTTCCAGTGATGTTGCTATGCTGACTGCTTTCTCGTACGTTAAATCCGGTTCAGCTAGTAACCGTTTTTTAATAGACTCACTTCTGATACCACTAACTATCCTGTCTCTGATATAGTCGCCTAATTTGTCCTTGAACTCACAGTGAACTGATAACTGCTTAAGTTTCACATATGTATTCAGCCACATTTTCATGTTCATTTTGATTTCGTAAACTGAATTTATAACGTTCAGCGATGAACGACGGTTTAGGATACAAATGTGTTTCCACAATTTTAATTAATTCTTCATAAGTCTTTGCATTCGGTTTGGCTGGCGAACACAAGTTCTGTAACACATTATATGTTCTAACACCAACAACTGCTAACAAAGTACACACTTTATTTTCGTTATTAATATCATTGGCATCGACGAAAATTTCCAATCTTTCCACATATGAAGTCCATGTTTTCCCTTGCTCTGTCGAATTGACCGATGACGCCGATGAATCCCGCCAGTTGAATGACGCCAAGCCGTTGGTGAATAGGTTATCCAAAAACAATGGTGAAATAATGCCCATGAAAAACTTGTAGCGTTGACTACCGATTAACTATGCACACGATCGTAACTGTTTGTACACCTTTCTGTACTTTTCACGTGAGTATGAAATAGAACAAGACCGATGCTTGCCTACCGAACTAATGCACCTTACTGCACTATAGAATTGAGGTTATGTATCACTGCGCCACGCCGCTCACTTCATTACTGTTGCATTCCTTTATCCTCGTCACCAAAATGTAATGTCGCCGCCAAACTGTAATGCTTCTACACACTGCACCATTAATGTTATTAATTTGTAGAGGAGTGAAATAAGACTGGAATTGACCTTGCAATTTACACCGGCCGAGCTGACACAGAAATACGTGGTGTTACATGGTTGCTGGAAGAGCATGGAGTGAAAGAGAAAGGCTCTAGTTTGTTGGAGAGGGATGATGCTTTGATGTGGTTGGTTAGTAGGATCTCGTGACTTGCTCCGCCAATGTAACGTTTATTAAATAAACGCATGATTTGTAATACCAACATAATTTGATGAACAAGAATATAAATGTTAATAAGAAAAATAATAATACATATACAATACATTACAGAAAGTACTGTTAAGACCATCGCGATTTGAATCAATTTTGAGTTCCGTAAAAACCTACTTACTTTCCAAACCTGCCTCAATGTTCAAGTTCAATTCACAGGAATCATAAAGTGTTCATATTTAATTTGTTATCCTTAAATAATTTATTTTAATAGGGTCTTAAAGTAATCTTCTTTAAAAAAGGTTAAAAACTATCTGTTTTAACAGTACTATTAAAAACTAAGAAACCTAATATTATTTTAGTTTTCCACGTTTTGTTGTGACAGTACAAAAGGTGGCGACTCTAGCTTTATAAAACTGATCATATATGAATCTATATAAAATTATAGTAGCTATAATTGTTTTTAAAATTAATATTTTTATTTACTTATGGACGTAAGAGATTAAGAGGAAACACCTCCTTGATGGTTTTTTAATACACTATTGTGTTTCAAGCTAGAAGAAACTTATTGTGATGCTGTTACCCCTGTTGTAGAAAAACAAAGATTCCTACCTGACGCCTTATAGATTATTAGTCTGACGTATATCGAGTTTATCTGGAGTATAAACCGAGACTACACACGAATACTGTGTATTAGGTATCTGATATATTACAGTGAAAATTCCTATGATGCACGATATAATTTGTGATGTCCAAAATAAACTTCAATTTCCCGCTCTTTTAGTTTATCCTACTATATGAAGAGCTTTGTTTTTGATAGAGATTTATGCACGGTTAGGCTTTACCGATAAAGGATTATTTAGAGGAGTGTAACACTTTCACCTCCGACTTTGACAACCTTTTTACACTGCCACCCTTTGTAATAATTTTTAAAATAAATATAAATGTTTAACCAATTGTAACAAAACCATGGCCTTACATTTTTCGATGCTGAATTCTACCTCTTTCTATGAAAATGCTCATGCATAACTGTTAACAGATAGACAGTCTTGTTATAAAACATTAAAATGTAACGCTTTTTCGTAAAAGAATTTAAATTTGACAAGTAACATCACCTTATACTAGTCTATAACATAAATACTTTTCTCATTATTATTTCCTGTATTCAATATTATAATTACTGTCACTATGGCTACAAATATTTACAATTGAAATCCACTTATGTTTATTTTTTTATTTTGGGGTCCTAGCCTACTTGTTCCAGGGCTACCAGCAAAATCTTCATCAGAAGCTGGAAAAAAACTGTATAATTCTGTAAGAAACCATTTATTTATAAAAACACAAAGATAGAAGTTTTTATTACTTTTATGCTGATATTTGATTTTTTGAGTAAAAAACAATGTCAACAAGTCTTTCGGTAGTAAAATCAGGATCATTATATGTGCCATCTTGGAATAAATCATCACTTTCACTGACAGTTGAAAATCTGAGTAACTCTTCTAGCACTTGATTGTCTAAAATACTGTCACCATTTATTGTATATACTCACAAAAAAATATTTATAAACTAAAAGAATAGCGAGCAAATCAATAACAATGCAGACGACGAATTAGCACAACGATAGCAGAACGACAACAAACGGCCGCACTGCCGCAGCGACCGCGACCGCGACGACGAGTTCGTAACAAACCACTTTTTTCGTATATTCCAGGTGACTGCCAACGACATTTCATAGATAATAATCCATGGAGTAAGAAATAAAAACAGAAAAATAGCAAATGACTATCAATGCCGAAATATAAATACTTTTACATGTATTTTTATCACTGTAAAAATCGGTGCCGTCAAAAGACGTTGTCGGGAGTGAAAGTGGAAATATACATATGTCATGGGGGAGATCGTAGGGAGTACGAGTTGACAATAAGATATAGTGCTTTTGCAAACAATTAACTATAAATTAGTTTAACAATAACATGTGTTGTATTTTACAAAGTATGGAAATACCATGCGAGTTTGAAACTATGGGTCGTATTCTACCCAGCAATTTCCTTTGAGTACGTGCTAACTTTGAGACCTTTGAATAAATATTTATTTTTGGACCGTAGGAATAAGACACTATAATTGGGAGAGAACTCTTCGAACAGATCAAAATTACATATCTCAGAACTTAAAAACAACATTTAACGAACATAATTTACAGAGTAATGTACTTCTACATTTCTACGTTTCAAAATAAAATAATAAACATATTTTCAGTAAATATGTGCTTTAATAAAGAGTTTTTTCTTGTTCAGCATTTCAAACAAACCATAAATAAAATGTACAACAATTTAATAGAATTCTATTTTTTATATTTTTTTAGTAATGGTCACACTGCTGCAAAAGTATTATACATTTAAAAATTCTCTATAGTTGACCGTTTTTAAATGGAAATGCTAAAATCATGTGTGGTTTTAAGTCAGTAGATTAAGTGGAATTTACATTCACACCACCGACACTTGGCTAAAGTTGCTGTGACGTGCTGGAACTAACAAGACGCTGCAAGGGAATGCTTTGATGTGGGAGTCACCGCGGTCTGTCGACACTGCTCTACTCTGGGCTCCTACTATCGGTCTACGTTACGAGCGACGCGGCATTTAACAAAAACAAACATTTGTCAAGAGTCACTCCAGTTAAAATTGTTATTGTAAAGGGAACCTGTTCCTACTGCCATGCCTTGCTGTGCGATGTCTATTGTTGCACATATTTTGGAGGATATTTTGCTACTTTTTGTAGTTCTGTGCACATTTACTGTTTACAGGCTTTCAAGTGAGACACCAGAGCAGGAATTATAAGTACACAATTAAGTCTTTGGACATTGCTCTCTAATAACATCTACAAATGCATTTATTTTGGAAGATTTTTTCTATATGGATTTAATCACAACAAACGCTTTCAAATGTCCTGCATTACAAAGTTTTGAAATTTTTCCTTTTTTTAGTAAACGCCCATTCTATATCAGCCTTATTCTGTGCGTCCTCATGTACCAATGGACTGTGCTACGATCTTATCAAACATAAGAAAGAGAGACGATTTGGAACGTGGTCAATGGTACAAATAAAAAAGCAACGGTCATAGGCAGGATTTGAACCTGCGCATCTCTAAACACAGACTCAAAGTCTGACGTCACACCGCTCGGCATTCGACCAACCTAATCTAGGGTGAGAGAGAGAGGGAGGACGAGAGAATGAGAGATAGACAGATTTTCTCACAGATTTGTGAATTAAAATAAATAATCCGTTTATTCTATACATAATAGCATAAGAAATTATAAATACAACATACTACTAGTACTAGTACTAGTATTAATGAAAAATATTTATTTAATTTCAATTAATAAAACCATGCTATAAATATATTTTTCTTAATAAGAACTACATATGTGTCTCCTATATTACTGTATAAAGTATATACATGCTTTATAAAATTATCGGCATTTAGTTTTATTAGTATTTTTTAAACTTATTTTGGGATTTTTGAAACATTCTAATCTGTTTCAGTACACGTATATAAATATGCATGTTTTTGCTACTTTTAAACAATAAATTAATGAAATCTCTATGTACACTACATTTAAAGTTTAAATTAAATATATCTAGTTAGAATATTGCGTATTATATGACGCTAAACAATTTATTTGTCCCAAACACCAAAATAAACTTTTGGAATTCTTTAGTGCTTGTGTCTTACGGAGTTAAGGATTCTCAAGAGTTGGAGGAATTGTTTCAAATTTACACTTCTCTATTTATGTATTCTTTAAGTTTCTATATAAAATATGTATTATTGTTATATAAAGTACGTAGTACTATTGTTATACAGTATATACACACACATATTCATCAGAAATTTTTACAATTACACCCCTAATGAAATCTCAATGTGTGAATTATATCACTAGTCACTCTTATAGTTAGAAGTACTTCCTTACGTAAAATTATATTTTAAACAACGTTGAAATATTGCCTATTGATTTTACTTGAACGCTTTCAAGGATTTATTTTATTATTACAACGAATGACAATTCTGTTTTCGATTCTGTTTATTTCATATTATGTTTATATTCCGTAATATATGCTCCCTAAATTTTGTTAAAAAATTATGAAAATGATAGGCTACTTTATTGCAGGTTATATTTCGAAGACAGCACAGGAATAAGATTTCAACTAGGAAGTATTACAAATTATGGCCTTTAAAAGATATCTTTTATTGGTAAATATAAGAGTGCTCTGATCAGCTTAACTTCTCCCTTGAACTTAAAAGATTATAGATGTTTTTCCAACACATCCTTCAGGTTTTTAATGTCTTGCATGAACAATTCCAAACTGATTTTAACTGTTTGGTGATCCTTCACTGAGTGTAGCAGCGTCCGTCTCTCCCTCCCTCTCCCAAACCCTGCAGATATATAATATATAGACCAATTTCTGATTAAACTCTCACAGACCAGGAGCCGAGAGTCAATATGCATTGTGTAATCACACAACCTAGTTATTATTAAAACCGATAGAGATTTGACTTAAGGCACAAATCGATTGTCAGATCAGGTAGATTTGGTGGAGGTATGAGGGTATCAAATGGTTTAAACAATATAAAATTCAAGTTTTGTCTTAGATAATATTTTTAATACCTGGCATACTAAAAAATCGTCAGACGTAAATAAATGTTAAACCATAGTCAGGGACAGCTAAAATCGAAACTTTCAGTATATTTATCTTGTTCATTTGATGATTATATAACTATGCTTGATCTGTCTGAAGGATTCTCTTTGATATAAAGCAATACAATATTGTCTGAAATGTTGTCTTTGAATGTTTCTTCCCTTTTCAGCGTTCCCATTTCCATCTCCACCAAAACGAGCACAGCTGACGATAGATTTCTTTCATAGGGAAAATGTAGCTGTCAATTTCAAGACAAACTAGGTTGTGTGCTTCTACGAATATGTTTGTGTCTCCGTTTATAAGATTAATGTGATAAACTGATTACCAAAAAGATATAAAACTTATGTCTTTTTCATGAGAAGAATACAGCAATAAAAAGAAATTATAATCAACCATGTGGACCATCTTGTTAAACAAATAAGATAGAGCTGAGTGTATTGTGTAGTAAACCAGGAACGGAGGGCGTGGAAGGTTATTCTTCTAAGTGCTTGTAAAAACCACTTGCTCTTAAACCCATGAAACGTCAAAAAGCAGAACAGTTTTCATCTATATGTAATAGAATCTTTTAACCTTGAAATGTGTTCTTCTCAGAAATTTTATACGAATTTCTCCCTAGTAATAACAGTCTTTGCTTTGGTATTAAAATAATACAAAGTGTGACTACAATTTCCGTGTGTTAAAAGGAATGTATTATAGATGTGTAAAACCTAGAAGTTTATTTTACACTGTTCAGCACCCATATACGAGATACAATTATTGTATTAGTCCTATAATACTTTCTTTAAGTACCTAAATAAAACAATAATTCCCCTGGATAAATAATTAAACACCTACAGGAAAAATCCAAAAAAGAACACACGGTGTGAGTATAATATTTCAGTAAAGGCATATTTCGTGGGTATGAAAACTTTAAAATATACTAAGCAACGTTACAGCTCCAATAATTTGGTGAATTCAGTGGGATTAAATTGGAGTATTTATATAATTATAAATGGAGTATAACTCTTATAGTCACAAACCACGTACCACGTAACAGGTTTCGCTGAGATTTCACGAAATAATGTTGTCTACTGAATTTCAAAATTCAGAACAGCTTGTATTTATATGTAGTAGAAACTTTTGACTTTGAAATATATTACATTCTGAGATTTTGTACGAATATCTCTCTATTAAAACTAATTTTTGCCTGGATATTACAATAACACACAGTATAAATCTATGATTGTATGACCTTGGTTGCGGATGAATTTATGATGAGACTTTTTAATTGTAATTATTGACTGCAAGTATAATATCGGTCTAAAATTTACTTAGGAAACACTATCCCAAACAGGGGAATCATTCAGAACAAGTAATGCAAATTTTAACTGACAATCGTCAAAGTAAATCGTCAATAGGAAAAATTATTATTTACAACGTCCAATATGAGTCTTACTTAAATGACTGACACAGACAATGAATAGTGTTCGAAATCAACTAATATAAGTATTAGTAGTTTCCAGACATTCTATTATGTTCACACTATTCTGCCCTGCTTCCTCTGTTCATATGTAAAACCAAAAGTATATGTGAATCTTGGGCAAAATTTACCTTTAACTTTGATAGTTAACAGTCGAACATTACCTCTCATAGTCGACTGAGCGTTAGCAAAGCCTGTCACTCAAGGTGGTGGAAAAAATTCATTACAGTTTGGTTTTGTTCACCAGCACTTGCGGTGTACAAGAATATTTCTGGAGGAGTTACGTTATGATTAGAGGGTTTTTAAATTCAAATGTGCCTAAATATATAGTTAATGCAAATTATTTAGTTATATAAAGTATTAAATAAGTAAAAATTTGTTTATAATACAATCCTGTTTGTGTCTGCAACACTTAACTGTTTTTTACAAGGAATCGACAAATGTCTCTATTTATATCATTCACACGTTAATTAAGTCAATCGTGGTTATAAATAACAAAGTACTTAGTGAACACTATCAAGTTATTCTATAAAGAAAATAATTTCAAGAAATTCAATTTTGATGTTTATTTATATTGTAAAGGATTTCATAAACAGATTTTCACCAAAAAATTATGCTTCTTATTAAACATAATATGTTTTCATACAATTCTGTAAATCTTTCTTACTCCACATTTCGCCATATTTTGCACCAAAAGCAACTGCTTCACAAAACGAAGGCAATATTCAAGTTTGACGATTTGCTCTAGGAAGCAATCGACGTTGTAGCAACACGTGATCTTATCAAGGTAAAACACGTACAAGTCAAATATGTACGTATAAGTTTTCTACTTGTCATAAACAAATTTTGGTACAACAAAACCTGTATAAAATTAATCTTTTAGTACCATGACCTAATTAGTGCCTAGGGTCTCGTTAGTTTTTCTGTCAAACAATGATTCCCTTCGCTACAGTTGTTTAAAAGACTAACGGGATTATGCATGTGATAAATACATTTTAGATAGAAAAACTTATTGTGCTATTCTTGGTTAATATTAGCTCCATTAATAATATTAACAATCGCTATGATAACGTGAAATGTGAAATTTACGGTCAATTAAGGAAAGTTTATCTTACACCGAATTAAAAAGCATTTTGCTTTCGTGTACAGGAGAGCAAAAACAAAATCCTTGCCTGATTAAATATATATATACATATATTTAATCACTGTTAATAATATATATTATTATTTATGCACTGTTTGTTTACTTTCGTTTGTACTGTTTTCTTTAATATTTTTATATTTTATACAATTTAAGCACCTGAAGACTGTTTTCACCGAAATATAGTGCCATTTTTTCTAAACAATTTATTTGTACAGTAATGTACTAAAAATAATATCCTTCATATAATAGTATAATATAATAATATTATTATACCAGTATATATATATAATAGATTATTATTTTGCTTCTACCTATAGCACAAAACACTACTATCTTGTGTCTGGTAATTGACATGCATTACAATAATTGGTATACATAAGTCTTAACTATATATAAAATTCGTAACATTGGCAGTCAAATATTGATGTGCAATATACGTAGAATATCATGATAAGCATTATTTTAAATGGTGTTGGATATAATTTTTATTTTATGGTATTACTTTATTTTAATAAAATAAACTGCTTTGGGTCATGGTTAATAGCTAAACGCTAAAAATGAAAAATTGTTCTAGTTTTGTATTAAAAAATAAGTTAAACTACAGAGATTTAATAAAACATGCAAATATGTAGCCTTGTTACATAAAGTGGTTAATATTCCTTTTTGCATGTATTATATTGTGAGTAGAGTCTAATTTAAAACCCTTTGTTAAAGATTTCGATAGCTATCATAGCCCTACGAAAATAACAGCTAAAAACAAGCTAATGAGAACTAACGCAAGGAATCAGTTTTCATACTAAATTTGGACATTCAATATGTTTCCGGCACGAACTCAATAAATGTACCCACCAGAGCAAAAAAACAAACAAACGCCTACTATTGGTGATCCTGTACTGAGATTGATTTACTGGAAACCCGAAAAATCCTTATACAATTAGTTCTAACTTAAAGAAAAATTGAAAATTAGACATTGTATTTATAAAATACTCTTTACATTAAAACTTTTTACATATTAATTAAAGACACACACGCACACACACACACACACACACACACACACACACACACTTACATAAATATATATATGATATATTATTATATATATTACATATATGTGTAATATCATAAAATACTCACATAGGGATTATATGACTTAAGAGGCTATTGAGATAGACCGTTGAAATGAAAGATTATATTAATTTCTGTATAACCATCTAAATTATTATGAAACACTTGTAAAAAACTAAATTTTTTTTCTAAATTTTTACAATTACATTCAAAGGATATAGTGAATCTTTTTCTTAAAGATCTCCTGTGAAATAGTATATCCATGAGATTTCCTTACTTATTGTTTAAGATAATATTTTATATAGCAGTCCTATGTAAAAGAATTGATCTATTTTATTTGCACCACCATGGGAATTTTAAAAAGATTCCCCTCATCTGACACTGAAAAATAATAACAATATAACATAAAAATAATATATGAGTAATTTAGAATAATATTCCATAAAAATCCTGAAATTCTATTTAAATATGAACTATGAATGATTTTGTATTCGTGAACGCTAAAGATAAAAACCTACTGAAAAATGTTTAAAAATAAAAAACACTTGCATTTCATGTAAGCGTTTCAAGTTAGCGAAACATTTAAGGCAAACAGATCACTTCGTTAGAAACTGAAACTAATTGTATAGTACTTCCTGTTTAGTAACTGAATAAATTTTATATTGTTATATTAAAATTTAATAATATTTCAGGATTCTGCAAATAATACACCAAATCATACACTCACAAGTACTTTAATTAATACAGACAATTAATAATTACAAAAATTACAAAATATTCACACAATAAATAATAACACACAATAATAATAAAAATACATCTCTGGTGCCTGAAGCCTGTAGTGTGGAACATGCTCGCGAAGTCCGACAAATTGCAGCACTATCCACCGACTTCCAGCTCGGTAGTCACAACGGTGCCGCCGCTTCACACCTGCAACAGCTATATTGACACGAAGAGTACCCAGTCGTCTGGTTAGCCCACACAGCAAGTTCAGAGTGTAGATGAGTGAAATACTCGTACACACGGGAGAACCATTTCTCTTTGGTTACTTCAGGTTGCTCACGTGAACGCGCAACCAGAAACGCCGTTTCTGGGATAACGCCGTCGAATGCCTTATCTCTGAACAATGACTGACGTTAACGCCTGAACAGGAACAGTTAATGCCTTTTATTGACGTGATAAATATCAATTTCTCTTAATTGGTAACTCCTCAGTTGGACAGGCATTCTTGTCTGGAGTTGGTTCAGTTTAGCCGTACTTGGAGGGCCTATGGGGCTTGAGCGACGACCGATACTCTGAAGCGCTGAAGGGATACAGACCATGATGGTCTGGGGAGCAGGTTCGGTTCCGAATACTTCTGGGGTGTCAACAACCAACCCAGTTCATAACATATATATCTCAACGATAAATTCAATTCAAGTATAAATTTAAACATTTTATTGAAAACATATCATGAGGTAAATGTTAAACTTATCTATTATTAAATGTAAATATCATCTGGATATTACGATAAGACCACAGTAGAAGGTGTCTGATCTTATAAGCTGCACTCAAACGTATCAAATATGTAGCCCTTATAGTGTGGGAACATAAAATCAGTTATCTGCGACGCCTTTGCCGTGTTTACTGCCCTTTACCAAAGGTGTAAACCTCGATAACTTCTCTCGATAAACTCTATCAGGTTTAACAATGTATCTTTCTCCATCTCTATTCATGGGCCTTTATGTATCTAACTCTTATGTTACTAATTCTGTTATGTATTGTACACAGGAGGAGTTTCGTAATAATTAATTTATGTTCCACTGAGGATTAGAAATTTATTGAATATTATGACTTATGAAATAAAAACTTAAATTCTTGCTAATACAGTTTGTTTGGTGGCTAAAAATTACAACGAAGCAGATTGAAATTTTTCTATTCTAATAGTTACACGCTGATCGCACGCAAATTTTAGGTTTTGCACCTCTATCAGCACTTCTGGTTCTAGTTAATTATATTTCCGACGCCAATATTGAGTTTTCCCTCTTCCCACGGTAGATAAAATATGTTAGAAAGTGTATTTTTATGTACATGTTTTTGCACAGAATATACACAAGGGTGAGGCAGACCACCTACAGCGGCCAGACCAAACGAGGTAGGAAATAATCTTAAAAAGATAAAACATTTTTTCTTACATTTAAGATTTGTCTCTGATCTCCAATGGTTTCAAAAACCTGTAGTAAAAAAGTAGAGTTTTTTAATAATTTTACTAAGTAGTTTTTGAATTTTAATATCAACAACCCAATGAAAAAATGGAAAAATTTGACTTTTAAGTTTAATTTGTTTTTTAAATAATGTAATAAAAACAGTAAGTTCTATCACTGTAACATGTTTCAAAAGCATTCTTAACCGATTGTTTCATGTTTTAATAATCCCACTACACGAGTTGCCCTGGAAGAATTTGAACAAATTCCTTGGTCTCTGTCCTAATCTCTGTTATTATCGGTTTCCTATTCCAGATGTTCTTGTGACCCCGTGGTATGAGGTAGTAATAGTTAAAAAATTTTTTAAGTACTATTAAGTTTTGTTTGTTCTAATATCCATTACTCCCAAATGAGGAGGATTCCAGATGCTTATGTATATGAGGGGGATGTTTCCAAAATTACTCAGCTGCCGCTCTACTGTATGCCAACGTTACCGAGACCGCGAACATCACTCCAGGAACGTTTTTCAAAGACTATGCTAGTCGAGTTCGTGAAACAGGTCATGTTCAACCTGACCACAACCAAGGAAGGAAACTCGCTAAACCCCGAGATAAGTGATAGGCACTCGAAGTTTTTGGCAGCCTTGGAACTGAATCCGCATAATTCTACACGAAGAGTAGGTCTTGATTCTGGTATGAGTCAAAGAACCTGTTTTAAGAATTGTTCACGATCATAAATGCACCATATAGGATGTCATTAATTACATCCAAGAACCCATGTAGATGACTATACCTTTCAATAGAATGACTTTTGTTTGTGGGCTCGAGAAAAACTACAAACAAAATCAAAACTTTCACATAACATCTGTGGTGTGACGAGGCTACGTTTATTTAGGAGTAATCGAGAGGTGAACCGTCACAATATGGAGATACAGTGTTTGACCAAACCCACACGGATCCACAAGAAGTGGTCCAACCAAATGTACTGGACCCTTAATACTGTGCGGTATTATCGTGACAAAATTGTAGGGCCATCCTTCTTTGACGATCGACAGACCGAGTAGTTTATATCAACTTTCTATCGAAATCCCTGAAAAGTCTTACAACGTATGTGGTTTATAGCACGATGGTGCACCAAGCAACACTACGGCCGAAGATTCACGATAATACTAAAACGAGCACTACCATGACATATGATTGTGTGAAGAGGCGGCCCTGTGAACTACCCAGCTGAGATCTCCCCTGAATAAACGTGTAGAACTTATACTTGTTGGGATAGACTAAAACTAGTGATAAATCAAAGACCAACAACTAGAGAGGACATGATGTGAGGCGGATAAGGGAGGCTTTAATACGATCGAAGTAGAGAAAGATTCTAATTAAGAGCTGTAGATAGCTTCACCTGAAGGATTGAACTCTGTCTGGAAAAACAATGGTTTTGCAGTTTGAAGACACCGGTTTAACTCTTCAAGAGGTCATTTACTAGGTTAATGTTAGTTTTTAGTTTATATTGATAATAATTGTCATATTGATTAATTTACCAGATTCTGCTGTAACATGTAAAGCCTTTTGTTTTCAAAACCAATTTGAAGTGTTTTATCCTTTTTAAATAATGACAGTGATACACCTTCCTTCCATGGCACTCAACATCAATGATTAAAATAACAAAAGTTTTCTCCTATACATTTTGCATAATTAAGTGTAAAACTTTTATAATCAAAATGTACTAATATTACTACTGGGTAAATTTTCCTTTTCATGAAAACTCAGCCCTTATCGTAAGACATTGTAGTTTACGGTGTTCCAATTTTCTTTTTAAATTTTAAAAGACTTTTAAAAATGGTATCAGTATTTTTTTTTTATTTTTTTCATCATAAACATAAGGGACCAGTTACTGTTGGAACTTTTTACCCTTGCACCATTGCCACTGACTAACATTATTAAAAAATTACATTGAGTAAAATTATTAAAAAAATTTATTTTTATGTACTACAGGTTAGTAAACCATTGAGATAAAGACAAACTATAAAAGTGTAGAAAATGGGTTTATTTTTTAAAGACCTTTCTAGATGATTTACAACACAACCTAGGTTGCTATTCGGAGTTTTTTTAGATTTGGGGCCTGTTAAGTATTTCAAAATTCTATGTATTTGTTATAGATGAGTAAAGTTTGGGGTAGGTGGCATTTTGAATGATACTTTCAATAAGCCGTCCTCACCATTAGTTATTGAATAAAAATATCTGTCTCTCTACATTTGTGCAGGTAGTTGCCATAAATTTACCCACAAACCCCTAATTTTTAACGTTGGTGACCCTCGTACATAAGCGACAAGATAGGTTCAAAATTTTGCATGAAAACTAATCGGTGAGAATACCTTTAACATGAGGTATAACTCAACCATACCTTTACATTTGAATATTTCACAAAAAACCACCCCTACCACCCAAAAACTACCCTTTTGGGAGTTTTTAGAGATTTCAAAAATAATTTCTCCAAATTCTTTGGGTAGAAATAGGGGGTTTAAGTTGTTACGAATAATTCTACCTCGTTTTTTTTTTTTTTTTTTTTTTTTTTTTTTTTTTTTTTTTTTTTTTTTTTTTTTTTTTTTTTTTTTTTGTTTTTTTTTATTTTTTTTTTTTTTTTTTTTTTTTTTTTTTTTTTTTTTTTTATTTTTTTTTTTTTTTTTATTTTTTTTTTTTTTTTTTTTTTTTTTTTTTTTTTTTTTTTTTGTTTTTGTTTTTTTTTTTTTTTTTTTTTTTTTTTTTTTTTTTTTTTTTTTTTTTTTTTATTTTTTTTTTTTTTTTTTTTTTTTTTTTTTTTTTTTTTTTTTTTTTTTTTTTTTTTTTTTTTTTTTTTTTTTTTTTTGTTTTTTTTTTTTTTTTTTTTTTTTTTTTTTTTTTTTTTTTTTTTTTTTATTTTTTTTTTTGTATTTTTTTTTTTTTTTTTTTTTTTTATTTGGGGTTTGGCCGCTATACTTACTGTACGGGTGGTCTGCCTCACCCTGTTATAAATACATTTGAAAGCTCTTTCAATTAATTTTACACAACTTTAGGGACAAAGATGGGGTTTCCGTTACTTTAAAGACCAGTGGGTTATGGCCCTAAGATAATTTCGAAAGAGGAATAGTCCTACTCTCATCCCAGGAACAGTAAGAATGTCCAAAACAAAGTTCTGTGCAATCTGTTGAGTACTTTACACAAGAAAACTAAACAAACTAACAAAGGCACATTAAATCAGAGTCTGTGGTATAATTTGTCCAAGCACTTATAATGTACTATAATGGTTCCCTATGATTTTTTCAGTTAAACTCTAGTCAAATCTAATTTTTCATACTGGCTGAAATATTTCCTAAATTTTTGTGTTTACATTTTTACACCATGTTTTTTTTCTTTTCTTTGCCTAAAAGGCGGTCTGGTTTAAATAACCATGAGACCTCGATGTACACTATTGTCCATTTGTTCATCATAGTTTTGATTGTTATTCTACAATATACACCTAATCATCATCCATTTACATATATACACACGTCACAGATATTATTTACAAAAAAATATAACAGCACAAAGGTAAAAAATGGATTTTGTCTTCTCTGCCAGGGGCCAATCAAGCAGTATCCTCCTAACCCGAAAGTGTGGGCCGCGGGTAGAAGAACCCTGGGATTGGTTTCACATATATGTTTTAAAAAGTTTTAGTATTGTTTATATTTTTTATAGTCTTTTAAAGATGGAAAATAAAAATTTATTTATTTCTATATAAATTTGGTGATCCTCCATGCTCATAATTTCTCTTGCCTGTAGAAAAATTTTGACTGAGTGTTTTGGTCTTTTTTAACCATTTCTCTCTTTCTCAATAATATTTCGGACATTCATTAAAATGTGTTCTAGCGTTTCATCTGAACCTAATGTACAATTTAGGCATAGTGGAGTGAAATAACATTTAATTCTCTGTAAGCAGATGTTTACATTCGCATGGCCTAACCTAATTCTAACTATATTTACAATTTAATTTCTAGTATAGTTTGTTGCCTTAAACCATGGTTCCCTTGAAAAGGCTTTTTTGACACTTATGTACCATTGTGCTTTGTTACTTGTACTAAGACTATTTGTCATTGTCCTTATATTCCTTGTATTCTGATACGATTTGAAATCTGCTATGGTTGTGTAAACTTCTCTAACATTATTCACATTGTGGGTTGAGGACTTGGCTAATTTATCAACAACTTCATTACCTCTTATCCCATATGTCCTGGGACCCATTGTATAATGTACGTATTCGTGTTATTGTTTAGTATTTCTTTAATTATGTTTAATATTATGTCATTATCTTTTACCATGCCAAACTTTGTATTTTCAATAGCTTTGATAACGGATTGGCAGTCAGAGCATATAACTACCTCAGTGTTCTTTAGTGATTGGGTGTGCTGTACAGCTTTATAGATAGCGTATACTTCAGCTGTGTAGCTTGAAGTAATATTGTTAAGTTTAAAATTTAGTCTGGTGTCAGTACATGGAATATAAATCGTAGCTCCTGTGCCATTATCTGTTTTAGACCCATCTGTATAAATAATGATTTTTTCTTTGTAGGTTATGTTTACCATTTCTTGCCATTCATTTTTTAATAAGACGTTATTAACGTTTTTATCTACTTTTCTATTATTTGCTAGAATATTGCAGTTTACATTAAAGTTAATTAGCTCTAAGGGCAGTATTAATTCATGTGCAGCTGTAAATTTGACATAATGGTTTTCAATTGGGTTGATGTGCTGTGCTGTGTTAATTGTTGAAATGTACAATGGTTTTTTTCTTTTTTCTCCAGTAAGGGTGATTATCTATTATCATATGGAGATAAGTTAAGTTTTCATATCCTGGATGGTTGGGGTGAGTCATAATTTTATAAACAATTCTCTCTGCAAGTGTTATTCTTCTCATGTTTAAGGGAATTACCGCACATTCCGCTTGGAGTCCTATAACTGGAGAGGTCCTAAAAGCTCCTGTGGCTATTCTTAGAGCTTGGTTTTGTACTAATTCTAGTTTATTGAGTATGTTCCTTGGGGCATGGACATATAAAAAAGAACAATAGGTAGTCAAGATTAGCTCTAATTAGGCCTTTGTATATCGCAAGTATGAAGTGGGGATTTGCTCCATTTCTGTTACATGCTAACATCTTTAAAATATTAATAATTTTCAGACATTGTGTATGCAATTGTTCAATGTGCGGTTTAAAAGATAGTTTATTATCTAAGGTAACACCTAGAATTTTTACCTTATCGGCTACTGTGATCATTTGTCTGTTTACGTAAAAATTGATTCCGAAGTTTAAAGATCTTTTCCGTGTAAATATTGTAACTATACTTTTACTGGGATTAACTTCCAGATTTAACTTTTGAAGTTCCTTACTTAAATTATCCAGTGAATCTTGCATGGTAGGTTGTATTTCGACACAGTCCTTGCTGGATATATAAAGTGCAACATCGTCCGCATATTGTAATGATTGTACTTTTCTGGGCAGACATTGATTAATATCAGCTATATATATGGCAAAAAGTAAAGGACTCATTACACTGCCTTGCGGTATCCCTTTACCTTCTAATTATTTGGTGGTGAGGAAATACTATAGTAAGTTGCCTATCAATGAGCCATTTGTGACAATGCATAATAAACTTAGCTGGTATGCCTTTGATATACATTTTAGTCCATAATGTAGGCAGATAAACATTATCATATGCCCTAGTAATGTCTAAAGATGTTAAAATAGTAGTTTCATTGTATGTCAGAGCAGTTTGTAAATTAGATATTAGTTGAATCATGTAATCGGCACAACCCAATTTATTCCTAAATGCATATTGGGTTTCAGGGATGATTTTAAGACTATCAACAAGCCATGTCAGTCTATTTTTAACCATTATGTTCATTATCTTAATAAAACATTATATCAAGGATATAGGTCTGTATGAGTCCTCTTTTTCCTTGTCCTTCCCCGGTTTTAAAATTGCTACTACTCTAATTTGTTTCGAGCTTTCCGGCATTCTAATCTCATTGTTCCAAATGCCATTGTAAATATTTAGTAAATAATTTAGGGCTTTAGGTGGCAATTTTTTAATCATTGAATATGTTATGCCATCTAGGCCTAGGGATGTATCTGATTTTCTTGATTTTATCGCTTTATAAAGTTCTGTCATGTTAAAATTAGTTTCTAAAGCATGCTTACCATTATTCAATATTGTTGGTGCTTTCAATTCCGTGTAATGGGGTACATAATCAGGAATTATATGCTGCATGAATGTATTTGTAAGGTCATAGTTATCGGACATATTAGATTTTTTTTCAGTGTTATAAGAGATTTTTTAGCTTTTTAATAATGTTCCATGCATAAGATGTTGAGGCCTTTCCCCCTATTTTTTGACATAAGTTCTCCCAACCTTCTTTTTTTGCAGAATTTATAACTTCTTTGGCTCTATATGTCGCTTGTTGATATATGTGATAGTTATTAGGGATCATATTTAATTTAAAAGCTTTAAAAGCTAAACTTCTATGAGCTACTGCTTTATAACATTGTTCCGTCCACCAGGGTTTTGGTTGGAACCCAGCCCTGCCTGACGGAAGTTTGGTTTTTGGGATGGCTGTTTCTGTTGATTGACGTATTATTTTTACCAAGAAATCATATTGCATTTCCATAGTATGTTATCTAATTTTTCTAAATTATGTTCAACAGTTTTGGTATAAATCTCCCAATTTGCTTTTTTCATATTAAGACCTGGATTAAATTTTTCATGAGAGTTGTATCAAGGAATTCGAACTGCATAAGAATTGGGTAGTAGTCACTGCCCATTGGATCATTTGAAATATTCCAGTTTAAAAGGTGCGCATAAAGGTTTGGTGTGGAAAATGTTAAATCAATGACAGATTGTCTGCGATATATATTTGGAGTAGTTGTATATGAGTTATTATTCAACAAAATATATTTGGAGTGTGAATACGCTTTAAAAATATCATTTCCGCGAGAGTTTGCCTCTTGGCAAAACCAGTATGGGTGGTGTGCATTCATATCGCCACATATTAATGCATATCCTTCATCATTACAAAATAGTTTGCTGTTCTAGAAATTGGAGTTAACTTTACCATCTGTGCAGTAAATGTTATGTATATAAATTGATTTATTGTAACTTTTAATTTTAATAGCCATGTATTGCATATAATTATTGTTAAAATCTACTATATATTCAAAGGATAATGTTTTGTGTATTATGATGGCCACTCCACCATAGCCATCATATCTATCCACCTTAATAATATCATAGTTATTATCTGTTAGTTTCATATTATCATGAAGCCATGTTTCTTGGATTATACCTATACTTATATTATTTTTACTAAAATAATGTGTTATCTCTGACCATTTGGGCCTTAAAGATCTACAATTCCACTGGAAAATATATAGCTTAGATGAAATTTTGTTTTTTATTAGGTATTATATTATTACTGTTTGTACCGGAAGTCATATTACCCTTATTTTGGATGCTAATGTTTTACTGTTAGAATAAGCGCATATGAATGTTGCAAGAAAGTCATCCATTTGTTTTTTGGATGTGACATTGGTATTTTTAAGTTTGTTTCTTATTTCATTTACTTTAGCATTTAAGAGTGTTTTATAATGTTCCCTGTCAGCTTGGGTTACTACTGGTGGGTTATTTTTAGGCTCTGGGTTAATTGTCCTAGTTTCTGACGGGTGTATAGTCGATCGATTAGGCCTTGTACCAGTTTGGGTACGTTGAACTGTTTTAATATGTTTGGTGTAACTATGTGAACTGGATTTTCTGTAAGTTGAGGAAGTTTGTGGGCTAGTTATGGAAGACGGTTCAGTGACTGAGCTAAGTGGAGAAAATCTATTGGATAGGGAAGTCAGGTTACTACGTAGTGTGGTTTCAGGTAAATCTGGGTACTCTGTGAGATTGGTCGAGTCGAAAGATCTAGATGCTTCATCAAATGTTTGGGGTCTTCTTAGTGTGCCCATAATTCTCTTATATGTTATAGGGTAAAAGAGGCTAGCTGTAAAGTAGTCCTCTTTCATTAGGCTCATTCTTCCTTTGATATGTTTTTTTCTCGTGTATTCAGGGC
This sequence comes from Homalodisca vitripennis, assembly GCF_021130785.1. Lineage (NCBI taxonomy): Eukaryota > Metazoa > Arthropoda > Insecta > Hemiptera > Cicadellidae > Homalodisca > Homalodisca vitripennis. The sequence goes on along the minus strand of NC_060210.1, from coordinate 152,990,014 downwards.
ATACCTTTGAATTACTACTGTGTGTGCCAAAACAATGGACACACTTGCGCGGAAGTTCACAGCTTGTGGAGTGGTATTGTTCACCACAGTCTCTACAGAGTCTGGTATTGCGACAAGGGGAATTAGCTACATGACCATAGGCAAAACACCGGTAGCATTGCTTGACAGGTTATTTTGTTACTATTTATGACATGATATTTTTAAATATTCATAATTATTCTTTAATTTTCTCTCTAAGTGCACGGATATATATATACACTTTTACACAATTTAATGTCAATAAAAGTCGTTTGACAGGTATTTGGCCTTCCGATCATATGTTAGTTTGCTTATTTAAACGCATATGTGACAGATACGGCCAAATACAAAATAATTGAATCGGAAAAAGTAAGCGCTCTGTGGTGTAATGGTAGCACATTTACCCGGCAAGTGAGAGATCCGGGTTCGACTCCCGGCGGAGCAAGTACTTTTTGTGATTCAATGTTTATTGAAATATATATATATAATATATATATATATATATATATATATATATATATATATATAAATATTTATACGTATATATATATGTAATTATTTACTATTTTGTTACTATTTATGACATGATATTTTTAAATATTCATAATCATTCTTTAATTGTCTCTAAGTGCACGGATTAATACAGAACAAGATTAAGATAAATAAACTAAATAGTAGCAATTTATATCTTAGTAGAAAATATAAGGCTGCTCTGATGACCTCATTTGCTCCCCTGAATTTATCAGATTAAAGACCTTTATCCAACGCAATGTGGATCCAACGCAACGTCATATGTTTTAAAAATGACTTGCATCGACGATTCCAGATGAAAACTGTTGAGTGATCCTTAACTCATTTTAGCAGCGTCTGTCTTTCCCCCTCCAAAATCTAACAAATCTATGTAGACCAATTTGTGATCAAACATGCTGAGAGCCTATTTGCATTCTTTAAGTACACAACTTACTTTTTCTTTGTAAGTTTTACTTCAAAACAAATCGATTATCAAACACGGTAGTTTGTTGGAGGAAATAGGAGATTTTCAAAAGGATTGAAATATATGAAATGAGTTAAGTTTATAGTTTTATTAATTTTGCATACCAATCTTTAGACACGTAAATAAATATTAAATCGACGTCAGGTAACCCTGTAACTATCAATAAAATCCAGACTTTCAGTCTCTTCATTTTGTTCATTTGCTATGATATATAATATCTGTCTGAAAGTTGGTTTTGAATATCAAGCAAGGAAAAATTATGTGAAAAAAATAAACTTCAAATTTTAATATTTTTATGTTTCCATTTTATATCTCTTCCAAAACTAAATAGGCAAATTTTTTCTACGACTGCAAGATAAACAAGGTCTGTCCCTATACAGTGCTAATTGGCTATCGGCTCTTAGACTATAAGAGTTAGATTGTGTAGCTACGCCCTTGACGCTGAAATGTACTATGACTATCGCTCACCTTTGGGGCGTCCTGGTGAACGATTTAATTCCGAGCACAATGATATAAGTAAAGTAAGTGGAGAACGAATATAAAGGAAGATTAAATTAACAGATTTGTTATTTAAATCATTGCTTAGCAAACAAATATTTAATTACATCTTTCAAATAGAACGCTATAGGTTTATAGATTTACAATGAACAAATAACCTATTTTGATTCTATTACTTACTGAATACGTACCTTTTCATACAATGAAGTATGATATTACAATTTTACTCAGTGTTAACAATAACGTAATCTATCCTACAACACAACACGAAGCTAATTATTTATTTACCAGTTCGTGGTATTCTATTTATTTATTAATACAGTATAACAATTTATTAACAATACGATTGTTTACTAAAGAATGAAATTTCTTTAAAACCAAAGTGTTTGGAAGAGCTATGTGAGAAACTCATAAGTAAATAACTAATAAAACTCGTGAGAATTCATTAGAAAAGTGGAGCAGTACAATGAAAATTATAGTCAACTCTATTGACAATCTTGTTTAATAAATAAGGTAAAGCTGAGTGTATTTTGCAGTAAACCAGGAACGGAGGGCGTAGAAGGCTATTCTTCTAAGTGCTTGTAAACACCACTTGCTTTTAAACCCATCAAACGGCATAAAGCAGAACAGCTTTTAACCATGTGTAATAGTAAAGTGTGACCTTGAATTATATTCTTCTCAGAGATTGTATACAAACGTCGCTCTATAATTAATAATAGTGTTTGCTTGGGCATTAAAATAGTACAAAGTGTGACTACAATTTTCGTGCGTTATTGTATTTTAGGGACGTATTGTAGTAGTGATAACCTAGAAGTTTATTTAGCACTCTAAAGCTCCCATATACAACGATATACAATATTATATTAGTTGTAGAATCATTTCGTTAAGTACTTAAATAAATAAATTCCTCTAGATGAATAATTAAATACCTAAATGGCAAATCCGAGTATAATGGTTGTATTCACCAACACGTTTTGGATAAATATTCAATCATATGAAACTTAGTGGTTTAGTTGAAAACAGTTTAATTAAACGTGTTTTGGTTAATAACACGATATTAAAAAATAAACTGATTCTCATTTTCCATAACTATAAATCAAGTATATATGCAATGTACACTTATTGTACCTGTCTGAAATACGAGTATTAAATACAGTACAAAAGTAGTAAAACATTATTAAATTTCAAAACTTTATTATGGATATTGTTTATTTTTCATTTGCATATTGCACTAAAGTTGTTTGACAGGTACTTGGTCTTCCGATCATATGTTACATTGGTTATTTAAACGCATATGTGACAGATACGGCCAAACACAAAGTAATTGAATCGTACAATGTAAGGGCTCTGTGGTGTAATGGCAGCACACTCACCCGGCAAGTGAGATATCCGGGTTCGACTCCCGGCGGAGCAAGTACTTTATGTGATTCAATTCAATCTATATATAAATACGATTGTTAATAGACCTATATAAACGGTTTATCCAGATAACTGTATTAATACATAGCGTATTATTCATTAATCTTTACGGTAATAATACAATACACTAGAGGTAAACTATAAAGCAGCTTCATTAAGTTTAATCTTTAACATAACACATGCGTACGTCACATCTACACGTCGGAGGGCAGCCCTCTACCTTCCCGACTGCCTGTATGCGGTGTGCGCGACAAGTCTTGATTGCCCTTGATACTTGAAACTTGGCACTTAAGTCTGTCTTGGCCCAAGGAGTAACTCCATTCATATCGGGGTTGAAATCTCAAAGCGCAGTCCTTCAGACTCTATATATTTTGAAAACAAAAGTGAGATAATACATTTATCGAGACAGAAATATTTTGACATGTTTTTTCGTTCAATGTAGAGCTCTAATGTTTGTGGGGTTACAAGGCCAAATGGAACTCCGACCTTTTGTCTGTTCATCTCTGTGATAACTCATTCGTCCTGCACGTACATAATAGATGTGTTTATCATTATATCGTATATAGTACACATAAAAAACTTAAAAAATACTTCAGTAGCACAACACAGCCAAATAGAATAACATTTATCATAAATTCTATAACAGAATATTATAAATAATGAACGTGTGTTTTATTAAAGCAATGTATTGTTGTTAAAACAAAAATCTACATCGGAAGTACATCAATTTTTATCGAGTAGTCTTTTATTGTAAACTTGATATCTCAAATCCAAAATTGTTTATTGATTGTCTTGTTTAGTGCAACAACATAAACTCCAATCTGGATCCGTAATTAAATTAGACCGAGAGTAAATTTTAACTAGTGGAACTGACACTTTGGCCGCGGTAACTTTTTAGTCAATCCTTCTTTGGGAAAAAAAACTGAACCCTAAGTATAGAACTCGAAATATCTTAGATCGGAGGTAGATAACAAGTGCTAGTTGTACACCCCTTTTACTACTAGTAAATCTTGAAAAGCAACATATATTTTCTTGATCGGGGAAACATCAATTGTAGGGCCGAAATAAATCATACCGTAAGTTAGTTTAAACGGCCGTAATTACCTGTTTTTGGCCGCGGTAACTTTCAGATGTAAGTACTTTACATATTTTTTTGTTAGGGGAAAAGGATAATTATAATTATAGCTCATGTAATATCTTAAACATAAAGTGAATATAAACGGACTGAAGTTGACACTTTTTATCCAATTAGGTTTTTGAAACATGTGTAATACCTACAATACCTCGTATTTATATTTTTTTAAACGTCTACAACAGAACGCAAAATAGAACCAATCAAAATGTGATTTAACTGATAACTCTCTTAAACTTGGATACTGAAATAAAACGTCCCTGTTACGCCTACATCTGTTTAAAAATATCATACGGCTTTATCATATTACATCATAAATGCTTTCACTAAGACGGATAAGCCCTAGGATTTAGATACCTGCGAATATGAAAAACACTTTGCCGGAACACTTTATAATTTGGAAAAATAATGACATGTAGTGATATTTTACAATGAAATTTTAACATGTATTAAACAGCTGTTGACACATTTAAACCCTTTTTGATGTTTCAGCTACAGTTCGTCAAAGAGGCTGCAACATTTTTAACATTTTAATTTTGTGAAATATTAAGTACATCAGAGGTGGAATACAGATAACAGAGACAATGGTACCGTATACTTTTCATTCAATATTGGGCTAACGAAGAATCGAAAACCTCTAATGCATTTTAAATACTATTTTTAAATTTTTTGTAATATTATTGGAACAAAACCACCTTAATAAACCTGTGAATATTTTATAATAAGGTAATTTCAACTGGTTGATATTCCAGACAGCGCAAAACAAGAATAAAAAATATCCAATGCGTTGAAAATAATTGGTGACTTATTTTTTGTAATATTCTTTGAAGTACTAGGAAAGTTTAAAGAAAGAGAAAGATTGGATACTTTCCTGGGACACTTTAAAATTTGGAAAAATAATTGAACGTCTGAGTGGAACAACAGTAATATTCCAAAAAATGAAAAAAAAGTTAAGATAGCCACTTTGTTGTTTAAGTGTGTTGCTATCGTTGAGATCGTTGAGTGGAAGAACAGAAATATTCCCGTGCAACCTGTCTATTAAACAATGCTTACCAGTTTGCAATGAGTGGAAGAAAAATAACATTCCAGGAATGTTACTCTTCTTCCACTCAGAGGTCGCGCCGTGCTTACGTAGTACTTGTGTCTACCACACGAGGCGCTGTCCTCTCACAACTGACTGTTCATTGTTAGTTTTGTTGTGTTTGTTGTTTTGAGGTTATATTGTAGTCAAAACTGTGCTCAAGTTCAACAAATGTATAAAGTAAAGTGTTACTATATTGATACATCATTCTAAATTAGTAATAATCGTGTTATTACAGGACGTTGATTCTCACATACATTTTGTTTGGATTTTTAATTGATCAGCTAGTGCCAAGTGTAGTTTCAACACTATCCCGTCTGATTCTGAGTCTGACACAGAAGAGCCTAGAAGAAAGAGAGGTAAGATAAACAAAGAAAAGCATTTAAAAGAGATGGCAAAGGGAGAAGAATTTGTTACCCACAAAGGTGTGTTCAGACTGTGGTTGCAAAAAAAATTTCATGGTAGGTTTTACTGATGAGGAGAAGGAGGCCATAATAAATAACGTTTATAACGGGCGCCCGAAAAATGAAAAAGATACTTACCTTCTAGGCCTAATTGACAGATATGAGGTAGCCAGACACCGCCCTTTAACAGCTGATTCAAAACAAAACTCATCATCATTCAAATACAATGCCATGAAAGGCACATGTCGCACTGAGGTATGTCGTAAGGCCTTCATGCTCTATCAAACTCAGTCGTTCACAATAAATTGGCTGAAAATAATCAGTCCCCTCTGGACATGAGAGGTAAACATCTAAAAAGAGTAAACGTTTTAGACGCTACAATAATGTCAAGATAGATGAACATATTTCATCATTTCCTAAAAAAATTGCACATTATACCAGTAGGCCAGTAACCTATCTAGATTCATCTCTAACAAAGAAAAAATGCACGAGCTTTTCATTGCGAAATGCCCTGAAATGGAAGGTGTTGTGAAGTATGAGTTTTATCTCAACCATTTTAACACTAACTATGGCTACAGGTTTGGACAGCCTCAGGTAAACGTATGTTCTACGTGTGAGGAACTGTCTACAAAGATCAAAAGTACTAGCCTCAACGATGTAGCAAAACGAGTTGCTGCGGCTGAACTAATTGTTCATAAAAGACGAGCTAAAAAGTTTTATACAAAATTTGAAGAAATATCAGAAATTTGCAAAACCAGAAATGATGTAGCAGCTATTACTTTTGATTATATGCAGAATCTTCCCCTTCCATTCATGCCAGTCCAGGAAATGTTCTACCTGGGGAAACTATGGTTTTACGTCTTCAGTATACATGATATTGGCAGTGGAAAGGCAGTTTTCTATACATACACTGAAGGCGTGACTAAAAAAGGTCCGAATGAGGTCTGTAGCTTTGTTTTGGACTATATCAACACCATTCCTGAGGAGGTCAAGGAGCTGCATGTCTTTAGCGACGCCTGCGGTGGCCAAAATCGTAATCACACCCTCACTAGACTCTTTTTGGCTTTAACAATGAATGATAGGTTTGAAGTGGTCCACCACTACTTCCCAGTACGGGGACACAGTTTTCTGCCATGCGACAGAGATTTTTCTGCTATAAAGCGTGCAGTTCGGCGCCTAGACCGCATTTACATACCAAACGAGTATGCAGACATCATTGTGAATGCCAAGAAAACTCCACCAAAGTTTGAGGTGAAGGAAGTAAAAAATGACGATATCTTGAACTTTCACGAGTGGTAGCCACACTATTTCAAAAAGTCTTCCACAGATGTTCAGGGGAGGAAGGAAAAATTTACCATCAGCAAATATAGGCATTTAATTTATACTAGTGACGGATGTGTAAGAGCTTCCGAGTTTATCAATGGCATCAACTACTTAACATTCAGACTATCTAAAGGACATGACAACATAATTTTGCTTCCCGAAGAAAAACTTTACACCGGGAAAACTCCTGTTAATCCCAAGAAAATACAAGACATTGCAAAAGTGATACAGTACATCCCAGATGAACATCAACACTTTTACGAAGAGGTGCTTAGACCGCCTACGGACTCGGCTCACAGCGACGACGACGAATAAAAGTTGCTTACAGAGTTAAAGGTAAAGTAAATAATAATATTACTATTGTTTTCTTAAACACACATACATACATCTTGTTTGTATAGTCACCCAAAGGTCCACCAAACAAAGGAGTTTATGCATAAGACTATGTAACATAAACCTGTTATAATCTTTTTATATGGAACCTAATCGAAGTTAACCTACTAATAATATATTTTATCTTTTACCATGATCTTTTTACACCTGATATAACCTAATCATACTATTTTTCCATGATTAGAGGCCTAATAAGCTTTTTATTTTACACATTACCAGGAAAAAGGATGAACCAAAACGATTATGATTGCATAATCAGTACGGGGAGGGAACTTTAAAGTTCTTAAATATTGAAGATATACATATAACATTGTAATTTTCCCTTTTTAATAACAATTAAAAGAGTAATGTCTCAAAAAGTAATTAAATGTGCTGTTATTTATACCTATTTTTATGAAAAACTGTTTTGAGTGAAAAAAAGATAATATTCCATGACATAATATTATATTAAATACATAAAAAACTATAAATTTGTGCGTTTTCCCATTTTGAGACAATATTCAGTGTCCAAATATCTACACATTTTCAATAAATTGTGGGTTTTTTTGTAAAATTTCAAATTTATTAGGTACTAGCGGGCCCGGCGCGCTTTGCTGCGCATTTCAATAATTTTTTGCAAAAGTTGCCCGAGGCTTCGCACGCAATTTCCCGTTGAAAACAGTACACTATATTCACTTATTCTTTTTCTATCACATTCTAAACATTGCTGAGATAATTGATAGTCGTTCCATCGTGAGCCTCTTGGGCGTATTATGAAGGTATGTACCATATTCCTGCCTCTATCTAGCTGTTACCCACGGCTTCGCACGCAAATCTTAAGAACCGAAGTCCTTATATTACTTAGTAAATTTTTTTTTTTTACTATAATAAATTTTAGATTAAATTAGTTATATCTCCGATGCCACGATTGAGCTTGCTTTGTTGTCTCGATCGAGAGAATATGTACACACGGAGTTTTGAGAACCATACTTCTGTCAAAAAAAACAACTAAGGTTGATTTTATAACATTCTTTATATTTGTAGCCAACGTAAGATAGTAATTATGATATCTGCATTACTCTTCTGATCAAGCATGAGCATGGTTTATATTAAATAAATATTGCAGTTAAAGGTGAATTTTTACGTCAAATTTGAATTGTATTATCTGAATAGTAAAGTCTATGTTTAACAGTGATTGCAAAAACAGTTTAAACAAAATTTGTCGTTTCTCTTAAGCTTACTTTATGCTTTAAAACTATAAGTGTAATATATGTTTACAAAGAACAGCTGATTAAAAATTTGAAAAGACGTTAACATATGTTTGCTGCAATGCATTTCTTATGGGTATTTCTGTAACCAGTGGGGCGGAATCCTGAATCGGGAAAGGGATGGGCATAGCTTATAAACCTTCTCCGTGGAAAAATACATATACGTACAAATTTTCATCATGATCGGTCCAATAGTTCACGATTCCATAAAGGACAAACATACAAACATTCATTTTTATATATATAGATACAGTTTTTATTTATTTCCCGAAAAATGAGTTTTTGGATTAATACTGTTCTTCCACTCAGACGTTCAATTTCAATATACGTTTCATGATACAAATTTATTTGAAACTAAACAGTTGTTGACATATAAAAGATCTTTTATGTCTCAGCTGAACATTGTCAAAGATAAAAGAATTGTTTATATTAAAATTTTATAAAATATTAAGTACACAGTTCTTTATTGGTAGTATAATGCAGATTACAAGGAAAACGTTACCCTACAAATTTTGATTCTAATTACGCCAATGCCGAATTGAGAACATATAATGCAATGAAAAAATAATTTCTTATATTTTGCTTTTGCACATACTAATAAAAAAACTTTTATAAAACAAGAAATTTGTAAACAAATTCTTTAGATCAGGCAATTAAAACTGGCTGGCTTCCTTCAAATTGTGATATTGAATTTTATAGTGGCTTACGGAAACAGCGGAGTAAACACTAACATGTCTCGAACCTTTCTTTCTGAGACTCCGAACCTTAAGTAACGCAAAATTTATTAAGTAGGATAATTTAGGAATGTGGCAACATTTTAGTGGGAGCTTTTCCCTTATACCGGGAGTAGAATTTTTTGTTAATAATATGCTTTTCAGTTCTAAGTATGTATGAACCATTTCTTTATCAGGACAATAAGGCAAACTCAACTATGGTACTGCAAATATTAGGATCAAAATACAATTATAATGGCAAGAAGTGTGCTTCCGTATAAATATATTTTCTTCATCGGAAAAAGCTATATGGTAAATCGAGCTATAGTGTTCAAATATAGCGGATTAAAACAAGAAACACTTACATAAACGCAAACCCTTATATAAGTGTTAACCCATTAAACTCTAATCATACAAACCACTAAATCTGAAATATTATGTAACTAATGCATTGATACTTACGATCGAAGATTTTACAGGGTACCATACTACTTTGTTATAAGTATTTTAACAGACTAGGGATTTCATTTTTAACATTACGTGTGAAGCCGCACGTAATCAATAGTATAAAATAAAACTATGGATAGGAAACACGGGTTTTTTCATAAAATTACCATGTGTGAATATAATATCAAACAGCATAGATGATTTTTGACGAAATAATTGCTGGCTTTACTTATCGTTGTTTTAAAACCACATAGAACATACCGCTACTTGCAACAGGACTGATCGGTGCTACAATGATCTAACAATAAATACGGATGTGGAGAGACATACGAAATATAGATCGCAAGAAATCTTTTAAGAATCAGCTATAGGTCAACCGCTATTAAAGAAACCTGCGCAGAAGCATATTTCTGAGCAGTACTGGGCAGGAGGGGCCCCCTCCGGCGGGGAGTTGGGGTGGGGAGTGGGACCAGCACCTTCTTGTATCTGTTTATCAGCTGTGTGGATCGTATCTCGTTCTTACAGTTTTGTTTTACACTGCAGCTACTTTACCTGTTCTAATAACTATATATTTTGTGTGTAGGCATATACACGTGTCGAAGTCTAAACAGATTAATGTAGCCATAGATGTATCCAGGAAACATTGTTATTTTGAGGTTAGCCGTGCAGTGGCAGTGGCCATTAGAGATGTGTCGTTGAATTCGAACGGGGTCAGTTAGGTGAACGAGTTGATCCGGATCAGAGTGTGTTTCAAAAGACCGTTCACTTTGAAAGTTTTGTTCAATTTTTGCCTGCCTGACAACTGAATAAATTTAATACTTTTTTCGAAATCAAGTATATGAAATGAAATGAAAAATTGTTTATTTTCCCAAAAATAGTACAATAAAACACATATACGAGTACATATACACGTAGTGCAACAAACGTATGCACATGCATACAATGTCTGAAACCATGTATCAGAGTGTAAAACAATAAAGAACTTATACGTAGTTTGTTATTCTTATTATATAAACCTTGTAGTAATTATATTTAATTCAATTAAAATTTGAAAAAAGAAGAGTAGTATTAACTGGGAAGAGCCTACATGGGCCTATGGCCTGTGCTAGGCTCTAGTCGTGAATATTGGAACACAAAAACTAATAATAGAACAAAGAATAAGAAGAAAAAATAGTGGTTTTGTAATTTTTGAGATTATTAAATGGTTTATAGAATGTATTTTTTACTCCGGCTGGATGGCAATGACAACAGTGACCACGCAGGCAATTGATAAGTCACTTTGATAATGATACGTAACCGAGTATACATCTAGTTTTTCTGCACTGTCGTATGAAGTATTAGTATTAAGACAAACCGAATAACAATAAATAATGAGGAAGGGTTAGAAGTTCAGCGATAATAAGGGACAACAAGTCTATATAATTCTTCGCCATCTAACGATAGTAACCAATCCTTCACGCGTTTTTTTTTAAAACCAATAAAGATTATAGGTAAACCGCTAACAAAAAAAACCTTGGTTAATTTGAGTTCACGCAGGGTGGAGGGTAAAATACCCCTCCGCCGCCTCACTATTTGATCAGCTGACTAATCCGGCTCAGTCGGTATCGTTCACTGCTGCGACCCGTTCAGTTGAACTGGTCAGTAAAGAATTACTAAGCCTTCCCGCTAGAGCGTGTTTTCCCGGTCATCGTGTTCAACAAAATGAACGACTGAACGGAATGACCAAGTGAACGAAAGGATCCGCTTGCAAAAAAAGTGTTCGAATATAGGAAGAAACAAACATATGTTACAGTAAATGGGTAGATATATAACAATAAACATATTGTTTTCAGGAATCTAGTTAATGTAAATATATGTTATTACAACTAATTAATTGTATGTTACTAAATACATTACTAAATATTTTAAATGTTAATACTTATGAACAATGGACATGGTTGATTGATAAGCCTTTGATTTATCATTAGGTTATTTCACTACAAATGTTTCAATAAATTATTAAACATCAAACAGACACATTGCACGTTTGAAAATAATTTATTTTTATAAATAACACATTTTATACATTTAGCCGATTAAGTTCCCACCACTTTTCATAATACCCAGACTGACTATAAGTTTTAACTATTTCATTAAAATGATATTACGCATACTACTGCCGCCGAGAAAGCCTCCTCTCAGATCGACCCTTGCACATCGCTCCTATTATCGACCATGTGTTACCACATGATAACCTTTTAAATGCTAATTAGCAATCAATTATTAACAGCAGTAATGTAAATGTTTTTGCACTAAATCTTCAGAATATTATTACAATTTCAATAGCTAGTCGAATAAATTTAAAACTAGGTCAAAAAAGCTAAAACCTGGATTACTTCAGATTTAGTCCAACCTATAAGAGAAATTAAATTAATTAATGAAATTGGTGGAAAAGCAACCATTTAATGTGGAGCTTAAACCCCGCTATATAAACTAAAGGAACATTTTAAGCAGAAATTTAAAGCAACTAAAAAAATATTATTTTTGTGATAAATTCGACCGAGCTAATGGCGATTTAAAAATGTTTTGGGGGGGGGGGTTGTAAATAAATTGAGTTGTACAGAGGTTAACAATCCGCAAGTACATAATATTTGCCTTCAGACAATTACGAGAAGTACTCACAGATAAGGAAATTAAAGTGGCCTATTTTGCTTTCGTTCAATCCCAACTTTCATTTGGTATTATAGTCTATGGTGCTGCTTTCAAAAAACTATTCTTGAGCCATTAATTATTAAAAAGAAAACAATAATAAAAATAACGTATTTTAAGAGTACATCATATTCTTCAGAATTACTTTTTTTTCGAGTAACGACTATAAGACATTTGTTTATCAAAGCAATTCTTATTTACTTATACACTAATTTTCATACTCTTTTTGCGTTGACAACTTATACTCATAACACACGATACTCGCTACAAGTCGGCATTACAGTTTCTATATTAAAAAAAAAAACATTCAGTGTAACAAATTTGTATTATATTTCTCATATTTTGTGCCATACCGTGTGTTTGAGTTACAACTTCGCTTATGTGTTTCAATTACCTAATCTTTGCTGGTTTAAAAAACGCGTGAAGGATTGGTTACTATCGTTAGATGGCTAAGAAGTATATAGACTTGTTGTCCCTTATTATCGCTGAACTTCTAACCCTTCCTCACTATTTATTCTTATTTGGTTTGTCCTTCACTATAATTACCATAACTAATACTTCATACGATAGTGCAGCAAAACTAGATTTATACTCGGTTATGTATCATATCAATGTGACTTATCAATTTGCCTGCGTGGTCACTGTTATCATTGCAATCCAGCCTGAGTTAAAAAATACATTCTATAACCATTATATATGTATAATATAATATATAATATTATATTATATATAATATTATATATAATATTTATATAATATTATATATAATAACAATGAGATAATTAATAATCTCAAAAATTACAAAACTACTATTTTTTTACTTATAATATCATTTGTTCTATTATCAGTTTTGAGTTCCTATATTCACGACCAGAGCCTAGCACAGGCCCTAGGACCATGTAGGCTCTTCCCAGTTAATACTACTCTTCTTTTTTCAAATTTTTAATTGAATTAAATAGAATTACTACAAGGTTTATATAATAAGAAATAACAAACTACGTATAAGTACCGTATTGCTACACTCTGACACATGGTTTCAGACGTTGTATTTATGTGCATACGTTTGCTTCACTACGTGTATATGTACTCGTATATGTGTTTTATTTTACCATTTTTTGAAAAATGAAACCATTTTCATTTCATTTCACGTACTTGATTTGGAAAAAAATATCAAATTTATTCAGTTGTCAGGCAAACATTTAACAAAACTTTCAAAGTGAACTGGTCTTTTGAAACACCTCTGATCCGGATAACTCGTTCGAATTGAACGACACATCTCTAATGGCCACTGCCACTGCACGGCTAACCTCAAAATAACAATGTTTCCTGTATACAATTCTATGGCTACATAATCTGTTTAATTAATCTGTTTAGACTTCGACACTTGTATATGCCTACACACAAAAATATATAGATATAGAACAGGTAAAGTGTAAACAAAGTATCGTGTGTTTATGATTATAAGTTGTCAACGCAAAAAGAGTATGAAAATTAATGTATAAGTAAATAAGAATTGCTTTGATAAACAAATGTCTTATAGTCATTAGTTTTGCCTCAAAAAAGTAGGATGTTGTAACTCTTAAAGAACATTATTTTCAGTATTGTTTTCTGTTCAATAATTAATGGCTCAAGAATAGTTTTGAAAGAAAGCAGCACCATAGAATATAATAACAAATGAAAGTTGGGATTGAACGAAAGCAAAATAGGCTTCTTTAATTTCCTTATCTGTGAGTACTTCTCGTAATTGTCCTGAAAGCAAAAATGTACTTGCGGGTTCTAATTTTCACGAAATTAATGTGTTTTGACACATTCACATTATGATGGGATTTTTTTAAATATATTTGCAGGTATTGAATAGTGTCCAGGAGCGAAATTTCCTATCAAACTGGATACGTAGCGTATAACCTTTTGTAACACTGCATAAGTTGAAGGTCAAAATAAGCCTATAAGATCGGTCATCGAAAAAAAATTGTTATGTTTAAGCCATTAGAGTTCACCAAGTTCTGACCCACATTAGTAAAGAATTCATTAAATTCGTTGGTTACATCAAGCTTAATTTTGTCTGAATAATTTGGTATTTGGCAAATATTTATTTAGCTGGAAAGAAACTTTGTTAACTTCTCTACCACTAAATTTATTTACAACCCAACCCCCCAAAACATTTTTAAATCCCCATTAGCTCGGTCGAATTTATCACAAAAATAATATTTTTTAGTTGCTTTAAATTTCTGCTTAAAATGTTCCTTTAGTTTACATAGCGGGATTTAAGCTCCACATTAAATGGTTGCTTTTCCACCAATTTCATTAATTTATTTCTTTCTCATATAGCTTGGACTAAATCTGAAGTAATCCAGGTTTTAGTTTTTTGACCTGGTTTTAAATTTATTGGACTAGCTATTGAAATTGTAATAATATTCTGAAGTTGTAGTGCAAAAACATTTACATTACTGTTATTAATAATTGATTGCCAATTAGCATTTAAAAGGCTATCATGTGATAACACATGGTCGATATAGGTGCGATGTGCAGAGTCGATCTGAGACGAGGCGTTCTGTGCAGTAGTGTGCGTAATATTATTTTAATGAATAGTTAAAACTTATTGTCAGCCTGGGTATTATGAAAAGTGGTGGGTACTTATCGGTTGTACATGTATAAAACACATGTATAAAATGTGTTATTTATAAAAATAAATTATTTTCAAACGAGCAATGTGTCTGTTTGATGTTTAGTAATTTATTGAAACATTTGCAATGAAATAACCTTACGATATTAACATTTAAAATATTTAGTAATGTATATAGTAACATACAATTACTTTTTTCAATCAGTTGTAATAATAATGTATATTTGTATTTACTAGATTCCTGAAACAGTACATTTATTGTTATATATCTATCCATTCACTGTAAGATATGTTTCTTCCTCTATTCAAACACTTTTTTGCAAGCGGATCCTTTCGTTCACTTGCTCATTCAGTCGTTCATTCTGTTGGACACGATGACCAGTAAAACACGCTCTAGCGGGAAGGCTTAGCAACTCTGTACTGACCGGTTCAACTGAACGGTTCGTAGCAGTGAACGATACCGACTGAGCCGGATTAGTCAGCTGATCAAATAGAGGGCGGTGGAGGGGTATTTATCCCACCCTGCGTGAACTCAAATCAACCAAGGTTTTTTTGTTAGCGGTTTACCTATAGTAAAAGTGGCGCCGACACACAAACACACACACACACACACACACATTACAGGGTAGTCTATCCGTATATCCGTTGGTCTGGCTGTCGTCTGTGGAATAAATCGTAATAGAAAGGTCTTAAAAATAGAAACTGGTTGCATACGTTGCTCTTGGGCCAAGGAATAACACTAAAAATTTGAAACGCAGTCCGTCGGTCTGATCGTTACCTTTTGGACACGTTGTGTTGGGTCCTTTATTACTTTTTTGTACCCGTATATCTTTTAGATGCTAATTGGGTCGTATCCTTTTAATTTTTATTAAGTGAAAAAGTCAAATGTAAGCTTGCTTTTTTTAACGGACAAATTTTCCCACATTTTTCGATTGAATGACTGGGATTCCAGCTAAAACAATTCCAAATAATTGGAATACATATATCTTGACTTCTATACAATTTATAAAATGTACAGTATAATACTTAAGTATAATACACTTGGAATAGCATAGTATTATTTATCATCATATTAAAAATTAATGTTATTTGATGGTCTAATTGAATTTAATAAACATCAATAGTTACATGTTAATAGCTTAACGCTAAATAATACGACTTTTTTAATTTTGAAATAAAAATTAAGGTAATCTTACAAATCTAATACAAACATCCATAGTTGAGACCTTGTTGCAGGATAATGATCAATTGCAATTTTGGTATCTATTGCATTGGGAATACTGTCCAATTTAAAATACACGGGTAAGTGTTAAATTTTGGTATACGAATATATCATGGATCAAAATAAACTATTGGCTCAACATGTATAAGCGAGAGCTATTTCATGTATACAGTTTTCATACTAAATTTGGAGATCCAATATGTTTCCGGCACGAACTCAATAAATGAATCCACCAGAACAAACAAACAAACAATCGCCTACTATTGGTGATCCTGTACCGAGATGTTGATGGGAAAACTGAACAAGTCCCTTATTCTGTTAATTGTTACTAATAGAAGAAACTTATTTCGAAAATATGCTTGACATAAAACATTTACTTCCATTTGGTTAAACTACTAATCTGAATGGAAATTTTCACTTATTAAAGTTATATATAACTCTAATATTTTTCCCCAAAAATTTGCAAATATGTGCGTTTCGCTTAGTGTGAACAAAGCCGTTGACGAGACGGAAAACTAGATTTCTCATTGTGTGCATGTTCACAAGAGAAAGGACGAAGAGCTTTCGCTGCAATCTTCAAGTTTTGCACAAAGTTTGTAAACCGCAATTCATTGTCTGTAACTAACTGAAAAAGAAATTTTATCAAATTTAATATGTAAAGATCCGCTAACGAAAATTTACAACTTTCTTAGTATATAATGTATGATTTGTATGTGTTATTTCTAAAATATATTTAGTGATGCGATAACCTGTTACGTTAGGACAGTAAAATCTTTTTAAAGCTCATTAAATGTTATCAAAAGTAATGTTAAGGTAATGGCCTTTGAAACATTTCGTGCCACAGAGTGCCTATTTGGCCCACCAAACTATTTTAGACCCATATAATAAATGATGCCTTAAAGGGTAGACAATAGAATCATTATATGTCATCCACATCAGGCTAATTCTTATCTAGGGCATACATAACATTGAAACTTGTTTCTAAATGCGATATCAGAAAATTTTGACAAAGAGAATAAAATATCTTAATGGCAATTGAGATAGAGCGCTTAAATGCGAGTTGGTACGGGGCAGAGATGTCCACAAATAAGGGATAATTTTCGAGTCAAACAGCACAGAACGGTAGCTTTCGAACACTAAATAAAAAAAAAATAATAAAAAATTCAAAACTTGACTAAAACATTTTTTTATGCCAACGGCATTTCATTCAATGTATGAGTTCATGATGGGGCGTTAAATCTAAATGAAAACTGCCATGGAGTATTTATTAAATTAATGTATTTTTATATGTTCATATCATCTATATTTTAGGATATAATCACGTATTAAACAGTCATGATCTTATAAGGTGCATTGAAGACTATCAAATATGTAGCCGTGATAGTGTGGGAACATAAATCCAGTGTCTTGGGACACCTGTGTCGTTTTTACTGGCCTTTAACAAAGGTGTAAACTTCGATAACTTCTCTCGATAAACTCTGTCAGATCTAACAAGGCCTATTTTTATAACCTTTATGTTTCTTACTTCTTTTTTAATTTTACACAAGAGGAGTTTCATAATTACCTAATTCATGTTTTAACATTGATTAAATATGTTTTTGTAATTAAAATACTTGGAATCATGATATTTGTCATAAATAAAATCCGACGCAAACAAAGAGCCTGAAACCTTAAGATTATTAATATTTCTGAACCCGAAATATGTTTCGCTACTATAATTACGCAATACGTAGTCACTCATGTCACAGACGTGAAGTTTTTTTTAGAATGTTTTACATTAATATTATAGACAGTTCTATATGAACTTCGTTGATAAGGAATTCTTGATGAAAATCCTGAGTTATAACTATATTTGACTAGTTGCAGGTTAGTGGGTGAACAGAGAATAATACTACCCAAAGTATAAAAAATAAATGATTATTAAAAATAGAATGTTACCATAGCATAGACAATGTGATTTTTACAAAAAATACAAAACATCTTGTCTATGCTACATTTAACATTGAATTACATTACTTCATTATGTTTAGTACACATACCTGAAATAATATTTTGGAAAATTTTAAAAACTTCGGAGAGAATCGGATGCGACACAACCTGTTTGATAAAGGAGTGAGTGGTCCACAATAAATCATTCACCGAGTTAAAAGGCTCCATGAGTCACTGTCTCTTTGATTATTGTTTTTCCTCAAATAGTCTACCTTCTCACTTTGTATACAGAGCGTAAATTATCAGTTTATCATGTACGTATTCGTCGAGAGTTGAAGTAGTGCAAACACCCTCCACGTCAAGTGTAATGTTTAATGGTTTTTATTGCATTATTCATCGAAAGATCGGGTGGTTTTATTTATAACTAATCATAGGATCACGTATGTTTGGTATATTGAAGAATACGTTTGAAGATTTAATGTTTTGGTGAAAGGTCAAAATCTATACCAGATTCAGAAAAAAACCATTACTACTAAGTGAAAATTACTCCGAAGCTTACGGTTACAGGCATTTCTTTTTTCCTTACAGAGACAAATTAATTTTATGTTACTAAAAATTAAACGCTATAAATTTAAAAGAAATGGCATAAAAGTATTAAATAAACCTATTATTTCAATGGATCAATGATTTTTTATGTTTTTATACATTTTAAGGTGTCCTTTTAAAGCAATTTTATTTTTAAAGCTAGATAAAACTTCGTATAATGTATTATTCCCTATCGTTGTAACGATTCCCAACTGAAGATTTATAGATTATTAATCTGAATAGCATCTAATATATCAGGAAAAGAGACCGAGGTTACAAATACACGCTGTATTCAGTATTTCCTCTATTACAGAGGAAATTCATATTATGTAGTATGATTGACGATGTGTTAACTTCCTGCTCTTTCGGTTGATTTTACTATATTAAGAGCTATGTGTACGGTCAGGATTTATCAAGAAAGAATTATTTAGAGGAGCTTGATATAAACATTTTGTGTAAAATATCGTAGGGAGTACGATTTGACAAAAAGATATTCTAGTATCCCGAGCACCTTAACTAATTATTATATTTTCGTTTATTCTCATTATATTATTGTATATGAGATAACGCATGTAGTATTTCAGAAAGTATGGAAATGTAATGCAACTTTGAAACAACAGGTCATATTCTACAAGTCAGTCCATTTCAGTTAACGGCTATATTTCAGAAAGCACAAATGTTCATGTTCGGATCCTACGACTGTGATAGTAGAGTTTGAGAGATCTGGTCGGGTATATCTGGCGTATGAAAGCCATACGAAAATGTAAATATAAGAACTTTTTGAACAGATCAATATTAAAATATATCAGAACTTTAAAATTACATGTAACGATCATATTTTATATGGAAATGTACTCAACGATCTCCGTGTTTAAAAATAAAATAGTAAATATCCTCAAATGAAGAGTTTCATTGTGTTTATCCATTAGACCATACTGTAATTTAAATGTAGAATAATTTCTCGAGAACTCAAGTAGTAGTGAATTACTAAAATAAGAATATCAAAATATTCAAAATATCTAAATTTCCAATGATTGACCCTTTTTACATGGTTATGCTAAAACTGCACAGTGTGGTTTTAATATATATTCTTAGAAGGTAGATTAAATGGAATTCGGCTTCCGACCACTTTGTGGACAACGCTTTGTTTTGCGAGTACGTTCTAAAATACACCACCGTCACTTGGCTAAAGTTGCTGTGACATGCTGGAACTAACAATATTCTAAAAAGGAATACCGTCACTTGGCTAAAGTTGCGTCAGGGGAGACTTCTTTTTTCTTTAACAGCCCCACCACCACCCCTCTCCGCGAGGCCGAAGGCCTATTTCGAGAGGCGCTGCTTTCTACGCGTACCCGTTTTTCCTCTTCCCTTACACCCAGTTCTCCTTTCTTTTCCTCCTACCACGTGTCCCCTCCCCCAGACACCCTTGTATGTCTGGGATCATCGGAATTTTTCTTCTTTAATTTTATGTTTCTCTATAATTATTTCTTGTTTCTTTCTCTTCTTTATTGCATTCTGCATCTTCTTTCTTCTTCATCTTCATTCTTCTTTCCTTTCTCCTCTTCTTTCTTTATCTTCTTTCTTCTTCTGTAACTTAATTTATTTTCTCTCTTAGTCTTATTTCTTGCTGTATTCATTTGATTTACTTATTTTCAATTTCACTTTGCCATCTTTAATATTAATTTAATTTTTCTTGCTATCTTCCTTCTTCATAATCTTCTTTCTCTTTTCTTCTTTCCAATTCTTGTTACCATATCCTTAAAACATTTCCTCACATCCTCATCCTTCACCAGATTCTCTCTCTCAAAGCTCAAACTTCTTTCTTGCAGTTTTCTTACCAAGTCTTGTCTTTCTTCTCGGTATCTCACACAATCTTTTATTACGTGCCAGGCATTTTCTCTCTCTCTCCACATCTGCATCTATCTGTCTCACTCAATCTAAATGTCATAAATTTTTCTTTATAATTTCCGTGTCCAGTCACACTTTGTACCATATAGTGGTTGAGACTTATCTTCATCTTTTCTCTATCTCTCACATCCGGAAAATATTTAAAACGTCTCACGTCCCTTCATAGTTCTTTCCCATCTCTGTTGCCATTCCTCCAACGCAACTTCCCTCCCACTCTCTTTTCGCTCTTTCCACATCTCCTCTTTCTTCTTTAATTTTCCTTACTGCAATCCGTATCTTTATTGTCAAATCTATTGGCATAATTCCTGCCACCACTCTTACTGCTTCATGCGACACTGTGGAATATCCTTTTATGGCCCTTAAGATCATCGATCTTTGCATTGAACTTATCTTATTCACATCTCTTCTATTCATATCTGCCCCCCACAGTTCGCAGCCATTACAACATTATGGGCTCAAACACCCCCTTTATAAATTGTCATCATCTGTGAGTCGGGAAGACCTTCTCCGCCTTCAGATACCTTCTGATCATTCCCATCAAGTTCAATACTTTTTGTCTAGTCCGTGTTTATATGTTCTCCAAACTTCATACCTTCTTCAATTTCAACTCCCAAATACCTTGTCTTTCTGTCCGTTTTGATTCTTCTTCCTTCAACTTCTATCACAGGTCTCCTCCACCATCTTCCCCTTTAACAATACAGCAACTGTTTTCTGTTCTGACAACACTAATTTGCTTTCTCTTAGCCACACCATGATCCTCTCCATTGCGATCTTCGTTTTGGACTCCCACTTCCTCTTCTACTATTCCCTCTTACCATCACCAAAGCATCATCTGCGTATGCTAGAATATTAACTCTTTCTCCAGATCAAGCTTCAACAGTCCATCGAATAATACCGCCCCAAAGGAGCGGTCCGAGAACCGATCCCTGGGGGTACCTCTTTCCAGTACTTTTTTCCACCTTCGTATTCACTTGCGAAAAACTAAGTTTTCTTCAGTAAAGTTATCTCTGATAATTCTTATTAAACTTCTTGAACAATTCCACTTCCTTAATTGTTCCAAGATCCCGGGCCACCACGCACCATCAAAGGCCCCCCGTTATGTCCATAAAGACTCCAAGCACAAATTTCTCTTCCGTCTCCTCAACCTCTGCTCTAAGCCTTCTTAGGACATCAATTGTCCCCACTCCTTCTCTATATCCATATTGGTCTAGGCTTAGTTTCCCCTCCTCTCTCAATCTTCTCCCCAGCCGGTTTACAATCAGCCTCTCAGCCACTTTTTCCCAATACAGGCAATAGTGTCACCGGTCTGTAGGATCTCACCTCCGCTGGGATCTTTTCCCTCACCCCCTTTAGAAACACCTTTAAGTTTCCTTCTTTCCAATCATCTGGAAAAATTCCTTGGGCCATCATCAAATTCATCGCTCTTAAGCATACTTTCTTTAATTGTTTTCATACTGTCTCTTTATAATTTCTCCTTTTATGCCATCAATTCCAGGAGCTTTTTTATTCTTTATCTTCATTACCGCAGCTTTTAATTCCTCCATCCGAAATTCTTCTTCATCCATTCCATCACCATCTTCCTCGTATCTTCTCCTTTAATTCTCTTTGTCCTTCTGTATCCATTTCTTCATCATCCGCTGGAATAAGCTTTTCCAACATATACTCCATTGTTTCTCTCACATCTTTGGTATATTCACCATCTTCCCTTTTCAAACTTGTCAACTTTATTGCAACTTTCTCCTTCTTCATTATCAATTTGTACATCCCTTCCCCAAGGGTCTTCTTCACCCTCTTCAACCATCTTCTTCTCCATAATTTCATCTTCTCCTTTCTAATTTCTTCTATGTATTTGTTCCTTTCTCTATTATACATCCTTCTATCTTCCTCCAATCCAGTTTCTTTGCCATAATTCTTCTTCTTTTCCTTGTCTCACTCCTTCTTCTTCCAATCTCCTCCGTCCACCATTCCCACCATCTTTTCTTTCCCCGTACCTCAGCGGTATGGCCCTATCACAGGCTTTAATTATCGCCATTTGCATAATTTTCACATAGTCGGTAGCATTTTTTCCCCTCCATATTAGTGTTCATCAGGGAATTCATTCATCATCCTTAATTCTCTATGGAGCACTCCCCATCTTGCCTTTCTCAGGTTGTATGTTTTAGGCCTCATATATTATTTGCTCCGCCATCTCCATCTCTCACTCTCCTCATATCATCATACATCATCACAATCATCCTGTGGTCGGCCACCAACTCCTCCACAATCTCCCAATCATGTATCTTATCAATTACATTCCTGTCGCCATATTTATATCAATATTCAAGCTTCATCCTCTGCTGTCCTCAAAAGTCCTCCATTCCATTTCTTTGTTACAGGTTTCCATCTGCAGTATCTCTAGATACTCTTCCACCTTCTCTCCTCTTTCATCGGTCCTCCCACTGAACCATTCCTCAGACTTAGCATTTACATCCGCACAGCAAACTATGCTTCGCCCTCTTCTTTTAATCCTTTCCAGCTTCCTTAGTTTCTCTTCGATGCTCTCTGCGGGACTGCAGTAGAGACTCACCACTGTCACCTTCGTATCTCCATCTTCGATATTTAAGCTTACGCAATCCTTATCCGTTTCTCCTTTATTCATCAGTACTTCCCATTTCTGGCCTCTTAACCACAATTGCAGCCTTAGATACTCCTTCACTTTCATCTTGGTAGATCGTCCCTCCTCCACTGAATTTTGCTTTTCCTCCCACCGTATAAGGTTCCTGTATACATATTACATCCAGTTCTTTTTTTTTCCAACACTTGTCTTTCCACACCATCCGACCATTTTAGGCTTTTTCCAACATTTATCTGTCCAATTTTAATTTTCATATCTTATGCTACTTAAATACGTTCTCACCACCCTCTCATACACTCCACACTCCGTCCATCTCACCGTGTGTCCTTCACCACCTCTGCCTTCTCTTTCGCAATTGCAACACTTCATTCGTTCCTTCCCTTCTTTACAGTCTCTCGTACTATGTCTCCCACTGCAATGCCACACAAGTGGGCTCAGTGTCCTTGCAATATTTGGATTACGTGGCCATATCTTTGGCACTGAAAGCACCGCACAATGTTCAATGTAGTCCTTGACTCTGCAGCTGCTCCAGTTTATATATATTCTATCCCTTTGTCTTAGGAAATTTTCTAATTTTTTCCTGTACATTCAACGATTAGATTCTCCAGCAGCCCTTGGCTCCTTTCCCTTCTCCTCCTTTCTTTTTCATTCTGTGCTTGATCTTAAATCCTCTCGCCACAGCTCATCTTTACTTACGCCACTGTTTTCCATATTGCTCTTATATATGGTTTCCCACAATTTCTTCTTCCTTCAGTCCTTGTTCAACATCATAAATCATAAAATTCGGTAGTTTCCTCTTAGGCTCTTCCATCTTTAGCCCTTTACTTTTAAGATTTTCATTAATCATCAACATCTCTTTATCTTTTTCGCTTTCAACTTCCACCATGATTCCATTTCTCACCTTACCTACTCTCTTTACTCTTAGACCCAATTTTCTAGGGTCAACTGCTTTCTTTACATCCTCCTTAACAGCTTCACTTTTTCTGCTCCATCTTTTCTTATTAATACAATCCGTGCTTCATTAACTACTTTCTTTACACCACTCACTTTTCGGTATCTTAAGCCCTTCTTTCAGCTTTCCAGCATACGTCTTTCTTCTCTCCCTTCTATTTCAACATCAGTTTCTCCCACCATACTTCCTTCATCCATCTTTTCGATCCTCCTCTCCAAACTCACTTCTCTTATCATTTTAATCACCTCTTCTCTTCTTCCATTCTTCCTTTAATTCTTTCTCTCTCCATTTTTTCTTTGTCCACACTGTTCTTTATTACTCTCAGATAGCCAAGTAATTTAGTTTCCACGGCCATACTTATGCCTTTTGACTTAATTCTGGTAGCTCTAAACCATCTCTCAATTGTCTCTAGTGTCTCTTCAACTGCTACCAAATTATCCTCACTTTCTCCTCCTTCTATCGGGCTGTCCAAACCCTCTCTCTTCTTTTCCTTTTCCTACTAGATTTCTTTATCCGATTCAGCCGTTTCCGACTCTGTCTGAGTCAATCCTTCCTCCACTTCCCTTTAATCTTCTTCTCTCTCTCGCTCTTCTTTCAATTTCCCTTTTCTCTCCGCCTCACTCGGAGATCTCTCTTTCTCCATCTCCGACTCTCCTTCATCTTCTCCTTCATTTCCTTCTCCTTCTTCGCTTGCTATGGTGCTCTGCTCAACACCTTCCATTCTTTCAGCCACTTGCGACCTTTCTATCTGTGCTGGTAGAATGGGCGATCTTGCCAGACTTTTCCTTCTTTTCTGTTGTTCTAACAATTCTCTTTCGTATTTTTCTTTCTCCATTTTCTTCTTTCCTCTTTTCTTTCCAGTTCCGCTCTTCTTTTCTCTTCCTCCTTCCTTCTCCTCTCTATTTCTTGTTTTCTCCTATCTCCTCCTTCAACATCACTCCGCGCAGGTTTGCTCCCCCCAGAATCCATGGAGCGGCCTCCAGCCGTAGCTGAAGGGAGGGATTCAGTCCCGAGGGACCTACCCTCCTGGGGTAGTTTATCCTTTTCGTTTGTACCTGCCATAGTAATATCAATATCGAAGATTTTTGCTGCTAGTTTGTTGTAAAATACAGCCCCAATTCCTTATGGGAAAAGGGGTTTGGGCTATTGCGACTCCCGCCGAAGCGACAGCCGGGCCATGCGTTCGCCACCTCGCTAGGCCTGGCGTCAGGGGAGACTGTCAACACTGTTCCACTTTAGGCTCCTGCCATCGGTCCACTGTATAAGTGACGAGCCGTTAAACACGAACAGAAAGTTGTCAAGAGCCACTCTAGCAAATATTGTCGACTGCAAATGGGACTTGTTCCAACTGCCATGCCTACCTGGGCAATATCTACTTATGCACATACTGTACTTTAAAGACACTTATTTGCTGTTTTCGGGTATTCCAGTTAGACATTTGACCTGGAATTAGAAGAAGAAATTTCGGTCTTTGAACACTAGTACCTATTAACATCTAAAAATGAATTTATTTTGGATGACATTTGGTTTGATAGATGTAATGACTTCAAATACTTAAAGAGTCCTGTATTAAAATTTTTTTTTACGCGTATTCTCTTTGAGCCTTATTCTGCCATCGGCCATTGGACTGTGGAAGGATATTATCAAACATTAGTGGGAGAGTCGATTAAGTGCAAGGTCGATGGTACTAATAAAACATGTAACAGTCATACACATCTCTAATGGAGACTCCAAAGTCCAATATCTAAGACCGCTCGGCCATCGGCACGTCCAATTTATAGAGAGAAATATATATGTTTTCACAGATGTGTAAATTATTAGATATAATCCCTTGAATCTGGACTTTATATTATAAGAAAATATACATAAAACATTATACTACCATAAGTAAAACCTTTCATTTCTTTGAAACTAATTAAAGCGTGATATAAAAAGTTTTTTGTATCCAAGGAACCGATATGTGTTTCCTATATTTATGTATAGTTTAGGTATATGCATGTCTTATTAATTTATGGGAGTTTTGGTATTCATTAAACTTGATTTGAAGTTTAAATGAAATATCTCTGGTTAGGATATTGCACATTCTCTCACTCTAAACAATTTCTTTGTCGCAAACATTAAAATAGACATTTGTAATTCCTCATCACTTTGGGTATCAAGCTGTGAAGGATTTACTAAAAGTTGGAGGAATTGCGAGAATGTTACACATCTCTATTAGCCAACTTTTTTTTCAAAAGCAAATATGTAACTTTATTTTTATAACATACTATCTGTTTCCCGCGGCTTCGCACGCTTTTTGTAAACTTTGCCTGTATATGAGCACTTCTGGTTCAAGTGAATTATATTTCCAATTGCGATGTAGAGTTTGTCTTGTTGCCACGACCAAGGAAATTTGTCAAACGTGTATGTTTACAGCCATTGTACACGTACATGTATTTTATTATAAAGTGGTCCAAACCTCAAGCTTTAAGTTCAACCTGAGAGTTATTTTAAAGACAAATATACATAATAATTTAGCGCCTTCAAATAGTGTTTGGCTATTTAATATACGTAACTGTCTTGTAATTGCAGTTTATAATGTGCAGGCGCTTTGAACACTTTTATCTATTGCAGCGCCTCCTAGTGGCGAGTTACATCAATGGGCATAGCATATAAATCTTCGACATGGAAAAATACACGTACATACAAATTTACAAGTTTACGATTTCATAAAGGACAAACACACAAACATTCATTTATATATATATATATATATATATATAATATATATATATATATATATATATATATATATATATATATATATAATATTCACATCAGTAACATTTGGTCAATAAATTGTATTAATGTTTACCGATGATGTATATAAATACTTTAGAACAGGAACAGGATTAAGAGATACCAGCTAAGAAATATTAGAATATATGGCCTTTAAACAGATATCTTTAATTAGTGACTAAAAGAGTGTTCTGATCAGTTTATTTGCTCTCCTGAATTTAACAGGTTATATATATTTGTCCAACACACTTGTCTATGTTTTAAAATGTCTGCATCAATAATTGAAAC
This sequence comes from Homalodisca vitripennis, assembly GCF_021130785.1. Taxonomy (NCBI): domain Eukaryota; kingdom Metazoa; phylum Arthropoda; class Insecta; order Hemiptera; family Cicadellidae; genus Homalodisca; species Homalodisca vitripennis. The sequence continues at coordinate 152,962,758 of NC_060210.1, read as the reverse complement.
TAGATTGTAACTATTACTCTATCACTCAGCGTCCGTCTCTACCTCTCCCTAACCCAGCATAAGTATGCAGGCCAATTTCTTACTAAGCTCTGATGGTCCAAAAACCGATAAGCAATTTGCATTGTGTAATCACATAAACTAGTTATTCGATGAATCGATAGAAATTTGACTTATGAAAGAAATCGATTATCAGAATCATTAATATGAAATAGAGTTTTTAAAGATAATATTGTTATAAATTGGCGTACTTAAAATATAGTAAGACACGTAAATAAACATTAAATCGGCGTCAGGTAGCCGTATAAAGACCATTAAAACTTGGACTCAGTCTTTTTATCTCGATCACTTGCTATGTTCAACTATCATATGTTTGTCTGAAGGATGGTATCAAGCAAAAACATTTTATTAAAAACAAAATACCTTTTAAAACTTTAAAGCGATTTTATTACTTCCATTTTGATCCCGTCCAAAACTAGCGTGGCTGACGATCGAATTATTTTAAAGGAGACATTAGTCTATCGATTTAAAAATAAACCAGATTGGAGCGTATGCCGTGCAAATCCGGGACTGTTTCTAATCCTAGATATCCATGGCTATCAGCTTCTAGACTAGGTTAGGCTCCATTTCAAATTATGTAGGACCGTCCCTTGTCGCTGATTTAGCTTGACCTAAATCACCGCTCTACCTGCTCATATGGTACCTACGTGATGTCATGGAGATCTTAGTAAGTATCGGCAATCGTCAAAGCAGAACAATTTCACCCTTATACACTAATATAAATGAACTTTCATTATGAAAACACAATTTATCTACATTATGTTTCGCACAGCAATGCTATAAATGAATATTTAACGGAAATATAACGTACATTAGATAAAATATTAGTAATTTTCACTACTCATTATAAAGATATTGAATTCGATTGTAATACATATTATATTACTATAATGTATTATAAAGATAAATAAATCACCTACGATTCTAGTATCCGTGGAGGTCGACAAGAGAGGGTATCGAAAAGATTAAACATATAAACAGTAATTTTTAGTTAATTTTTCTAACTTCATACACTTAAAACGGATAAAAATTAACACATGTAATAGTCAATAACACCATTTAAATAAAGAGACACAAAGTTGCCACTTTCAGGGTCTATGTAAGTTTGCCTGACGCTGCTTTACCATTTATTTAAGTGTCTAACGGCAGGTTTTAAGTATGCTAAGCTATTAGATTACTTATTTGAGAGAAAATTACCACTTCATAATTGTGATCCCATTATTGTTATTATACCGTTTCCTCCTTTACAAAAATTAACACAGCGATCGATTTCATTACCATGTTAAATTTAAATATTAACCAACTTACGTGACTATACAGTGGAAATATGGTCTTGATTCCCAGAAATTGGATTTGAAATGGCACGAAATGATGATGAAGTAGAGGTTTGTGGTAATTTCAAAACTTTGTAAATATTTTAAATATTGCCAGTTATATGCGTAAAACTCAATTACGCATTTTACCGATATTTGAGTTCTTAAAATTAAATAAAGTAGCATTACTATACAGTAACATAAGGCAATATTGAATAACTGGTAATAAAAAATTAGAATCATTATATAAAAAATGTATATAAAATGTTAAAGGCAAAACAAAACACTTATTTATATTTGGCATGCAATTCTGCTTTCATATTACCACAATATATTTTCGTTACAACTATTATAATACTTAAATCCTAACACAATGTGGTAAATAAAACACGTAGAGAACGAATACTGGGCAATAGTAAACCATAAACACTGTGAATTACTTCTTTGATAAGCAACACATTACATAAATGGTGACAAATATATTCTATATAGACAATCTATTCCTTTTTATATTTGCCAAAAAATAATATATTTATATGATTTTGCATACAGCTCTTGTCAAACAATGCAGTAAAATATTGCCGATGAACTCAGTAAACAGTAACGTAATGTATACTACAACACGAAGAAGTTATTTATATACCTATGTGGAATAACATACGTATTAATAATGCAATAAATTAATTATGAGCTAATAACCGATTGTTCCCTAGAGAATGTATTGCTTCAAGACGTATAGGGATGTAAAATTGTAGTATTTCCGTTATGAATATTTATGTGATAAACTGAGAACTAAATAAATTAAATTATTAACAAATAATTGGTTTATGTAAATATACGGCAGTAAAAAGAGAATTATAATCAACCACGTGGACCATCTTGTTAAATAAATTAAGTAAAGTTAAGTGTATTGTGCTGTAAAATAGGAACAGAGGGCGTGGAAGGCTATTCTTCTAAGTGCTTGTAAATACCGCTTGCTCTTAAACCTATCAAACGTTAAAAAGCAGATAAGCTTTTATCCATATGTAATAGAAACCTGTGACCTTCAAATATATTCTTCTCAGAGATTCTATTTCAGTGCACTACATGGCATATTTTGTAGATGTAAAAAACAAAATATATACCTAGCTACGTATAAAAATATTTACAACCCATATAATATGTCTATTACAGTGGGATATAATCGGGGTCTATAGTATATCTTGTAGTTACACACCATGTATTACTTAAGGTTTCACTGAGGTTTCATGGAAAATTGTAATCCTACCGATTATCCTTGAGATGTTTTGGTGAGAAACAAGAAGAATATCGTACGAAATAATTTCAAACGTCTCATAACAATCTGGAAAATCACGGATTACATATTTTGAACAACATTTTTGTCCCGGTACCCAAAAACCAATTCCACATGATCATTCATCTGGCATAATAGATAGGGATACATATAATCCCAACACTCAGTATCTCATACTTTATCTATACTCAATGGGTAAAGGAAGTTTACAAGTCAACTTAAAAAAAAGACATTGCCTGAACATTTGTCCCATACAGGAGTATTATTCTACACTAGTACATGAAAAGTTTACCGTAAAATCATTGAAGTAAATCAGCAATAGCTAAAATCAATATTAACATCACCCAAGATGAGCATCAATTAAAATAATGAAACAAAACGTAATGTTTTCTAAATCCATGAAAAAAGTAATGGTAATTTCAAGTATTTCATTATTTTCACACTAATCTCTCCCAATGTATTTTACTCTTATACCCAAAATCAAATATAATAAAAAAATATTTGTGTATTTTGGGCAAATTTTACCTTTTACTTTATTTTTATTAACATAAATAGTACCTTTATTAATATGATATAAGTAAAAATTTGTTCATACTACATATGTACCCATGTACTTTAATTTTCTATTACTTAGAGTAGAAATATATGAATGAATATCACTATCATAAACTTACTGTGGTTACCAATGACAACATATTTTGTGAGTGCTATCGAGGTTTTTGCTATATAGAATTTTTTTTTTTCATTTTAACATAATTCATTTATTTTTTAGGAGTTCATAAACGGAATTTTACTACAAAAAATAATGATTGTTATAAAAAAAATTCTTGTCATAAAGTTTGATAAAACTTCCTTTCTTGAGATTTCGTCATAATTTGCACCACCAGCTGCTGTTTCTTAAAATGAAGGCAATATTCCGGCAATATTCCGTTTGTGACGCAATCGACATTGTAGCAACACATTTTCTTGTCTTAAACTCTCTGAAAATGATTGCTTACATATGTTATCAATTCGCAACTTACCAAATAACAGTTATAACTCAGCTTATCACAAATACATACATATATATTATACATATATTTTATATATATATATATATATATATATATATATATATATTATACGTATATAATATATATATATATATATATATTATACATGTATAATACATATATATATATAAGTATATATAAGATATTCAACTGCAAATATTGCAGTTCAATGTCAACCACCATGGCAAGTTATTATTTAATGACTAGTTAGTAGTGGTAATATCTTTACTAGCGACATAAAAAAACATTATTACTTAAAACCTCTGTAGAAATACTTTTCCGTTTGTGGATTGTTTACGGGATATTTGTTTGAGTGCGATATTACAGTAGAGTCCTCTTAACTCTATTAGGATGCTTGCAGTAGGAAAACTAAAGTGAAATAGATTATAAATATTATGTTACTTTTGCAAATACGTGTTAAGATAAATGGTAATTATAGAATTAAATATACGTAAAAGTTACTAGTTAAATTATGTTCAATAACTCTTATTTATTTCTAACAGCGCAACAGTAACTAATGGATTGTAAGTATAACATTGTTTAAAATAATATTATCTTTGAAAGCAATTCCCACTTAGTAATAATTACTCAGAATTAATTGGGATTATTTTTACAAGCCTTAATGATTCGTAATGCACGTATTTTATATCTTAGCTGATTTTCTATAAATTATGTTTAACACGAAAGCACTGACGTGACAATTAGTTATATTTTTAAAGCATTTTATAGAAATTGAAACTCAAGTTGCATATAATTTCCGTTTAGAATCTTAATAAATAAATCATTATAATCGTTATTTGTAAATTCCTTTGCAAAAAAATACTTAAAGCATCGTGGATCACTGATACATTATCTCAATACTTGTAACAATAAATTATATAGCTCTAGTATCATAAGAATAATACTGACTTGATATAATATTTATAAAAATTTCTTCTACTTCTCATAGGCGATGAGACGTAACGGGTGTTTGAAGTCTCGTAGAAACAGTAAACTCAAGATTAAGTAAATTAGGTTTCGAAATGCAAAGCTAAGGGTTTTGAATCTACCAATATTTCTAGTTTTTATTTACCACACAGTACTCACACGTTTAGGTTATTAATAAACTTGGTATTGACTAGGAATAACAAATTTACCTATAAAATTCAATAAACACTGTTTTAAATTTCGCTTCGAAAGATAATTTACCTATGTACATAATAGAAGTACAGCATAAAAGGTAAATAATTAAAAAATGATGTTGAGAATGTACAAGTGGTTAACGAAATTGCAATATGGCTGAGACAAAAATGTACCAGGTTGACCAACAATCGTGATGTGTAATTACCAAGAAGGGACAGGCGTGTTGGAGTGTTAAGAGGCGCTAGAGTGGTTCATCTCACTTAGAGTGTCACTGGGGCCAGCTCGTTACACATTTTCTTGCTTCAGACGGAGTTCGCTGTACCCAGATTATGAATTGCATGGTTACCTGATTATTGAACAGGTATTACTATTTATTTTTCAGGTATGGGAGATGTCAAACAATTATCCCTTTACACAAATAGCAACCAACATACTACATTATTGCCACAAGCTTATATTAGATGTTACCCCGTGTAAAAAGTGCGCAGCATTATTGTCCCCGCAGTTTAAGAAGGTCGTATAACTGTAACAAACCATGCAACACAGAGACTGCTCCGGTTTTGATGCACTATGTTATTGTGGTAATTTTCAAAATATAACACTTTTTAATCTAATCCCATGTTTTTTATGAAATTGGAGAACTAATTTTTATAAATCTCTGTTTTCTATATCTTATACATAATGAAAAATTTGAAAAAAGTCAATAAAAATGGAACAAAATAAAAAAACACACACACACACATACATACATACACACATTTATATCTAAATTTCACTATATGTTAAAACTTCTCAGTCACAGTACTCGTTTTCACTGTAAATTAATTGGGTTTTACGAAATCATTAAAATTACACAATCTACAAAACAAAGAGTTATATATATAAGTTTGATATAATTTATATCAAACTCTTGTATACAATCTGAAGGGGGTTTATTTAATTAATTTTTATTTAAATAATTAATATTTGTCACACATACGGACAGGCGGTCAAGTAGACGATTGTTTTTAACCTCTTTCTTCATTTAGAAATGAAAAGGGAATCGTAGCCTCATTTCTATTGATAGTTGACAAATAAACGCACAATATGATTTAAATAAGGTCCTTAATAATGCATAGGAGCCGTCCAGAAGTGGTAAACATAAGTATATGTTCAATTTTGTTTGTTTATAATGGCTGGATAGATTTACTTGAAACTTTTATACTCGTATGTAGTGTACGCTCATAATAAAAAAGGAGAAATATCGCTATCACTAGTTCCAATTACAAATTAAGGTTTTTGTTTGAGAGATGGTGAGGACGTTGAGTGCAATAACGAAGCGGATCCTTATAAACTCCTATTAGATAATTTAATGTACTAATAGTAGTAATAAAGTAAAAAAATAGTGTAATATAATGGAATATGAAGAAATATCTTTTTTGTATAGCTGAATATGTATGATTTTTTTTTATTTGTGGATTTTTCCATCTACTTAGAATCTTTATTGATCTTCTCATTCTAGAACCATTAATCGTTGATTATAAACTGTTTAAAAACGAATGAACGCAAGAGACATCAATGTGATACAAAGAACTGTGTAGCAGCAAAGATTAGTTACATCCACAAGGCTGAAATTACTTTGAGTGCGAACATTATAGCAATGTTTCCCATAAGAAATTGTAGATAAATTATATTACATAAACCTTACTTTCTAATGAACTAAATATTTTGTACCATCACTTACACTCTGGATCTGGAAAATTATATTTCTCTTTGTCTGCCTGCACAATATTTTAAAAATGAACTAAACAGACTTGACATTTTATTTAAGGCTTATGTAAACAGCATCGAGTTCAATGATTGTAAGTTTTCTCCACAAAGTTTGTGAATATCTTTAGATTGGTCTTTATGACAACCATGACGTCGGAAAAAATGTCACAGAATGAAATAATTTGTAAAGAAACTGACTAGACTAATATGGCGTAAATATGTAACATATTATTAGTTATAGCTTGATGAAATGAGCTATAGGCTTGATATTTTGCATACAGCCTCAATGAAAGCTAGTAAATTAAATTGCGTACTCTTACCCTGTTTTGTTACAACTTATGGCAAAAAACATTAACCTGGAAGATGGTTTTTCAAACATAAAACAAACATTATATGACAAATTAATGTCCAGAACTAATACTGTACGCATCGAAATAAAATTATAATGGTAAGTATTACACTAAATAACTTGAAAAAATAGCTTACCTCCAAGTATTAACGCAAAAGGTAAATGTTCATACACACACACAAATATATATATATACATATATAATTATATTTATTAATGTAATGAAAGTAACTAAAACCCTTTTAAAAATCTTTTTATTGACATAAACGTGTTTCGGTTTTTATCTTCAGTGTACATTAACCTCTAAATAAATAATAAACAATTAGATATACAAATGTAGACCTTTTAAACACATGTTAAATTTAAATGACACAGTTGTAATTTTCTTATTAGTAATCTACAGATTGAGAGAATGAGAAAAATCCAATTTTTGAAAAAATTTGATTTTTCTAATTTTTCAGATTACTATTTAAAATGTTATGAGGATCTTAATTATAATTTAGATAGATATGTAATTCTTCTTTTGTGTTTAATTTCTCTCCTTTCCTTTCTATATCTAAAATTTCCATGTTCTTTTCAATATTTGTATAGTTATTAAAGGGTTTTAGTTACTTTCATTATATTAATATATATAGATAACCCAAAAGTGGCGTTAATAACATTATATATATATATATATATATATATATATATATATATATATATTTATATTGGTTATTCTATAAAATAAAAGATCGTTAAACTACACGTATATTATGATAAGTTTGAAATAGCAGTAAATAATCTTACACAATTTCAGAGAATAAATACTTGTCCAGTCCTGCTCTTGTACTCCATATAGCAGACAGGTGCTAAGATCCATGTTGTCTTTATAATCACGACACAAAAGCCCGGTGATCCATAGAATAAATACAAACCGTAGAGTCATGATAGCCGTCACTCACGAAGGCATAAGTGACTAAGTAGAAGGTTTACATAAACATTCATTGTTTTAGAAACAGCAAGGAATACGTGATTTTTATTCCGAATGTACTTCATACTATTGACTACTAACTGATACCGTTTAAAAATTTAAATATCAATCGTAAAATAAACGGCTGATCTATTTAATCTGTTGCAAATTGTATCTCCTCCTATATCTTTGATTCGATAACAATAATAGTGATCCAACCAAATAGTGTACTCACAGTTAATTTCAAAAAGATTTATATTTTAAAGCATGTCAGACATCTGTAGAAATGAGAAGAAATAACATCGGCAATCTATATCAAATGAAAGATAATTTTATTCCTTGTGTTGTCTCTATATATAAAAGGCAAAATCCTCATTATCACGAGTTTCAAACTTATCGATATTTATGAAATAAGTAATGTTTGGCACACGTACAACTTAATAAGAAAAACTAAATAATTCTCATAAATCTCAATCAACTACAGGAGTTGAAGTTGTTACCGCTTAAAAGATATACTTTTGTTTGAGCTACTTCCCGATGTCCTACAATGATACCTGCATTGGAAATGTCTAACACTGGAAATATATTACAGTGATTGGATGTTATCACTTTTTAACCGAATAGACTTAAAGATCTACGTATGTATACCCTATCTTAATCGGGACAAAAATTCAAACGCTGGAAATACCGTATACTGGAAGCAGATTATTATGAAATGAAGTAGACTGATTTTGACTGAAGAGACATTTTGACATCTTGTTGTCGATAGGTGTCATCGGAAACGATCGATTCGACACGGAAAAATCTCCTGATGAATTAAATTGATTCGAACCAGATATTATTCTTCACGCACTTAAACAAAAATAGAGTTTTCTCCTTTAAACCTCTCAAAAGTACCAATTGAAATAATACGTCTACTTCTGATTTAATATTGTCATATGGCTTCATAATGTTACATAGTAAGTGCTTCCGCTACGAGTACTTCGGTGTATTTCTCCACTCTGGCCTAAAACAGCTTTACTGAAATCTTTAAGCTATTTATTTGAATAATAACAAATTTTGAACATAAATTTATGTATTTCCTTTGTTCTGAAAAACAATATTTCAGTCGACATCAATTGATCAAAACATTGTTTTTTTCTTACTTAATATACAGTTAATCTGAATTGGATCAGAATATCTTCCAGTGACCATCACGTTCTAAACTGCTTTTAACTCTTGTTGACTTAAAGCGTTCTATTGACGAGTTTTGATATAAATAGTAATCGTATATAAGTGTCCGGGAAACGATTGAAAATATTGAGAATTTGTACCGGTTCAGTAACGTACGCAGTAATTACTTGCCCTTAATTTTAGAGCATAAGTTCACAAACAATAATCTGCAACAAGCCGTTTTTAAAGCTGAAATTAAAGTAATAGTGAACGTTTTGCCCTATCTGCCAAATGATATGTAGTGGAATTAAAATTTAATCTTCTTAATATTTTTGAATTATTATTTTATGTAATTGCGGTGTAATGTAAACACTATTTTAGTAGAAATATTAAATTTGGCAGGAAAATCATAGTATTTTTTATACAAAATACTGTCTAATTCTAATCGACGTACTTTTAAAATTCATTTCGACCAATATTTAAAAGTAAGCCTTAAAACATCTATTAACATCCCTTCAGAAAGCAAACTCAGAATTATAAATAGCTTTATCAGCCTGCCGTTTATTTAATTATATAGAGCTTTAGGTTTAAGATAAATAAACGGTGATTAAAGCCTGACTTAACAGCTGACGTGGAATAAAGCAATAACGTTAAAGAATGAAGGTGAGAAAGACGAGATTGACGTCATTAACTTCTCCTCAACATCTGGCACTCACCTGATCAACTTCGCACTAGAACTTTATCTCATTATTTTAAATCCTTCACTGCTATGTTAACTTTTAAATTAAAAATTTCATAGTAGTGATAACTCAAGAATTCGTTTTAAAGAACCCTGTAAAACCTTGCTCGGTCTATTATAGTACTTGGATAGTACTAACGCCAGACCTTAAAACAAGCATTTTGGTCTGAAATTTATATTAAGGAATCTAGCACGTAAAAATAAAAAGCAAACAGTTTTAATGTATATAATTAATGATAATAACACGTATTGAATATTAAGCACAAATCACTATTTCCCAACTTTTTCTTCTGAATGATTTTGTGTATGTATATGATATAAATAATATATATATATATATATATATATTATATATATATATATATATATATACATATATATAGTGCTATAACTAGTTTAAATTTGGTGTATTCTAGTATTCCTGTTTTAACGATTCAGAATTGCGAATCACATAATGTTTATACTAACGTACTGTATCAAAAATTATATGAATAAAGCTGCCATTGTGGAATAGTTTGTCTGGTACTTTTCTTATATGCCATTCTATAAAAATAATAATTGTGAGTAAAACTGGATAAATTATATAAACACTAACAATACGAATAAATGTTGACCAAACTATGTATTTGCTAAATGTATTAGAATGTAAATGTTGTTTGAAAGTTGATCATAAAGAACATTTTTATAATCCACCAAAACCATAGAGAATTAGACGTAACAGTTTCCACTGCATAAAATCTGTAATAAAGTGCATAAAATGTGTGATCAAAACCATTCTCTATGTTATGTAATTAAATTGATTTATTATCATACTGCTGAAATAATAGCTGTTTTTGATACAAAAGTTGGTCCATAAGGTGAATTTTTCTTTACCTTATAACACAAGTATAAAAATATGAGGTAACGGACAGTTAACATTTCTTACTGCGCTAACCTTAACCTTTGTCGTTGTATTAGTAGAAATAAATGAATTTAAGACAGCTGTTACGATAAAAAATATTAAAGTACTATACTGTATCATGAAATTTAAACCAAACCTGTAAGTTTTAATTTTGTCTCCCATGTAGTCACTTTTGATCGCACAAGGAAAAAAGTTTTTTTTTACAGATAATCGTATTTCCGATCACGATTCCGCACCGAAAACGATTTCCCCACTTTGATGGCAGTGATTATAACTACTATTAGTATATTACTATAAGTATCACCTGCGCGTTTGAACATGTTTTCTTATTGAAAAAATGCATCTGTAGGCAAACAGAGAAGAAACCAGATGAAGGAAAACATTGATGTCGTCTGGATTTAAAATGTATTAAAACTACAAGAGATTATAATTTCAGAGAACACTGAATTCACTTCAATATTTAATATATCACATATAACACATTGTTGAATAAAAGTAAATATTCATTATGTAATAGCAGCACTTTAAATTTCTTTTTACAGTATACCACTTTATTGTATTAATGTTATATTGTATCATGCAGATGTATAAAAGAGCAGGTGTACATAAGTTGGAAATTTTTTGTCACAATTTCTATGTATTAACTGTTACTTAAGTTAGGATTTACGTATCGTTTACTACAAATTATTAGAGAAATGGTATATCATGAGATAATATCGAAGCACATAGTGCAGAATAAATATGATGGCAGCATAATAATTAAGTTTATCATCTTGTCTGTATTATATTTAACTAGATTTTAAGTTAAGTTGTTTATACCTTACAAATTAAGTTTTAAAATTGATTTCGTAGAGTTTTGTTTTGGAGAATGTGATAAATCTACGTAGTGTATGTAAAAAACTCAAATTGTAGTATATAAAAAATAAAATAACTTAAACATTTCTACATTAGTATAAGTAATATATTTATAATACGGTACTAAAATAATACGTTAGTAAGAAATTTGTTACTAAATGCATTATACTAGGAATAAATGGTATTTATGAAAGATTTTGCATGCACACATGACTAAATTGGCCGTATTTGCAGCACAATAATAGAATGTTTAACAAATAATAATGTAGCTAGTGATGGAGCTATCTAAAGACTACACATGTCTAATACTAATATTAGAAAGACCAATCACAGCTAGTTACAGTTTCAGTAAAATGTACTTTGAAATCCACTGGAACTTTTTTTTACTAGTTATCAACTCATGTAATACTACGGGACTGTTAATGCCCGTTTTGGATAATTGGTACTATAGTATTTTGTAATATAATTAAGATTCTAAGTTAAGGTTATAGGGAAAAGAATGAGAAATAAGATTGTGTTCAATTCAAAGAACATCTAGAAGTACAATACAATGTTGTCTTCACAAAAAGAGTTGCAACCTTTTGAAAGTTGGCCTGAAAGGCTCTCTGACTTTCCGTTTTGCAATAACAACAAATTTGATCTGTATACAGGCTTCACTCAACCCCAATCTGAAAGGGAGCTAGTGGGGAGTGGGGAGCTGAAAGGGAGCAAAATAAATCAAGACATAATATACCGTTACCAGAACATGACTGGGACAGCATTTGGCTCAGATCTAAAGACGTAAACGCCTGAAGTCAATATTCCATGTCAAACCTTAACCAAGCTAAATAGAAAGAAATGTAATTGTAGATGTAAATGTAAAATGTAATAAATAGACTCTTTCTATTTTAACCTAATGGTAGGACTGTAATCGAAGTGGACCGAGCTTAAATACAAATTAAAAACAATAGTTTAATAATAATATTTTTTATTTAGGCTGTAAAAGTGTTAGACTTAATTAATGATTTGAACAAAAGCGTTTTGTTCCAAAACTGGTTTCAAAATTTCGTTGAAACAAAGAACAGTAACATTAGATGGATGTATATATATATATATATATATATATATATATATATATATATATATCTTTATTGAACTTTAAACATTTACACGCAATAGATCTCGTCACAATATGATGCAATTACAATGTGAAAGTTAAAAAAGATCAATAATGATATTCAATACACACTCACACACACACACTCCTGTGTACACACAAAAAGTATCATATTCATGTATTCTTTTTTTCACATTCTATCACTCTTGATATAATTAATATTGGTTCCTTCGTGAACCTCTTGGGCGCATTATGAAGGTATGTACCATATTTCCTGCCTATATCTTTCGTGATTTTATATAGATGTTGATAAGTTATTCAGTAAAATTAATTTATATGGATGAATCTCGATGAACTAATTTGGTTATAAAAAATAAAATTCGCTCTGTCAAAACAAATTTTCTGTCTAAGAAGTACAATAGGTGGTTTTTATAACGGTGTTTAATAGTATTTTCATTGCATTAGATAATTTATTGATCATTAGGTGCAATCTAAATTTAATATTAGGTAATAACTTCGACTATGCATTACACTACTGATCTAGCACTTTACAATAATAATTTTCTAAATCAGTTTTATAAATAAAAATATATCGCAAAATGAGTTGGTAAGCGCTATAACGACTTGGATTGTAGATATTAATGTTCACACATCCAAGACGATATAAAATATTTTTTATTAGTAAGCTCCTAGTGAATATTCAGTAATATTTATTACTAGATTTTTAAGTATTAAATATTATCTCGTTTTTCTTGAATAAAAATCACAGTTCTAAATTATATAATGTATTTATTTTACACTGGCAAATTAATAAGTTCAATGTTTCAGAATTTTGATCAGTCTGTATTCCACAAAGATTTGACAAACCGTTAAGTAATTTTAAAAGGTCCTTTGGCAAGAAGTAAAAATATTAATTAAATATATATAACTAAAAATCAGAACTCTCTTCTGAAATAAAATAATAAAGTCTTCAAATAAAAATCAAATACCACTTGGAATTAACCAAAATAATAATGTTCACTTCTTTTCAAAATTCAAAATAAAAAATCAAACTTCTCTTTCCACTAGTTTTACATGAACTTTCAAGTCTTTGCAAATCAGATACAACTCTCTCAGACAATAATTAATGTTCAATTAATTTCCAATTAATAATTCACTATAAAACAGTTCCAATTAAATATTAATAGATTATTAAATTTCCAAATTTCAATTAAGGTTATTAACAAAGTTCAATTTTAATTCACATTTATTGCAAGTTTGAACCAAATATGTCCTGTATAATTCTATTGTGCTCTATTGTTCATCGAGAGTCAGTTATGCAGATTGCTCTGTAGTTTATATAAATTTAACTTTTCCTATAAAAAAAGACAACAAAATTAATCCAATATCATATCTGGAACACTATTTCAATATAACGTACAATAAATTTGGTGCTTACCTCAAAATCCCTTGCGGAAAAAAAATTTAAAACATGGCGTACTGTAATCAACTTAATTCATGATAAATTACCAAAAGAAGGGCGAAAATTATGAGCTGGCGGTTTTTTAGTTCCCCTTCCTCCCTTTCTGATGAATATCTCATGTATAGCATGAGAACAATAGCCTTCCTAGATCTAACGTAACTGCAGTACAAGACAAGTTCTTATCAATTCTAGGCAGAGAACCGCCTTCCTAATAATTTACTGTAAAGTTACCAGAACTAACTTTCCAAAGGACATCATATTCTGAAGGAAACAGGATTTTTCCGGACATTTGCCATCGTTCAGTGAAACAGTGACTGAGTCGTAGGTGGTTAATAGACGAATGAAGACGTATTGTGACCTGTATTCCGTAGTTAAGTTTTAATGATTAGTGTTTTGTATAGTTTTTACTAAGTGCATGTTTATAGAGTTAGTGAAGTTGACAAACAACAAGTAAGCTGTGATTCCTGACTGAGGCGTGCCACAACGCTTCGGTAATATTTGTTTATTTTAACCTAGTTTGTAATTATGTATTAGGTTAGTTCTTTACCTGAAGAAGAGATCAGATTGCAGATCTAGAATCGTAGTGTTACTGATTTCTTGTTTCACTGAACGATGGCAAATGTCCGGAAAAAATCCTGTTTCCTTCACAATCCTTCCATCGTCAAAAATAACCTTCAAACAAAGGATAACATATTCGTTTTTATCCTAACTTCTTACAATCTAATTAAAATTAAATCCTAATATTTCTTTCCCAAAATTTTCATTTAATTTAAGTTGTAATTAAAAAAATAAACCAATGTAGCTTTAAAAACGCTACAAGCGCACATCTTGAGAACGACTGGACCACTTCGGTTAATTCCTTTTGTAAAATGTTCATTGAAAGGTTATGAAAGGTAAATTCAAGGAATGTTTTTATGAAGCAAAATAGAAGAAAAGATACCTGGAATATTTTGAATTTAAGAACAAATTAAGTTTTTACGTTTCATAATCCAAATTAAACTGGCACTAAACGGCTGTTGACAGCTATAGTTCGATAAAATTTCGGTACTTTGGGATTATACCGACCACACCCAGACATGAATCGTTATTTCACATTTCGTTTCTACTGATTACTAGATTAGCGTAGAACAATATTTCGTCAATATAAAACAGGAATTGTCTTATCGCAAACCCCTTCCCATCCTCAGACAGAGGTCAAAGTCGAGCGTCTAGTAGATAACGTGATTGCAGAGTCTCGCCGCCCGTTCAGCTGGTGCATCGCTTTGTTGTACTTCCGTGTTTTACCTCTACATTTCTCCAAACACAAAAATTCAACAAAAACAAACATTTACCAAACTAAACTTTTTATTAAAAAAACACTCAAAACTTGTTTTTATTCTTGATCACATTCCGCCACCCAAAATGCGAGTGCCTCCGGCCATCAGCGCGGGCTTCGGCAGCACCTCCGGTGCTGCCCCGCGCTGATGTCGACGAAAGAAAAACATCCCTCGAGATAGTACCTATCAGTAAAATATCAAATTCTAGAGGGGCTAATCAGAAATATAAATTGAATTGTAATGGAAAGGCAATTATGTACCGTGCAAATCACGTGATGCCGCGCGGCCTGCCGTAATCAGGATTCTCGAGAAAGATAAGATAACAGCGACAACAATACCGATCACAATACCTGGAAATGCTTGTAAGTTTGTAATTTTGTAATTGAAGAGTTGTTTTTTTTCGTTCTATCATGTTTGTTTCTATAAATTTCTACTTTTGTGTTCTTCATACTCGTGTGGTCGGTATAATCCCAAAGTACCAAAATTTCTAAAACATCTGTTTATATTTAAATTTTATCAACAATAAGTAAAGATTGCTTGATCGGTAGTGTAATGCAGATAGTAAATAAGACATTAATATATCAAGTTTACTCCAGATTGTGCCAGAGACGAATTAAAATCATCTAACTTATTAAATACTGTTATAAAACTAACCTTAATGAACAAAGGTATGAATATTTTCACATAAGTTACTTTAAACTGGGGGGCTTCCTTGACATTAAGATATTACATTTTAACAATGGCTTAAGAAAAAACAGAAATTAATACTAACATGCCTCAACGATTCATTTTTTCCCTGGCTATAGTCCAAAAACATGTGTAACGCAGAACTTTAATGACGATTATTTTGGAATGTTGCAAAGCCTTAATAAGGATTTCCCTCTTATACCGAGAGTACTTAGTAAGTAGGTAGGACTCCCCCCTTGGTCGTAATACGCTTTTCAGTCCTACTTATGTGTGTATTTTTTTATCAGGACAAGGCAAACTCAACTATGTCAACACGATTTTGATCAAAATAGATTTCTGAGAACTAGATAATCGAACGTATATAGTATTTTGATCGAGGCTATTGTCAAGCTAAACTGTGGCATAGTTGGTAAGTGAATTTAAACGGTCTTAAGTAGGGATTTTTTAATCGAAGTAGACATCTCGGTCCTAGGTAAGTATTATTATTTTTTCTTTTCGCTTTATTTTATTTATTAACTCGTTCTTTGCTCTTGCTTAATTAGCTATTGATATAAGTAAATAAAAGTTTGATTTACAATTATTATTGAGTTTATTTGTCACATGCATGATACAGGGTTTCGTGAATGATACTGCCATGGGCATATAACAAAAATTATCCAACATAGAAAAGGTTATGGTGCATGTTAGGTTTGAATTTAAACAAAAAATAAGTTTGCATTTTGAAAAATTTGGAATCATAAATTGGATAGATCCAGTTCAAATCCAGTTTTACTTTGTGTGTTCCATTGACATTTATTCATATTTCAATCATCCTTGTCGGTTTAGTGTATATTTAAAACTGGCAATGTTGATCCTTGAAAAGTTGAGAGTTCTGGTTGCCATCTAATATTAGAGTGGTCATCCTCTAGTCAATGTGTGTGTTATAAACTCTTGTAGTAATTTATTCATCTTTTATAAACAAGCATACAATTAAATGAACTATTAACTTTTCAAAACAAAACTGTAACAGTATATATATTTGTTTCTTCCTCAGAACAACAAGGCAAACTCTACTATGGTACTGGAAATATCTTAGACCTGAAATATATGGCAAGGACTGGAAATATACGCTTTCTGACTGAAGTCAGTTTCCGAGACCTGTGTAATTCGAGATTTGTGTTTTCTTGATTTTTTTGAAATTTTGAGAAGAAATTTACCCGGGAGATGGGTCTATAGCTACCAAATTAATTACATTTCTTAAATAGTGGAACAACCTTCGATACTTTAAGTTTGGCTTGGAAGTTACTTTCATGAGACAATTACTAAAAACACGTAGATAAGGGAACGGCAATTTCTTGTATGACACAGTACAGCGGACTTATTGTAGATCAACTTTTGATTGATTTGAGCCTGGCAACTACAATCACAATATTACTAAGGCTGACTGTCTTCCATATGAAGTTCTCGGTTGGTACTGGAATGTGAATCTGGATAAGGTCGATACCAGAACTGTTGGTCGGCTGGGTACTCCTCCTTACCTCTTCGATCCCGGCAGTAAAGAACTTATTGAGGTTGTTTGCATCAGAGGCTCCGGACTCCATTTTGAAGACCTACCTCGCTGCTTTAAATTTATTGCTAGCAGTTGCAATGAGGTTATCATTAAATGTTTTCTTAGCTTGACACAGGGAAACTTTGTAGTGTTTCTTGGCAATTTTATAGGAGTTTATAACACTCTCCAGGCCAGTTGTTTGGGAAGCAAGCTCATTACTACAGTTCAGGTGTATAGCCAACCACTTAGCTCTTGTTGCCGGATTTTTTTAGCTTAACCTTTTTTCTGGCAAATGAATGTCTAACCAGTAGATAAAAGTTTGATGGAACCTATTATATGAGGTTTCTATGTCCACATCATATAGCATACTTACCCAATCAAGCGTAACCAAGTAACGTTTTAAATCTGCAAGAGCACTTAGTAGTAATGGGCGGTGTTTAATATGTAACACCATTTGTGGCAGCGATAAGGGAGGGCTTTTTGACGGCAAAGACTATGTCAATTCAAATTAGTTTTTTATCTTTTCAATAGAGAGGTTCAAAAACACTTCAACTAGCTTTTAGAGTTCTTCTATTTCTGCCCTAATCCGTTTATTTTCAGCTACTAGGGCCTGGAAATTCTATCAATAATCAGTAATTTGGCAGATACTGGATGGCAAGGTGGCATGAGAGACTTTTAATATTTAATAAAGGACCGATGTGTGCAAATACATACAGTCACATTTTATATGTATCTATTATTTTTATTACAGCCCCACACGCACTCCCCAAAGTCTGTTATTTACTTCAAAATTAGCAGTTTTATTCTGAGAATATATTACAATCTAGATTGAAGTGTCACGTTTGTCTACTTTGTTGCACATTTGTTTAAATAGCTAACATTTTCATTTATTTCAAATAAACAGTTTTATTCAGTCTTTACGTATACACTAAATGACTGTGACATGAGTAAGGGTAGACTGCACAATGTATGTTGGCTTTACTACATATCGTAAATATTTCAAATGTTTAATAAAAACAAATTTTGTACCGATATTAAGAATGACATCTAGATTGAGAGTTTATGTGTGTAAACCTTGCTATTTTCAAAACTTCTGACCATTGCTATGTAATTAATATAAAACAGTTTTATTCAGTGTTTTCCAATCCACTTTAATTACTGTTACCATTGTTGTGAAAGAGTACAATCTGTATGGAACTAATGTTCAATGCCGTTAATTTTATAATATTAGGATTACGGTCTCGATTGTGTTTCATGTTTTGGGATAGTCTCCGTTATGTTCGAAGGCTTTTTTAAATAACGAGTTTTAAAAGTAAGTTTTAAAACTATTAATAAGATCTATTACTTATATTTATAAAATATATAGTTCATTATTTACCTTTCACTTTGTCCTCACATGCACCGTCGGTGAAGGGATACTCACATAAGCAGCCAGGAACATATTTTTCTTATTTTTTTGTAACAAGTGCCATGCTTACAGTTATCCTTGCAAGTCTTGATCCGTGCACAAGATTTGTCTGAAACGAACATGTATGGATATGGGAAAATACATCGGCTACTCTTTCCTTCTTGGTCGTCTATTGCACACGTCGAATAATCACAAGAGGAATAATCTTTCTCTCTCAATCACAGGGCATCTCAATAATGAAATGATCAATAGATGTAAAATGTTGAATACAAATTCAGTTCCATAATTCGTATTTCTGTAATGTAACATACCTAAGGCCGGAGGTACTTACCTTGTCTAAGAGTCTATTAAGTAAATAAGAAAATATAGTGTTTATTGTGTTAATATTGTATGACAATCTATAATTTCTAATGTTTCTTACTTACAAAATAATTGTTCTTAGATATTATTAATTATTATAAATAAAATTATAAAATTGTATCACTCATGTATGTCTCTATATCCAGAATGCATTGTGGTATTTATGTGTTAAATTAAGTATACATAAGTAGTAGCGTATGTGTTTTAGTTACAGACTGTTCTTAAGGGGGATAAATTTAAGAAAGAACCTATTTTCTCAAATTTTCTTTTTGTTTTAAGTTAAACTCCTGAATAAGTTAGAAGTTTAGATTTTAATTTTCACTCCTTTTACAATAAAACATTTTAGTTCTATTACAAATGGACATATACCTATTGAGTAAAATGGGTACAATCGACAATTTCCCAAACAATAAATAATTTGTGATTGTTTATGGTTCTAGTGGCTATGCTATTTGAAAATCTTTTCACAATATAGGTGCTTTGCATAAATTCATAATTTTAGAACGCAACGTTAGAAACTGTTTTTTCAAAGTTTAATTTGGAACAGTTAATCATATTACCTTCTGCTAAGTTGACAGGATATAGTTCTTGCATGTAAATATTAGCTAATATAAGTGATTTCAGCATGAACTCCTGAGGAGATAACCATTTAATTATTGTTAAGTTTTTTGTAAGGAAACTGATTTTCACTATCATAAATAAAACCTAGTTTTAATGAAAATTGCTCTACAATTAAATCAACATATGATAATAAATCAATCATATGAATATATTTATTCCATAAAGTAGAATTTTTCATAATTCCTTTGTTTTGATTTGCCATTCTTTACTACTTTGTCTTCAAGCACACACTATTTCTTGCCATGCTTAATCGAAACAACAGAGTAATCGCTTGGAAACATATTACTGTCAGTTACATAGTATTAACTTTGTTTATAGTTTACGTTAGTAACCTAAAGGCTCAAACATGCCAAGAAGAAAGTGATTGCAATACTAAGTGTTCAATATGTGCCATGGACGACCAAGAAGGAACGACTAGCCGATGTATTTTCCCATATCCATACAGGTTCGTTTCAGACAAATCTTGTGCACGGGTCAAGACTTGCAAGGATAACTGTAAGCATGGCACTTGTTATATAAAAGATGAAAAATATGTTCCTGGCTGCTTATGTAACTATCCCTACACCGGCGATACATGTGAGGACGAAGTGAAAGGTAAATAATGAACTATATATTTTATAAATATAAGTAATAGATCTTATTAATAGTTTTAAAACTTACTCGTTATTTAAAAAAAAGCCTTCGAACATAACGGAGACTATCCCAAAACATGAAACACAATCGAGACCGTAATCCTAATATTATAAAATTAACGGCATTGAACATTAGTTCCATACAGATTGTACTCTTTCACAACAATGGTAACAGTAATTAAAGTGGATTGGAAAACACTGAATAAAACTGTTTTATATTAATTACATAGCAATGGTCAGAAGTTTAGAAAATAGCAATTTTTATTTTAGAGAAAGGTAAATAATGAAATATATATTTTATAAATATAATCATTAGATCAAATTAATAGTTTTAAAACTTAATCGCTATTAAATCAAACCTTCTATTATAAGGGACACTGTCCCTAAACATGAAACACAATCTAGACCCTAGTCTTCATGTTAAAAAATGCACGGTATTGAACAATAGTCCCATACAGATTGTACTCTATCACAACAGTAATCAAAGTGTATTGGAAAACACTGAATAAAACTGTTTTCTTTTAATTACATAAAAATAGTCAGTAGTTTAGAAAGTTGCAAAAAGGTTTACACACATGAACTCACAATCTAGATTTCATTCTTACATCAGTATAAAACTTGTTTTTTACTAAACATTTTAAATATTTACAATATTTCATATAGCCAACATTCATAATGTAATCTACTCTTACTCATTAACCCTTACTCTACAGTTACTTAACAGTAATTTAGAGAGTATACGTAAAGACTGAATAAAACTGTTTATGTTAAATATATCAATATGTAAGGCATTAACCGAAATTTGCAAAAGAGTAAACAAACGTGACACTTCAATCTAGATTGTAATATTTTCTCAGAATATACTGCCATTCTTTAAATAAATAACAGACTTTGGGGAGTGCGTGAGGAGCTTTAATTAAAATAATGGTTACATATCTACTGTTATTGTATGTATTGGCACACATCCTATGGATATCCGGGATTATGTTTAAGCCAACCTTTCTCAACACAAGTCAACTATCGTTTCACCCAATAGTAAAACATCGGTCCTTTCTTAAATACAAAAAAGCTGTCATATCACTTTACCATTAAGTTTGGCACATCATCCACAGTAGCTCCCGCCGCTTCGACATCTGTTACAAACGTCGAGTCATCCACAATCACGTTCTTCCTACACTCATCCAGTTTTGAGGTTAACACTCCCTGCGTCTGCCAAATTACTGATTATTGATAGGATGTAGAGGCTCTAGTAGCTAAAAACGGATTAAGGTAGAATTAGATTAGCTCTAAAAGCTGAAGTGTTGCGAACCTCTTTATTGAAAAGATACACAAGTACTTCAAAATTACTTAGTCTTTGTAAAATAAATATAAAATTTTTTTCAAAATGTGGATATTTAAGATATGGGGTTATGTGAATTCAGAGACCTACTATCACTTCTTTGAGGACTGGGATATACACTGTATTCTTTGGTCCACCAGGAAACTGAAGCAATGCAAACGTATCAGATATAATGCTGGCAATTGACAAGCTGATGACGTTGACTTGATAGTACAACTCCACTATAAATACAATCAACGTCGGAGGATGTATTAAGTTTTAATAAATTGGTATGGTGACAATTACTTCATTCGAGATGACAGGGTGCAATAAAACACGACTTTCATGTACTATTCCCACTAAGCAGAATAGTTTTGGTGAGTTGCAGCCTTAATCTTAGGTTACTTGCCCCAACTTTTCATGCTCAAAGCTAATACTATTTGCTCGTAAGGAAAAAAATGTGGTGTTCCTTCGTATTATTTACGACATTTTTAGAGTGATATAAGGAAAAGATGGATCAACGTGACATTCTTTCCTAGACTATATTCCTGCAAATAACAAGACACAAGGCTTTTTGGTCCTATATTTGTATATTTTTATTTTCTTTTTTTTTGGACAAGGCAAATTCGACAAATGGCACTGAAGATATCTTAGACCGGAGGTAGTTCATAAGTGCCGAAGGTAAAGTGTTTTAGCCCCAAGTAGAATTCCGAAACCATTTGTCTATATGCATGTATATTATTTTCTAAGTAAACTCTAATGTAGAGTCAGAAATGTAATTGATTAGACCAAAAATGTGTGCTCCTTTTCTCGCTAGCAACTTTGAACGAGTAAGCATTCTATTAAACCTATGAATTACTCAAACCAAAACTAACGGAAATCTACCAACTATTTGAAAAAAGGCTAGGGTACCATCACTATCATAAAATCAATTTTTAACTGAGTAATTTCACTTCCTCATTGTGATCTATTTTTAATTGGCTGGTTTTTTTACAATCGGTAAAACATTGTCTCACAAACACTGTCTTAAGGAATTTCTAAGTTCATTCGCAGTAAAAACTTTACTTAACTTGATGCCTCTTGATATCAATTCAAACACTAGTTCATCTTTAGATAAATACTCTAACTTAATGGCAGGCATTGTGGCTTCTTTACTCGGTGTATCTCAGTGTAATGGCAGATTAGGAACATTAACAGCAGAGCAATAAGTTATGTGTACCGAATGGACGAAAGACATGGGGTTGGATACCGCTGAGATGGTAGTAATAAATATTCCATTTGAAAAGTTTACTTATATGTTTATTCGTGGTAAATAAACATAAAAGCATCACTTCTAAATGTTAAAAATAAAATAATTTATTGCCACGTTGCTGTCGAGTAGAGTGATAATAAACTATATGATATTTGGGTGATCCTAATGGTTCCAATGTTCTGTGGGAATTGTGCATACGGACTCAATAATTAATTATTAAAACTTTTAAAATTGACATCTCTTCACGTTGATGTCTACTCACGAGCGCGGGCGACAAAATCTTGGCTCGACGTTGCAGCTGTAATAGGAAAAAGTATATATTAGTAAACTATAAATCTAAAACATGATTGCTGGAAGCTCTCTAAGTTGAAAATAACAGACTTGAAGATAAATTAGACTCAGTTGAACTCGCGGACATGGTGCGCGAGATGTTGTTCGGCAGCAAGATGGTCAGTTACCAAGTTCTCGAGAGAAAACATTAATACGCGTGCCAATTATCCCACCAAGTATTAAGTTCTGAGAGCATTGGATGTAACTTATACTAACCAGTAACGAGTAACATGGTTGCGAAAGTATATATTGTATGAAATACAACTAAATAATAGTACTACATATGTAGGCTTGAGAAGACTAATTAGGTCAAAAGGCATCTGGTTCAGTCCTTTGTAATTAACATATGGTATTATGGGAGTTAAAATATCCCTACTCAGTTCTTGTGAGATTTAAAAATAGTCATTTATAATATTTTGTAAAGAAGACTTGTTGTTGTTCGGTATAAAGAATTGAGAAAGTAATACTCATTACGTCAGGTTAGTGTCCGTTAAAAAATGCTGTATCTGAATGTAACGAAAACTAACAAATATTTAATTACCTGGTGTTAAAACCTTTAAACCTTGTTCAAAAAGGTGGGTTTTGTAGCAGTGTTTAGATAGTATTTCAAATACATAGAACAGTTTGGTTATATTCGTCAGTAGCGCAGTCTCTACTAAAATATACATCCTTTTTTGTCTTTGCTACCTGTATTACACTATTATTTTATCAAGCACTAATACAATTGATATTTTATTACATTTAAATGTAAACATATGTTCCAGCCTAATTGTAGAACTTCAAACGAAAATGTTAACAGCTGTCAAGTGTCTGTTGACTTTATATTACGTGTCGAAATTTTTCCCCCGAATTGTTAAATATTCTGGACAGTGCTTTTACCTTATCTCTTCTTCTAAACCTTCCTCGGACTGTAACGTATATTTGAGAACAAATAATTAGCCAAGTGGGTTCAGCCGTTCTCGAGATTAGCGCTGACCTACACATTTAGATATTCATTTTTATATAGTAGATGTATTTTTAGTAAAATCTAAAAAGCAACATAGAACTTGCCCTGTACTTGACAAAAAGGAGGTATAATATATATCGATATCCACACACTTCAACACCACTGTGTGAATATTGCAAGGCCAAATCCAGCAAAAGCTCAAAACTGCCGACACGACGTGACGTGGTACAAAGAATGTCTTATTTTTATCAACACTAGAGAAATTTTTCATAATTTATGAAGGTTTGCAGGTGTTCATCGCTTGCTACTGATCAACAAAGATTGGTCTTTCGCCTTATTTCCAGAATTTTTGAAACTTTACTATTATTATAAATACAAGAACTCCTTATTGTCTTAGTTGCTAGGTTTTTTTATCAACGTAAGGCCCATTCATAAATTTCAACCTACACAAAAGTATTAATTCAAAATGAAGAAATTTGTTACGCGTTTAGTTATAGTTAATTATTTACATATGTTATATATATATATATATATATATATATATATATATATATATATATATATATATATATAACATACACACACAAACTGTCGGACAGAAAAGTGGGACATGCTTTCAAATTGTTATAACTGTGTAAAGTTTTATTTAAAATTAAATATTTCTACATTTCTCTTATCTGTAGCTAATTCCTCACATGATTGCTTAAAATCTATCCTGAAACATCTTGCTTACTTTATTAATATGGCTAATCTTACCATGAGTCTAAAATAATGTCTTCCTTATCAGCTCAGAAGTGAACTTTCACCCCCTTTGTGATCATTGCCTGCCTCAGTCTGTGTGTCTATCCATTACTGCAGGTCATTCCCAGCTTAGACAACAGAAAATGCCTATGTCACCAACAAATTGTGCCAGAGCCATTGCTCTAGTTGATAGTGGGTTAAAATTGTGAGTAGTAGAATACATCACAGGGTTCCCTAGATCCAGCATAAGCAGAGCTGTGATTCGCTTTAGATTAACAGGAAGATATGAAAGGAGGCAGGGATCAGGCCGTAACAGAACAACAAGTGATCATGTGAACAACAATAAGATATGATCGTTTTGTTGTGTCAGTAAGTTTGCGAAATCGGTTCCGAACTTCTGTTGAAGTTGGTAATGTGCTTATGAGAGCCCGTGGAGTGAATGTGTCCACACGAACGATTAGCAGAAGGTTACAGGGGGTGGGACTTGGAGCTTATCGCCCAGCTACAGGTCCTATGCCGCTCCCGCGCCACCGAAGAGCTCATTTGAAGTTTGCTCGAATTCACGTAAATTGTACCGAAAGATCAGTGGAGCCCAGTGCTGTGAACCGATGAGTCTCGGTTCTCCCTGAGATCACCAGACGGTCGTGAAAGAGTGTGGAGACGGGCTGGAGAGAGGTTTGCTCAATGTGCAATATCGCCAAGAGACAGTTTTGATGGTGGGTCCATAATGGTTTGGGGAGGAATTTCAAGAGAGGCTCACACTGAGCTTGTAATTGTTAATAGAGGAACATTAAATGCTGAAAGGTATGTTGAAGAGATTTTGTCAGAACATGTAGTGGTTTTTTGCGGGATTTGTGGGTCCTAGATTCATGCTGATGCAAGATAATGCT
Organism: Homalodisca vitripennis; assembly: GCF_021130785.1. Lineage (NCBI taxonomy): Eukaryota > Metazoa > Arthropoda > Insecta > Hemiptera > Cicadellidae > Homalodisca > Homalodisca vitripennis. The sequence goes on along the minus strand of NC_060210.1, from coordinate 152,936,636 downwards.
CGGCCATACACCGCAAGGGTGGTGCAAAATTACTTACGTGAAGTTGGAATCGAAGTAATGGAATAGCCCGCTCACAGCCCGGATCTTAATCCCTTAAAACACATCTGGGATGTCATGGAAAGAGCAATTATAAGTTGTCGAGGTCAGTTACACTCTTTGCAACAGCTTGGCCAGGCCCTGCAGGAGGAGTGGAATAACTTTTACTAGGAGGTGATACGGGGCTTGATTGACAGCATCGGTCGTAGACTAAAGACTATATATATATGGTTGTGGGATATATATATTTTATATATATATATATATATATATATATATATATATATAAAACTAAACATTTTCAATAAGCCTTTTAAACTTTATATACATATATAAAGTTTAAAAATACAGGTTTATTGAAAATGTTTTAAAATTCAATCAACTTATCTTCACTACGCGTTTTTAAATTATAATATAGTAAACATAACCATTGGACTTTTTAATAGATTCTTAACGATAAATTTCAGAAACATACAGTGTGTACTATTTTAGCAAGGTAGAAGACAATATATGGACTAATATAAAATCATCTGTATCAAACATTTTTTATACTTCACCAACAATATGATGATGGAGTATATTCCTGGAAAGTATAGAATTCTGGTTGATTTTAATCATCCAGAATTCTTAATTCAAATTACCTATCCAGATGTTAGCAATCTACACACGCATGATGTTTGTCACGTTGCGTTTTTTTATTAACGGTCTATACTTTCATGTTGACCAATTAAAATCGTAAATAATTTTTAAAATAAAATTTTCCGTTCACTCGGGATACATCATGACTACGTAACTGGCCACAGGACGAGCCACTAGCACTGGCCAGAAGTAAAATAGTCAATTAACACGCTTCTTTTTGTTACAAAGGCATGGTTAACATGTACAACAAGCGAAGCATAATTTATTTTTCTTCTTATTCACACTACATCAGAATAAAGAACCAAACATGCAACTGATCCCTTGGTCCTCAGGTAAAATATTAGAGAAGAATTCTTAGTCCTAACTTCACCTGGTGAAAGAAGACATTTTTCATTTTATCTTTTTACAATTTAGAATTTTGTACATTCGACCTTAGTTTTTTTTTTAATTTCACCAAGCCAGTCTTCCTATTGAGCGATCTCCCAGTTCCATGCAAAAAAAAAACAATGTATATACATGTGAACTTGAAAAGCATTTTAGGCATCCTTAGAGATAGATATATGCCACTGCAAACCTTTTTGAAACGTACGATTTGTGAAAAATATCTTACGTACTGATACTCTTTTGTGATATACAGACAGAGAGAGAGAGAGAGAGAGAGTTGGGAACGGCAGAGAGAGATAGAAAATTTTTCACAAAAGCTCTGCTCCAAAACCTCTATTCGTTTCTGCGCTCCTGATATTCAGGTACATGTGAAACATAGAAAAGCAGACACTGGCTCAATTTTGTTGGTTAGTCAAATTTATAAATTGCAATTCTGGAAGGCCGAATTTTTGATTGTGGGGAACTTGTACTGTCAGGCGCTTTAGCGTGTCAGGTCCGCCTCCGATGTTTTGCGTGTCGGTCGCTTGTCCGCCTCCGCAGGCGGCAGGCAGAGCCACCATTGATGCTTTCCCATTGGTCGTCTTCCTTGTGATGACCCCACCACTGCTGCTCCGGATAGGTACTTATGAGCCCATTTTTTTCATTGCATGACAATGTAACTACAACCCGGCTTAGTAATATTCTTTTGTAATTCTCTGAAGTTATTTTTATTTTGTTTTAAAACAATTTAGTTCAAAGACTAAAAATAAGACTATAACTTTGTTTAATCATAGGTCTTTGTTTCTTTTCAGATCAATATGTGCATTATTTGCTTTACAGCCTTTTATGGGAATTTGACAGTCCTGTTTCTGTCGGAGAGTACACAAAACAAAGATTCTTTACGCACAGTCGAGCAGTACATACTAACTTTTCTCGAACACGGCCATCTGATATCATAATTGAACATGATGGAGGTTATTTTACCAAATTCAGATTTAGACCGTGGATGTTTAACGAAACTGATGAACGTCATAGTAAGTATGTAACAGTAATTGTATTGTCTGAGAATCTGTATTATTACAAAGGAATACTATTTATTTTATGCTTCATAATCATAATATCTTGAAGGGGTTGCCTTTACGAGAGTACTTTAACTAATAAAGTGAGCAATTTGTTCGATAAAAATGAAGGTTGACGGCAGGCAGCAGAGAAGTAGAGCCACTTGTTTGAGTTGTTAGCTTTTACCTCTACAATGACGAAACGTAGGGGAGAGTGACAGCAGTCGGTTCCGTTACAAGCGAAATGGAACATTGAACATGTTATTCTCGATAATAATGGTAACAACAGTCTTATTTTATAATACTAAATATCCCACACTGAGTGCTACTGATAGTTCTTTGCTTAATTGCTCATACTGAAATGATATTTTATTTATCTAATGCTATAAACTTTTAATAATAAAATCCTGGTTTATTGCAACAGTAAATTATTTGTGTTTAATGCATGGAAACTAAAGACATTATTTATGTAGCCTACTAGAATTAATTGTCAAGTATCATGAAATGATACATTGTACCTTACAGATGAATTGGTTTAACACATTTTTATCGCGTTCAACTTAATTTATCTATAGGTATTAGACGAATTGAGAGTTTTTTTTCATATTTACCTTTATAAGCTTATAAAAGGTGTTTTAAACGTAACTTTAGTGGAGTTCCAACCGGTTACAACATAAAATACTTCTACGTTGATTGTACTAATTATTCTTATTTTCGTATAGAAGTCATCGTCGTTACACAAGTGATGAGTAGTTAATTTTATATATGCAATAAATTGTGTTTTTTGAAGTATAGTTGCTAAAAAAAAGTATAGATTTGTCTAGTTAAATTAGTTTTGATAATTAAGGTCACATTATTGACTAATATTGATATTGTAATATTTTAATTCATATGTCGTATGTACAATACATTATCAAAGCTCAGAATAATCGTTCCATCAATTCACGAGACAATTTATTGACTTTCCTAGTTTAGATTATCAAAGTGTGATTAAACTGAAAGTAATTGATAACAGAATAAGAAAATACTGGTTTAATGAATTATAGCCTTCGTTTGCTTATACTAATTTACTGAGTTTGGACGTTTTCTTCCTATACACATTTTGTAAAATATGATTTTGTACTGTAAACTCACGTGTGTAAGTAATCCCTACGTATCCACAGGCCCGGCATACGCGGGTTTTCGTTATCCACGGATCTGTTTGGCAGCTAAAAATAAATAAATAAAAAGTAAATATTTACAATATAAGGTCTACTACTCATGACTCAACAAGTTGACGTTTGTTCACCACTGCACAGAAGTCACTATATTATATCTGAGAATTACCTGAATTACCGCTGCCGAGTGACGCACTCTCCCTTTCACTTTATCAATATCCACCGGAACCATACGCCATTGTCACTCCACACGTAGCACACATTCCTCCTTAGATCTGTGTTTAGCAGTGTATGCCGATGAAGAGGAGCTCGTATGGAAAAAGTGAACATTTCTGTCACAATCGGAAAAAGACCGCGGAGAGCTTCACGGCTGCCGACTCAACATATTATATTGTGCTAATGCTAGTCGATTCATGACGAAGACTCTGCTCTTTTGTAAGTAAAAGAATCCAAGAGCTTTATAAGGAAAGAATATGTACCTTATTGCCAATCTATTGCAGGTAACATAAACGGTTGGGACACGGCAGATTTGTTTCGTGATAGGTTCACCAACTGTTCCCTGAACACCCTCTAATTGAACGTCCAAACACCAAAGCCATATTCCTGTCTCCAATACCACATCGGTCCTACAGCCATTAAATCAAGGTGTGATTGCAGTTTCTAAGGCTTACAATGTACGTAGAATATTTTAAATTTTCCTAGAATCTGTGAATGACGCCCCTGAACTCATAGTTATTTCAATGTGGAAAACATAGAACTTCGCAGATCGTCTTATTAACATCAATGCATCCATCGGTGAAGTAAAGGCGACGACCATAAATGCATGTTGGCGAAATTTATGGGTTGAAGCTGCAAGAGTGATTGATTCCGAAGTGTTTAGTGTAATAGAAAAACATCAGTGGTGGATAACTATCACCACGTCGAGGGTGACCGTTTTCCTGAAATAGACCGTCAGGATATAGAAGAAATGCTCCAAGGTAACGACGAGGAACTCACAGTGGAAGAGTTAAACGAACTGATAACATCTCCAAACGAGGTAACCGAACAACATGAAGATGTAAACGAAACCACCGATAATCTTGAAATGAAGCCAAGATTTTCATAAATAACAATGGACGAAATCCTCCGTATTGGAACGCAACACGCAGATTCCGTGTTGCAGACGGATCTCCTCATGGAAATGGTTCTTCGGTTCAAAAGAGGACTCAGGATCTGGTGCCCACGTAAGAAGAAGACCGCATGGAGTTCGAAAAAAAGAAACAAACCAAGTATTTTAAGACTTGCCTTAATTTTGCATTTACGTACTCTGCAATGTTCCTAAAATTGTTAAATACAAACTTGTAACAACTACACTGTACAGTATCAACATGTTAAACTTATTTGTGAGAACTTAACATACAAAATTTCGTTTCCGAAATACGATACAGTTATCCGCGGTTTCGCGGTCCGCGAGAAATTTCCAGAACGTAACTTCCGCAGATACGAAGTGATTACTTTCATTTACTTTGTAAGGGGAAGATGGAGGTAACCAATGCATAAGAAACATTCCTTAATCCATCATAATAAACTATAGCCATGATATATCACTATTATTACATTTCTGAAATGTAATTCACTGTGCAATAGTCTAGATTTACGTAGACTTACTAATTAAAACAAATCACATATAAAACCAAAACTAACTAACAACAATACTACAGATTTTACTACTATTGATTATATATATCCACAATAAACTCGTTTTTAAATGTTTAACCCTATGAAATAAATACCTTCAAACTCTGACAACTCTGTTGCAAAACAGAAATACAAATTTCACCAAAATAGCTTACCGAAATTTTTATTTATACTTCGTTACTTATTCGTTAATTTCTGTTAATTCTTACGAATAATTCGTTAGTTCAGCAATACTAAAAACTCTGCAGCACTAATTCAATGGGTAAGCCAACTTCTCACAATGAAAAGTTACCTATCTAAGTTAAATGTTAATATTTACATTTTTTGAGTTCTCATAGTTAGTATCTCGTTACTTCCTGTTCCTTCTCATGAGAAAATAATAATATCAGTGGTATCAACCATTTTAAAGGCTTAACGCAATAGGTAAGCTAACTTCGCTGCATGAAAATACCTAGCTTACCCACAATAAATAGAAATAAGTACGTATTTAGAATATTTACGTATTGTATGTTCTTTGTTCGCTTCTGTGAAATTATAATTTAACTATGGTACAGTTATTTAATTTTCTGGTCCCCGAGTAAGACAACGGTTCAGTGGAGTACAGTATAAGCCTAACTCCTGTTGACGTCTGACGATCAAGACATTTGAATAATCAATGGTTCGACATAATCTTTTTAATCTATATATTTTCCACATGTCTCTTTCAACTTTCTCTACGTGTTTTCAATAATTATTCCATTGCTCAGTTCTGACTGCCTTAAAAGTGATTTCCATACTTGACTTTATTCGCTTAAGATTATATGTTATTTTGGAAACAAGTATTTTACTTTGCTCCTGACTAACTCAATTGAATTTAACTCACAGTGATAAAGGGAGTCAGAACTTCGAGTTGGTAGGACTTCTCTCTTTTATCGATAACTTTAATTGAATACAAGTGCCTAATATTTTGCATATATGTAAGCAGTTTTTTCTTAAACCTGTCTGGTGAATAATCTACAGTTGACTTGTTATCCAAATGTTGATAACGTCTGTTTTTGTTTTGAGTATTGTTTTTTACTTTACGGCTATGTTACGCTGCGTTTGCAATAAAAAAAGCAGTACTAGGAAAAATTTATTTGCCTAATTGTATACAAACCATTTTTCATACATGACTCCATTTCTGCGTGGAAACTGGCTGCTCCCTAATTTGCTAAAAATACAAGCTGCTGCGCTCCTTCAACAATCCCACTTTGTCCTTTTGCATGCACAATGACAAATCGGGAATCTCGTTTATATGGTCTTTCAAACACGTTGCGAGGCCAGGTAAGAAACTATCTTTTAGGGATATGATACATTGATCTTTCCATATCTTCAAAGTCTTTGTCCAAATAATTCTAATTTGTTTCTTGAATTGACTCATCGATCTTAAGTAAGAAAGACGCCAAACAATTAATTTGTGTTTTTAAAAATAAAGACTGTCTGATGGGTTTTTCGAAGCAAAATCCATTTTCCTTAAGCGACATCCATAAATAGGTTATTTTAAACTCTTTTAAAGATCTGGAATTTGGTTAAATTTTTCTAAAATTACTACAGATGTTGATAGTATATTGTAGGGGATAGAGAACACATTTCTTTCGAATGCAACCACCGACTGATCGTATATCAGTTGTATACTGTTTTTATAATTTGTTTCACACTACAAGATGTTTTTCTTGAGTAAAGATATTCCCAATGGTTTTTATTTTCGAAATTTATAGTCTTGGCGCACACTCATTGATTCATTAGTTGTTTCACCCAAAACAACACGTTTTTTTCAGAAAAGACTTCGAAGTATTTTAAAATTTTCAACACTGCTTCACGGTCGCCACTTTTCGTAGGTTTCCTGCAGCACTTGACGCCATAACGCACAAAATACAGTTAAGTTGGAAACGTATCAAATCGACACTAAGAAAAGAAATATAAATACATTTTATATTGTGCAATTATATATCATAACTACAATAAAATTCATCAAATATTACACTAAGCACTGAATAAGCCTATACAGAGGACTACCAACGAAGTTCGTCACTCACACCAATCTGATGAAAATTTCGGTGTGAATTAATTTAGAATTTTTTCATAGCAAATTATATGTTTCTTCCACATTTATAAACGTTTTATAGGGATACAAAGTTCACAGATAAATATAACAAATATGAAAATTATACCAAGTACAACAGTTAGGCTACAGTCACATCCATTTTAGCGCCTTCACGCTGATCGCAAGGATAGTTGACGCAATCCTAATGACACTTTTACTAGGTACGATGTTCCCAGTAAAGATATTATGTTCCCACATGAGTATCTCCAATTAGACCTTTACTGCACGGTGAACGTGGAACCGACTATAGTTAAACTCATCTTGCTAAATAACAATTTATACTGTCTCTGGATTGGTAATAATTTTATATTAATATAGGCTTTCTATGCAACAAAATTATGCAACAAACTTTAAACGTACTGAAATCAAAATATGGCATTAAAATTATTTTAAGAAAGTTAAGATATATAAATAAAATTAATGATGTTACTAAAGTCTTTTACATTAGCCATATATTTCGCAAGCTACATTTTATATCACTATTATACACAAACAGCAGTTATCTGTGACTTCACAAGCAGTTTCTTGTTGAATACCAGGATCACCATTTGTATATTATTTTTTAAATATTAAACACTCGTGAGATAAGTCCATAGTGACTGAAAACTATTCCTATCTCCTAAACCAATTTAGATTTACGTTTAAAAAGCAAGATATTGGGAACATCAGGTCTGAGAATGAAAGTTTTTATAAGTACCTCATCAAAAAATTAAATTTCTTTTCAAAATTTCATTATATCTGGTCTTTAATAGTTCTAACGGTTCCAGCTACAGCTTAAGTATATTAGGCAAGTGTAAGTGTATCCTAAGTGAAAGACATTAACTTAACATTTAACAAACTTATCATTTAATAAAGGATTAGTCTCCATGTGTAAGACGTACGTAATTATCATTAGTATAACAACATTACATTCATAGTACAGATATGTACAGATAGTTGCTAGAAAGGAAGTCTTGTATTACAATTGATACAAACATATTTTGTAATATAATAAATTAACATAATTTGGAACCTCGTTTAAGAACACTAGAGATTAAGATGCTCAGTAAAAATTATTACATAGAGCTTGGGAATACGACACACCATCGAGAGGTCAATAAAATATTTCTGTAAATAAAAACCTTAGGCATATATATGTATTAATTATAAAATATTAACCAAAAATGTTTATGTAAACTGTAGATATTAATTTTTAGAATTCTGGCACCAAAAAAGCCAACTACAACCTGAGAAACCAGTCTACAATACACCAATCTACAAGACACCAGTCTACATCACTCTAACCATCCCGACCACCCACGAGACAGATGAAGTCCTCACAGCACTTCCTACTACTACTACTGACAGCACTTGCCATGCCTCTTTTGACCACCTTTGCCATCACATCAACCCTCAACACAAGAGAACCCAATAAGCCTCTAGTACAAATCTTCACAGGAGCGTACCTTACTCCAATGTCTCAGACACTACCTTATATCAGTTCCATCCCTATAATATACAAAATTCCTTTCAACACACAGCAACATTTACTTAAAAACGAACCCTCTGTCAATTTCTGCCCTAAAATACCTCAAAACTCCCAAACCTATTGCAAGATACAGAACAACCTTTCCACATTACAAACCCTCATACATCAACAAATGGTAGCAGAACACCTCCATGATATCTTAGATGAAAACTGGACCTTATCGACACCCACCTACTTCGTTCACAATCTACAAAGACAACACCACTTCCAGCTAAAACACGACGACAACAACATAGTAAATAACACGGAACTCATTTTGTACATTTTATTAGCCTGGACTTCTATATTAACACTACTTATTTTTATAGCCCTCTACTTCATCCACATTAACAACATCAAAATCAAATTCCTGAAGCCTACAGTACATGAACGTGACTACCCAATGGATAACCTAAATTATACAATAAGTTCGATTCGTAGGTAGAATCGTCATTAAGCCAGGGGAATGTAAGACATACGTAATTATTAGTATAACAACATTCATAGAATCAATGTACAGATAGTTGCTGGAAAGGAAGTCTTGTATTACAATTCGATACAAAAATCCTCCGGACGTAATTGGATACGCACATCCTCCCAGACACCTATGATGAACAAACAGGAAATGCTTGTTTAAGCAGCGGAAATGCTTATTTATAAAAATCATGCGACGATGTAAGGGACAACCAGGCTGATATGAAAAATTGGTACTCACCAATTATGATGGAGAGATTTGGCAGAGGCGTGGTCATGAGCTGGCGGGAGAACAGCATCAAAAATGAAGAACAATGAGGAGAGGAGGAAGTCGAGGACGGGATTCGAAAAGCGACGTTCGGGAGTGCGAGTGCTTGTGTTCGTGTGCGGGGGAAAATCTTTTAGGCGTAATAAGTGTGAAGTGCAAACAAATGTAAGTTAAGATAATCTTGTATTTAATTTTAGGAACGTAGTATTATATATCAGGGTTCATTGATAATCTTAATACGCCTATTTTACAATTCCAAGGTACCTGTACCTAAAGTAATGAAAAGAAAAGATTATAATGTGTAGAAATAAAAATGAATAGTTTAATATTGAAATTAATATTTCATACATTTTATTTAAATGTTCTCAATTTGGAAAAGTCACTCATTTGGTTTAATCATGTAAATTTATGTAAATGTTTAGATATTTTAAAAGAAAGTTTCTCACGTTAGTTCATATTTATTGGAACACTACAAAAATCTCTAATAAATGTTATAGTTAAATAAATTAAACATACATTGTAATGAATAATTTAATATTACACATGTGTTCAAAGTATTAAGTTACCTATTAAAATTTGTGTTCAATATTTTGGTCGATGATATCCATTGTTATACAAAATGTTAATCAATATAATGCTCTTTATTAGATGCTCTGATGAGATGCTATCACAAATAAAATATGTGTTGGTTCATTTGAGGGTGTTGTATTGCCTATCGAACCTATTATTTAAATCCTCTCACAACAGCCCTTGCTCATAATTATTATAATATTTCACAACCTTAATCTAAACCAACCTTACAACCCTTACACATGTTATATTGAAACAGAATTAGGAGTACTTTAGGTACTCATGTATATCATTGTTTATAGTTAAGAGCTTTAGATGTTAAGCGAAATTGCTAATGATTACCTCTTCTTGTTCGAATACATATTTCCGACGTTTTGTTGATTATGCCTTGTTGCTGCAATACAAAAAATGGTGAAAAACGTCCTACATGGATCAAAAAGCGTTTACACAGAACAATTGGTGTTGAAATGCTGTTATTTCTTGATACGCGACCTTTTTCCAACGCAGAGACAAACGGTTAATTGCTTATAAATGGCGCTAATAGCAGAATAAGAATGGAAGCCTACTGAGACTCGTGCAGTTGTGGGAGGGGCAGTCACGTGACCAGCCACAAGATATTAGACTTATTGCGTTCGTTCTGCAATTCAAGCAATACTAATCCGGATATTTTGTAGGCACTTTTCATATAATAATTTTTGGATTTCATACATGTATTTTATTTTGTTATAAAATTCTTCTTTCAAATGAACACATCGTTACACATCGTTAATTAAAAGTTAATACTGGTTGGAAATTTTAATTGGATTTAAATTTTTAAAATAGATTTTAAAGTTTCATCGGATTGCTTGAAAGTCTTCAAGAAATTATCAATAACATCTTTAATTTTATTTTAAGTAAAATTTTATAATATCTGTTTAACTTGATAACATTTATGATATGTTTTATTATAATTCAAAAACAGATAATTGCATCATCGACAGTATTCATTACAAAACTATCAGAATAATCCACTCAAAGCGATAGAATAATTAAGTTCTTCTAAATAAATAAGGTTATTTAAAACTAATCTATAATTTCTGAACCTAATTTTAATAATTTCATTCCAGCTTATGTGAAAATCTCTATTTTAATGTTATATTTTTTTAAAGAACAAAACTATATTAAACTACACATATTTAAAGAAAAAAAAGAACGATCAAACCATTAGATTATTAATTGATTGTCCGAGTGGGTGTAAAAAACTATTTTATCTACAGTAGATGGATTCCTTACTTAAAATAATAACGTTTTTAGTAAATTTCTTGAACAAGTTGCATATAGAAAGTACAAGTTATATAAGAAAACGTTTTTGTAATTGTAAGAAAAAAGATTTAATATATTTTAATGCTTCAGTAGACATAGTTGCTTTTTGAGGGTAAACCTAAATATTTAATAAATGTTATGATTGTTTCTTAAAACCTCAAGATTTTATTAAAGAATATTTCGTAACGTCTACACATAAAATTCTAAATGCTATAAATGTCTTGCATGTATCTTTCTCAATACTTCTCTAAAGCTGATAAATAACTTAAAAGGAATACTCGTAATATGCTTTTTTATCAAGCAAGATGATCACTATAAAATTTAAATTTTATTAGTTATGTTGGCTCTGATATGAGTTTTATAAATTTAATACGTTTTGAGATAAGGGTTTAAAGGAATATTATCACTTTTTAACTATAAGTGACCTTCAAAACCTAAAAATGGTACATATATTAATAAATCTCCAATCCAAACTACAATTCAATCTAATTCAATCTTTAGTTATCAATGGATTTTTTTAATAACGTAACTTTACGCGAAACATTAACATTTTTCTAGGATAATATTTAGTTATTGTAAGGGACATGTAATCATTACTAAATAAAAATACATAAGACAAAAAACAGATCGTTGTAGGTAAAGAAGTCTTGTATTACAAATATAAACAAAAATCCGCCGAATGTAATTTGATACCCACGACCGCCCAGTTACCGCTGCTAGACAGACAGGAAGTGCTACCACGTCGTTTTCAACAATTATGCAGAAGCCATTGACTCAAACAGTAACACTGAAAATAACTCTGAAGTTTACTGACAGGCTCATGGCTGGTCTGTGAAGTTGAAATACCCAAAATAGCTTACCCAATTTTCTTTATATACAACGTTACTTCTTTGTTATTCATTGTTTGTTCTCAAGAAAAACTCTATTATTAATTACTATTTACTTACTTACTTACGTATCTATTATTTACTTTGAGATTATTAATTTTCAAATTTTGTATACTTAAGTATAAATTTTCAAAAATTCTATCTAACATTATTCATAAAATTTCTGATTGATTATGTTTTGATTTCATTTATATTAAGGTAAATTTTAAATTAATTTAATTTATTTTTATTCTTAAATACACATTACTCATCGAAATATTACAACACTACAAAAATACTCTTACCTGTACTTTTACGATATGATTGATTAGTTATTACGATAATTTGATCGTTGGAAATTAATAATATAATCAAAAGCTATTAACAGGGTTTCACAGTAATATTAGAATAATAAAATTGTCATACATTAAGATATTAAACAAAAAACAGTTTTGCAGTTTTTTTATTTTAAAAGTTTAGTCATTACTCACAACCTAACGTTAAATTTACTTAACTATAGACAAAACTAAACTACCCAATTTATGTTGTTTATCAAATATAATTTCCTCTACGGTTTTATAAAACTTATAAACAGGTGTAGATCGATATCTGGTAATGAAATAATAATTCTCACACTACAACTCTTTTTTTAGTTATAGTCCCGTTGCTCAGATAACAGCTGATGGGTTTTGCTTTTGACTGTTTTTAGCTCTAGCTTACAGTTGCCGGCATCGAAAGGACTGAATTCAGTTTTCGTTATCATACTGTTTCCAAAATAACACAGGGAGTTTCATGGAACACGTTGCGTGGTAACTGTTGTTTAGTACGTTACGTTAAACAACGCCTACCAATATTTAAATTCTGTTGTAACGGCCTCAACTCGCTACGCAATTCCCTTACTCGATTTCATTGCTGAGCACAAAATCACACACATACACACACACACACACGCGCGCGCGCATACGGGCTCGCGCCTTTGAGGTGAGTATGCCCTATTGCATCTATATTGCCCTATATTTTGTATCCAGCAAACCAATCCTCCATTATTTGAGGTCCTTCCCTATATATTTTCTTATAAATTTTATAAATTAATATCTACAATATTTTCAAATTATTTAGGATACGATGAAACAAATCAACTTGTTTACTATGAGGCATACACCCAGGCCAATTACTCTCCAGTCCATTAATTTATAAGTTTATATGTAAGACCTCAACACCATACTAAATGTTTTTGTTAATATTACTTTTGGTTGAAACTTTTTAATTCACAGATCACTACCATTTCTATAATGCAGAAATAAGATTTCCTTTCAAGCCGTACTTTCCTGGAGTCGATAACGGTGTTTTGATACTCAAGAATGTTGTCCTTGGATACATGGCTAAATTTAAGGTTGCAGCAGGGAAAAGTTCTCTTTGCAAAATCACAAAGGAGTTCACGCATTTTGTATCCTACAAATCATCTCAGTTAAAATGCGTACCTGTAATAAAACTAATACATTGGTAAGTATATATTTTTATCACTAGTATTTATTTTTTGTGTAAAAATTATAGCTATGTAACCCGACAGTTTAACAATTTAAGATAATTTACATACAATGTATTCTATTTTCTATAAATTAAATATGTTTCAATATTTTTGACAATAAAACTTAATTTTATTGTAGTTCGTATCTGTTGGACAAAAATCAAGCCTAACTCATAAGATTACTTGGCCACCGATTTGACATTGATCATAGCTATATAGAAAACCATTATTTAGTCACCATAAAATGTGCATAATCAAATTAATAATTTCAATTTTTACACTATCCAAGGTATTTATAAGATCAGTGAAAATTATATAAATATATCTATATATATATAGCATATTCACCCGGCAAGTGACAGTTCCGGGTTCGACTCCCGGCGGAGCAAGTACTTTTTGTGATTCAATGTTTATTGAAATTAAATAAGTCTATTGCCATTTATACAATTTAATGTAAATAAAAGTCGTTTGACAGGTATTTAGTCTTCCGATCATATGTTAGTTTGCTTATTTAAACGCATATGTGACAGATACGGCTAAATACAAAATAATTGAATCAGAAAAAGTAAGCGCTTTGTGGTGTAATGGTAGCACATTCACCCGGCAAGTGAGAGATCCGGGTTCGACTCCCGGCGGAGCAAGTACTTTTTGTGATTCAATCTTTATTGAAATTAAATAAGGCTATTGCCAATTATACAATTTAACGTATATATATATATATATATATACAGGGTGAGTCAGAAATATGGTAAAATATTTTAAGACGTGATTGTAGAGCTAAAAGTAAGAAAGAAATGTTATATAAAGGTAGGTCCGGAAACGCTCCATTATTGAGTAATGGCTGGCGAAAGATTTTGCTTTGTTTTCAGTTCACCTGGTGAAATTAAGTGATTCTGAAAGGTTTTGTTCTTACTTTTTAACTCAAATAAGATGGATATATAAGGAAAATCACCTGAAAAATCAAATACAACCACTCTAGAGGTTGTAGTGTGAACAGTTTTTGAGAAAAAGTATGATATTTGCCAAAAATCTAATAACAAAAATACCATCTTAAATGTTTGATGTCAAATAACATTGTTAAATGACCAATAAACAAATTGTTTTTCCTAATACAGATTGTAGAGAATTTAATTCTAAAAACAACCATAATAAACAAAGTTAACTAAATGTGTAAAAAATTTATGATATTGACTCCTCACGTATCACACTACACAGCAAACCTTTGCTGTTTTATAATAAGGAATGAGTATCTGATTGGTAACAACTGGTGTAAAATAAACATTTTTAGTTCAAAATTTTATTTTTTAAATACAATAAACATCCACAATCGCTTTAAGTCTCACCAGAAGATTAAAAATGATGCTCTAAATGACCTCTGTTGTTCAAAATGCAACGCGTTTCAGGCGTCTTCTTCGTCAAGTTTTAAGACCCGTTCAAAAACTCCAGGTGTCTGCTTAATGGTTTCTATTCCATTAGAAAGGTTTCCAAAGGGAAAGAGTAAACTCATTTTTTTTAATGTCCCCAAAGGTAAAAAGTCCAAAAGATTTGAGTCCGGTGATCTTGCTGGCCATGAAACTGGTCAACCTCGGCCTTCGATTGATTTGTGAAACTCTCATTTAGGTGTCCACGAACAGCCAGAGAGTAGTGCGCAGGTGCCGCCGTCAGGCATAAACCACATGTTTTGGCGCAAATGCAGAGGTACATCATTCAAGCAGGTTAGGTAGCTCGTCCTCTTAAAAAGTTCAAGTACACCACGCCATTAAGCCTGGGAGGAAGCACGAATACGACAAAAATGATCTGCTAAAATTCCAGGCCCAAACATTTACTGAATACTAAAGTGGGCGATTAGGTTTGATAGCATGAGGATTTCTGTATTCCCAAATGTGGTTGTTATGGAAGTTAATGATAGCTGTTCTTGTAACGTGAGCCTCATTGGTAAACAAAATTGTATTCAAAAAGTTTGGATCAGCACATTTTAACAGAAGCCATTGACAAAAACAACATGGGGAACGTAGTTTTGTGGCAAAAGAGTTGCTGGGACATGGAGTTTGCTTGGACATGCTGGAAGTGGTATGGGTGTAACTGGTATTCGTGTAGTATTCTCCGAATACTAGATTGGCTGACATTGAACTGTAGTGACAATTCTCTAGTGCTCTTTTCAGGATAATCAGAAATTTTATTAAGAACCAACTCTTCTAATTCAACAGTCCTACATGATCGGGCGATGCCTGCATTACTATGCTCCGAAGACTTCAAAGAACCTGTTTCAGATAGGCGTTGATGAATAGTGCCAAACATCTTGCGCTTGGACACCTGCGGTTAGGAAAGTTCTCTTGAACTGACGTCTTGCTGCAGTAGTACTAATTGCAGCGTCCCAAACTATGCATTAAATGCATGTCCTGCTAATTCAGAGTTTAAATACACATGAATATTACCTTCCATTTTTAATAAATGAAACACACAAACACAAAATTACTAATAACATGGATGAAAATAACTGGTTAAAATACTTAACACAAACACACAGTATCTTTACAGTTTGTTGTTTAGTTCAACAATGAGGTAACGTATGTCATCTAATAATAAATTCCCAGCTGATTATTTATTATTTTAAAATGTTTTTAAACAGTTGTTGTTTAAATAATTAATTATTACCAGCTGTTACCAATCAGATACTCATTCCTTATTATAAAACAGCAAAAGTTTGCTGTGTAGTGTGATACGTGAGGAGTCAATATCATAAATTTTTTACACATTTAGTTAACTTTGTTTATTATGGTTGTTTTTAGAATTAAATTCTCTACAATCTGTGTTAGGAAAAACAATTTGTTTAATAGTCATTTAACAATGTTATTTGACATCAAACATTTAAGATGGTATTTTTGTTATTAGATTTTTGGCAAATATCATACTTTTTCTTTTACTCTCAAAAACTGTTCACACTACAACCTCTAGAGTGGTTTTATTTGATTTTTTCAGGTGATTTTTCCTTATATATCCATCTTATTTGAGTTAAAAAGTAAGAACAAAACCTTTCAGAATCACTTAATTTCACCAGGTGAACTGAAAACAAAGGAAAATTTTTCGCCAGCCATTACTCAGTAATGGAGCGTTTCCGGACCTACCTTTATATAACATTTTTTTTCTTATTTTTAGCTCTACAATCACGCCTTAAAATATTTTAACCATATTTCTGACTCACCCTGTATATATTTGAATGTTTAAGCGTTTGTCCTTTATAGACTCAGAAACAATTTGACCGATTAATATGAAAATTTGTATGTATATGTATTTTTCCATAGGTTTTATATGCTATGCCCATTGATGTAACTCACCACCAGGAGGCGCTGCAAAATATATAAGTTATCAAAGGGCCTGCACATTGTAAACAATTACGAGATAGTTGTGTATAATAACCACACAACATGTGAAGGCGCTACTTTTTTATGGATATTTGTCTTAAAATGAATTTCTGTTTGGCCTTATAGCTTGAATGTTAGACCACCTTTATTATTAAGTACATTTACGTGTACAATGGGCTATACACATACACTTTTTGGCAGATTTTCTTGATAGTGTCAACAAGGTAAAACTCTACATCGGCGTTGACATTATAATTCACTTGAAACCAGAAGTGCTCATACACGAGCAAAACTTACAAAAAGCGTGCAAAGCCGCGGGGAACAACTATATAATATAAATATATATATATATATATATATATTACAGGGTGATTAATGAAGTTCTCCCCCCACTTCTACAGCACATTGTACTAGTAAAAATAATGAAAAAAATGTTATATAAACATAGGTCCGAAAACGCTTCGTTAGCGAGTTACAGCTAGCGAAAGATTTCGCCTGAATTCCTGGGTAAAGAGTAAAATAAAGCCATACTGAACTTTTGGAAAGGTTAATTAAGTAAGAAATATCGTGGATTCCTTATGTATTTTTACCTTATAAAGCTAATAAAATAGGTTTCAGAACTGTACCTGTAGTAGTTTTTTAGGGATTCAAGGTTAAATGCAAAAAAAATTGGGGCACGAAAACAATGTTTTTTTTTAAGTTTGATGTACAATAACTTTGTTAAATTGGTAATAAAATACATAAAATCAACGAACATTAATTGTAGAGAATTTAATTGTGAGAAAATTGATATAATCAAAGTCTAAAATAAAACAGAAATAAGTACCAAAAACTCGATTTTATTCAGTAAAATACATTACTAGTTTTAAACAAAATTAATCAGGTTGGGCCAACCGTACGCACCTTTTTATAATAGATGTTCGAAAATGAGGCCATCATTATCAATACATTTTGCAGCACGTTTGTGTATTGCTTTTGCTGCGTTTCTTAATTTTTCAGGACTTCCCTGTATCTGCACAGCCGAATCCATAATACGGGCAATTAATTAATTCGTCACGAGAATTCACTTTTGTCTTGTATACAATGTCTTTCATCCATCCCCAGATGCAACAATCCAATGGAGATAGATCTGGCGATCTTGGTGGCCAAGGGTGAGGCCCTCCACGACCAATCCAGTGTCCAGGAAATTGATGATTTAAGTAAGCAGAAACGGCACGTGAAAAGTGGGGAGGTGCTCCGTCATGCTGGAAGTACAAATTTTGTCTGAGATGTAAAGGAACATTCTCTAACAGCTGCGGCAACTCTTCTTGAAGGAAATGCAAATAGAACTCAGCATTTAGGCGTCCAGGTAATATGAAAGGTCCAATCAGCCGATTGTGCAAAAGGCCACACCAGACATTGACGCTAAATCGGTGTTGAAAGTTCTGTTCCACTACCTCATGTGGATTTTCTTCTGCCCATGAGTGTTCATTGTGCAAGTTATTGACACCATCCCGAGTGAATTGTGCCTCATCCGTAAACAAAATACGCTTGTAGAGTTGATTATTAATATTCAAAAAGTTGCAAAACTCCAAGCGAAGCGGACCATCCCCTAGCTGTAGACGTTGAACCTTTTGTTTATGAAACGGATGAAATTTGTTTCGATTAAGTGACCTCCACACCGTTGACTGCGAAACTCCTATCCGCCTAGAAATAAGTCGTGTACTTACACCTGGACTGCGATGAACAGCATTAATAACAATATCATCATCAAGTTGGACAGCTCGTTCATAATTGGTTCTAGTACTTGGTAGTGATCCTGTTTCCCGAAGAGTACGAAAAGTTCCTGAAATTGTTTTGGTATCTGGAATCCTCCTATTAGGGTAACGTAGTTCATATTCTTCTACAGCAGCTCTAGCATTACCATTACAGTAACCCAAAATAAAAACCATATCAGCGTATTCCTCTGATGTAAATAAGTAAGGCATTTTTTCGCTGAATAAACAATCGAATTATAACTCACAGAAAGATTGCATTTAATAACACGATTCACAGAACCCGATCTCCTGCTGTAGCTTGCAAAACACCACTAATACACAGTTCTAACGTAACAGTACAGAATACCATTGTTGATCAGCTGTTATTCGTGCGTTACCAACTTAGAAATTGATAAAACAAAAAACTGCATTTCGATGATTAGTAAACAATAATGCGAAAATGTTTGCTTCATTTATTTTCAAACATTTGATGTAAATTTTTATAAAAAAAAAAAAATACAACGTAATAACACATGATATTTTTATTTACAAACAAATTTATTTAACAGTTAATCTTGTTTTCTCAATTTATCTCATCATTAAGGAACAAACATTTTGTTTTTTTTTTTATTTTAACTAAATACCGTACGGTATATCTTTACAGCTAGTAATGTATTATACTGAATAAAATCGATTTTTTGGTACTTATTTCTGTTTTATTTTAGACTTTGATTATATAAATTTTCTCAGAATTAAATTCTCTACAATTAATGTTTGTTGATTTTTATGTATTTATTACCAATTTAACAAAGTTATTGTACATCAAACTTAAAAAAAACATTGTTTCGTGCCCCAATTTTTTGCATTTAACCCTGAATCCCTCAAAAACTACTACAGGTACAGTTCTGAAACCTATTTTATTAGCTTTATAAGGTAAAAATACATAAGAATCCACGATATTTCTTACTTAATTAACCTTTCCAAAAGTTCAGTATGGCTTTATTTTACTCTTTACCCAGGAATTCAGGCGAAATCTTTCGCTAGCTGTAACTTGCTACGAAGCGTTTTCGGACTTATGTTTATATAACATTTTTTCATTATTTTTACTAGTAAAATGTGCTGTAGAAGTGGGGGGAGAACTTCATGAATCACCCTGTATATATATAAATAGTGGTTCACCTGTTTACACAAGCAGTAGTAGATATAGAAACTGACAATAAGGTCTCCTGTCCATGCCTATGGTTCTTTTTCCGTATAAATAAGGCTATTTTCCCCTTTAATACATTTAGAATCGTACTGTCGTCTAATCATAATTCTATGATAGAGCATTCGTGTCTCTTATTTTTTAAAGCCTCTTAGCCGAAAATAGCTCCAGTATATCGAATAAGTTCTTGTGTTATATATTTTACATTACATACTTTAATCTGTACTTATTGTTAATAAGGAATAAAATGTTTACATCAAAAGCAGTCCACAACTGCGCTATCAATAATACTATCAATATTTATTTTACATTATTTTATATAATGATAATATAATTTAATATGTACCTGTACACTACTGTGCTATTAATATAGTTTTGATAGGACCCCGTTGGTACGTACCCGTAGGTACTTAACGGGTCATAAATATTGTATAAATTTGGAAATAAATAAAACATGTTCAAATCGTTACAGTGTGATGGACAGACAGATAGATAAAAACAAGCGTAATGCATTCAATAATAAATGGATTGTAAAACATTAAATAACATAGATCTTTATTTTGAACTTTTATAGAGTAACTATTGCTTAAAAACATAATTCTTTTCAGACCAACAAAATAAAGACGCATGTCCAATCTCGTGTGTATCCCATCTTTAATTAGATGTGCAATATATTGTACAGATCTATTGTTCTAACACATTTTGAGATTTAGGCTTTTAAAGCTTTTAGTATTCTTTGAGGCTGAGTATTCACATTTTCCATGCCCAATTACTTTACTACTGAAATGACTACTCAATAACATAGGTAAAGATTTGTTGTCCTGCCACATCAAAATAAAAATAACAAAATACTATACGTTAAAAGTTCCTTTTTCAAAACGGTTAGGCGTACCCTGTATAGTAAAAGTGGTTAAAGATAGTTACATTGTATTTTAACAAATATTTCAAATGTATGGGACTATGAAAACGACATATGAAACAAACTATGCATTTTGTGATTTCTCGAAAATGTTATCCACCCAACGATTATTGTTATCCACTAAAATGGCCATTTTAAGACATTTTAGATGTTAAAAATAATGTTATTTTGTTCCCTGTGGTATGTTTAAGTGGTATTCTAAAATACTTATATGGTATGATCATCTCCACACATACCACACGATTGGTTTGCTTCACTCAGTATAAGTAAATGTTAACTGCTACTTTATTAAAATATGCGTGTTACAGTGGTTCCTCCATAGATAATCCTATAAAATACTATCGATCATCTAATATAGAGATCCAGAGCAGTGTACGATACATTTCGGACGGAAGTTATGTCTCTACTTCAGTTTACAAACCGGATTGTGCTCAGAGTGCTACGAGTACGTGGAAGATATGGCAAAGTAGGTAAATATCATATGAATTTAAATGTATATGAAATTCTTTTTTTTAGTGTTTATGTTCTAGATCCAACAAAAATCGTGTTTTTGCACTTTTAGATTTAAATTAGTCTAAGCCACCTATTTGTACTTATGTGATGATTCTGTAAACGTTGAATGTTTTCCTTAAATCAGAGTACGTTTTCAATTGTAATTTGTTATCATAGTAATAAAAACCAAAAATGGATTAAATAATAAAACAGTTAGGTATGTTTGTAAGACTTATAAGAACTATTATACTTATATACAGAATCATTATTTTTAAATATATACAGTGGTATATTTAGAGTTCTTATCACTCGAAACTTTTATCTAAAGGTCATGGATAAATGGGTAGTCGAATGTACGCTTACTAAAACTGTAAAACCATGGAATATGTAAGATATGACCAAAGTGAAATCTCAGCTATGACAAAAATAAGATTTATTACAATAAATATTTTAAGTATCAAGTGAGAACAATAAAACCATTCAGGTATTAACATTTAAAAGTATATACATATTATTAACATAAGTAAAATGTCCTAAAAAACCCCAGTATAACGAGTAGAACTTAAAATATCATTATTAATAAAAACGTCAACTTATAGATATAAACTTTAAATTTTGAAAACAATAATTGAAATAATAAAACGTACAACAGGCTTTTAATATAATAAATCACCTGAGTTTTATTGATATATTGTAATTTTATCATATAATTGTAAATAAATCAGTGATATTGTTTGGTAGACAGATCACAGCTTGAGACGATCTGTGTTTAAATGTAGTCCTATTAATGTACGTATGATGCTATGAATTATAGTAGTAATGGTTTATTCAACACTATTTTAAATTATAATAAGGCAATGTAATGCCTTTATTTGGTTCTATTAATTCGTATTTACAATGCACAGCGTTATTTGTAATAATGTTGAAGGAGGGTTGATTAAATGTGAATTCTTATTATAAAGCTATATACATTTATTAGGCCATCATCCATATATATATATATACTACGACTGTAAATTATTGATGTTATATTATCACGTTGTCACTGTTTATTTCAACCTACTGCCACCCATAGGGTTATAAATGTATGCTAGCTGCGGATAGTAAAATAGACCCACTCTATTTCCCTTCCACTTGCTACGCGTGTAGGAATATAGTTAGGAGTTATGAGTGAGCTCTTGGTTCTGTTGCTTCTGGTAGTTGGGCCACCTGTGGTTGCATAGGCAAGGTTCAACGGACAGCCGTAAGAAATTGATATTAGATCCTGCACACTTAATCGACTGCAATATCTCTACCATCTTGGTACGGAGCGGAGAACGAGAGATGTCCGAGCGCTTGAAGGATCAACGAGGACTGATCAAGCAGTTGCACACTGGAATAACCCCGACATAATTAATGTTGGATAAGCCGTTTGCAGCTAATATTCTATTCTATTCTACTAATATATATATATATATATATATATATATATATATATATATATATATATATATATATTTTATTCTTTATATATAGCTCAAGATATTATTTTACTACCAAATTACAAACAATTTTAAAATTTCAATAATTTTCTATACGAGAAATAATTTAAATCCCACAGAATAACTTTATTGAAGCTAGGATGTATAAAGTTTGTCGGCTCTTTTCTGATCCAAAAGCATAATAATATTTCTCTACAAACATTGGCACCCCCTAATAAATATTGTGGCGTTAAGATTTTATCGTAATTTCAAAATGAGAAGGTGCCCTGGAAGTGACGATATTAAAATACACATTTTTACTTCGTGTTAGATTAATCTGATAAAAGTAATAAATTTATAAATGAACATCTACTTCACTCCGCTCCCTGTTTAAAGCATGTCACAATACCGGTTGCTTCGCTAACCAGACTGGTGACGTGTAGGGGAACGCGAAAATGACAACATATGCTGTCCCATGACTTCCTTTCTCGGTTTGGCATCATCACGTGTAGATTTCTTCATCCAATTCAATCCTCTCCTTTTCACGCTTTCCATAACATTTTCGATAAATATAACAATATTTATCAAATACACTTGCTAGACATTGTTTTATTAATTTAATTGTTTACTTGCTCACTGGAATTTTGGCGTCAGGAAATTAATTGACTATTACGGTAAGACTGTCACAAAGTTATGCTATCCCACCGCTGCTTCCACATTGGTAACACATACGAAAAGTTCAAAAGAATAAAACTATATTTTACTGTTCGTTTTAGAAAGTAATAATATTCTACACGAACAGTTTTTATTTCAAAATTAGATTTCTATACATTACTTATAGAAACAAAAACAACTATTAACAGTGCTACAGAGAATCAAATGTTGCTAACACAGCACTGTCAGCGGTCTTTTTTCTGCTCAAAACTACTTTATATTTAATAATGTTACTGTCTTTTGCGAAATGTTTAGAGCAAGATGAATAAAATATTTATACGAGTAAAACCAATAAAGCTTAATTTATGGATAATTTTTAAGTAAGTTAAAATAAATAATCAATTTTACTTGAGCTAGAAATTTACAATCCTCTCAAGCTAACTTTTGTTATTCTTTGTTTCTAAAATGTGCCTTAAATTTGTATGTGTGTGAAGATTTTAAAACCAAATGACACAATATTGCGTTATTTATTGATAATAACCTAGTCTATCAACACTATACACAAGATATGATCATATTAAGTAACTACCAGTATTTGTCATGCATTTTTGAAAAAGTCCTTTAACTCTGCATAAAATCTTTATGCCACCGAACATGTTTACCCTGCCAGTTGGCGGGTAATACAAGGGTCGTTCAATAAATATTTCGAAACTCTAAGGGATGGTGATCGTAGTATCGAAAATAAATTCTTTCCATTATGTAGATGTCCTATATAAATAGTAACTAGTCAACTATATAAATTTAAACTGTCTATCACATTGTTTAATAGTTGTCGATTGAAGTAAACAACCTTAGTTTATCTATAAATCTGGTTGAAATTCCGTTCCGAGTAGTAATACAATTTCGAGTAGTAAGTAGTATTTGAAAGGGTTAAAGAAAATAAAATATCAAACCTGAGTTGAAAATTTTTCATTGCACATCTTCTCATGTGTTTCAATCTCTTTCAATTTGGGTAAATGAGTTTCAACTTTATGGTACATCAAGAAAAGGTGCATGCAGATCCTGATGTACTCTTGAAATTATAAACAAATTCACGATATGATATTAATCGACGAATTAAAGTGCGTGATATAGTTGAGTCCACAGGATAATCGCAAGATAGTGGCTTTAATTTAGCAAAAAAAATTAGATGTAATAAATCTCCGTTATATTTCAGCTGAGTTTATTCACAGTGAAGTATAAACACAGTCGTGTGGTGGATTCAAAATCGTATTTGGCACTTTTCCGTCACAATTCTATGCGTTTATGCGTTGATATAAAAGAATTGATGAAACATGGATATCTCACTACATTTCTCTTGTTCAAAGAAAGGAACATTCAAAACAGTGGATTTTTGAAGCGAACTGGTTCCGAAGAAGGCGAACATGGCTGAGTTGGTCACTAAGGTTATGACCACTGTCCTTTAAATCCTCGTGGAATGACTAAAGTAATGTAATTAAAGTTCCAATTATTACAAAATAACCGAATTTCCCAGGTTTGGCCCCTCAGTGACTGTTCCTTATTTCTAGACTTGAAGAAATAACTTGGCGGTCGATAGCTTTACGTTAACGATGAAATTATCTATTTTTTCCTGTTTCTCCGATAATAATGATGATAAAAATATGCGAAAATTGTTATCAAATCTTCCAATAATAATAATAATATTAACAACTTGTTATTGCAGCAACAAAATGTTACAATTACATACAAACGTCACGTAACATTTTACGAAGAAATGCACTCAGTCACCCATGCAGAGACAATTTCTCTCACCTCACATGCCATACATCAGAACCAGAGGATTGATCGTGTTAGTTTTGACCCTACCCCAGCGGCTCATTACAAACTCATTAACTGAGTAGAACACCCTCAACACGAAAAGGTGCCTTAGCCGAGCTTTCCATTGTTTGGGGTCATTTAATTGTTTCGTTTCTTCAGGGAGTATATCGATAAGCTTGACACCAATCTCGGACGGCACACGTTTAATTATTGCAGTTCTTTGTTGTACGCGGAAGTTGTCCCTGCCTATAGTCCAGTATTGGTGAACGTTCATTCCTTGGACCAAGTTACACTTGAATCAGCAGTACACCGCCACCACAAGGATATAGAGACAGGGCTAGGTCAGTAATCCAAGCTCCCTGAAGGCATCTTCACAAGAATATCTGATTTTAAATTTAGAAAATATTCGTTTTAATTTCTTTTTAACTTCACACTATTACTTAATAAGGAAAATAAATTAAGAAAACCCTAATACGGACCAAATGAAATGTGGAATCAAATTGTTATGCGCTGCAGTAATTCATAATTTCAGAAACTAGTGTAAATATTAATTAAAACCGTTAATTTCTTACGTAAATTTCTTAGCAGTTGGAAACTAAACATTACGCAATTCAAATATAAATGTTCCTTACTCGCGGTAAATGTCAACAACCAAATACTTAAATTTAATATATCATTAATACTATAAGATTAACAAAATATAAATTAATGTGTATAAGACTACATATACTTAAATTTGTTACAAAAAGATTATGATCACGTTTATATAATTCATTTCTATGTCGTTATAATGAGAATAAACGAAAAGGGCATGTCCAACCAAAACGTGAAGCCGTTTGTTCTTCCATTTAATATGCTGTCCTGGTGTAATAAGAACCATGTGAATAGATGTAGATTTATTTTCGTTATAAATAATTGAAAAAATGTTGAGCTGTAAGGAAATTTACTGTAAGTTTTAGTTGAAATTATAAATATAATCTTGGTAACATTTAAATAATAATAAAAATATGTTCTTCATTTTTTTCTGATTTAGCTCTTTTACCATTAATTATATGCCTATACACATCATAAACATTATTACAGTGCATTTTTTTTAAATAACGTTTTACCCAGTGCTACGTTATACCGTTGCCGACATGCCATTGTTTTCCCTGTGACTCTCCCTGCAAAGGAACCACCATATTGCACAGCACGGGAAGCAAAGACAATATTTTCGTTATGCCTTGGGTCCGTATACTAATAATTACTAAAGAGATTTTTTAATACTTTTATTTATGATAAGCCCCGTAGATCCTGTACTTAAAAAGTCTTAAAACAGATAGTACACCGGAATATTGTTGCAGTAGGGTATTAGTTACTTCGCTTTTCCCTATGAAAGTGTAAATGAACTTAAAAAGTAACCATTTGGAGGGTAGTCCTGTATGTTGAATGAATTATTGCGTTGGTCTTGTTTTGTTTTATTAAAGTACTAGACTGTAACTTGAAGGTAACTCTTTGGACTAACTTTGTAACAAATGCACACAAATTATACGTTCTAAGATTAGTCTACTCATCAAAAAGTTAGTCATGTTCTACATTAAATACTATTGTACGTTTAAAATTAGATTTATTGTCAGTTCAATGTGGTTTTGAAAATGCAATGATTTAAATGTCTTTTTATTGCAGCCGGAAAAAAGACATGCCGCCCCAAATATCCACACTCAGACAATACTCCACCAATGAATGAATACACGGCCATTACATCTTTACAATACAAACCATTTAAATTGGAATTTCACAGATATAAGATTATGCTTGAAGTAAGAAATGCTCAAGTTGGAAAATCTTCAATAAATTTTTCATATGTAAGTTAGGAAATAGTTTACACATTTAATTGTTAGCAACATTTATATGAATTTAATAGTGGAATAACCTATACATCATTTTCTAGTGATTGGGTACTAGCGATATTTTTATTTAAATAAAAACAATTATTTTTCGTGTCGAATCGTATTATTGATTGAAAATGTCGCAAGAGACCGATACAATTTGGCGTAAGAGAGAGTTGCCAAGGACCGCCCAACGCACAATGACATAAATTTCAGGTGTCGTCGTAGTCGACTAAAAAACCCAAAAGGAAACCTTAACCCGTGCCAAGGAATTGAGTTGGTGGCTCATTCAGATAGTTATGGAAATCACCCCGCACCGGGAAAGTTGGCAAATCTATTCACCAACTACTGATTTCCAATTTTTCCAATACCTCGAGCTGAGAACCGCGAACTGCACTCAGAGAATTGGGTTTCCACTCTCAATGATTAAAAGATGGACAGTATCTCCAAAATTCCGTCCGCTTATCCGCACATAAAGCTCGCTTCGTCGTTAAACAATTCCTTACGATCGTATTAAGCCCAAAACGAGATTTAAAAACCCCAAACGTGGCCGTGAGCTTACCGAACGTCTCGACCGTTAACGTTCACATACAGCCACGACTAAAACTACGTAGTGTCCTAGGATTGCAATTTAAGACTCGTTGAAAGTCGAAACCTAAAACCATAGGGCCGGGCTAAACGAAGGTTCACATGTAACTGAATAGCACACAAAATGAGAAGACAAATTAATGATCAACAATTACAAAGAAAAATATAGCAAAACTATTAAATTAAAATTATCTATACATTGTAAAAGAAATAAAAAATAAAACAAATCTTGGTAGAACAATATACATTCAAAATAGCTCTTATTAGCTTTCACTCTCTTATTCTTACTTGAGCAATGAATAAAATTTCAACAAACCTAAGTTGCAGGTTAAAATGGACTTAAAAATAAATAAACTAATAATAATCGCCTAATTCTAATTTTTAGGTTAAAACAAATTGAATAGGTTAGTCAGTTAGATTTTATTTATAAAACCATTTACTACTGTTGGCGTTACGAGTTGGGTGGCATCTGGTAGTACCGTCTGTAACTTTATCTGCGGTATTATGTACTATGTAACTATGTGGTTCTATGTTTAATAGCGTGGTAAGCTATAACAGCCTAAACGAAACTTAAAACAAAATTCACCCGAAGAGACCTAACCCGTTAGATAGGGACGTCCAGTCTCGTGCCTGCAGGCATATGCATTGGTGATTATGAAAATAAAACAGGAACACTTCTTACAAACGTTGGTCACAAATTGGAGGCAAACAATTAAACAAAACAAACCTCCAAAAGAATCAGTAGCAATCGTTTAATTTGACAATACCCATTAGGAATGAAGTTCTATCAAGCTTCTCTACTCGCCATCGCTGATTCTTCCTCTGCCGATAACTACATTCGCACGTTCGGACCCCCGTAAGGATTAACCGAAGGTGCAATAGCACCTTAAATAAGTTTTTCTTTAATGCACCCGTGGGCACTGACGACATGGTGTTACTTTGGGGAACTACCTCATTTGTCAGCACCCGTCGGTAAAGTTCTTGATTCCTGGCCCAAGGACGTGAGGCCTGTCGCCTATCGGTTTTACCTTTTCTCTTTCCTCTACCTGGTCTAGTGTATCGACCAATCGTCCTCCTCGAATCTTTACGAGCCAGCGCCCCACTTCTCTCTTGAGTTTGGGATAGTGCAACCGATGCAGGTTACGTCTTCACGAAAGAGAGACGGAGAAACATCTCCATTCTGTCCTAACAATGTCCTCAGGTCAACCCTCGGTTCGTCCTCAGGATGAAGTAAAGACCCTGCTAGGATGTTCGGTTCATGATGCGGTTCCACAATCTCTGTGGCAGCGCTGTGGGTTACCGCGGTTGACGGTACTGATGTCCCAAATGTAGTCGAACTGCTGCTAGAAGATATCGATCGAGAACTTGCTTAGAGGTAGTACAGTTTGTTTAGAACAATAACTTCGTTCACAAGCTCAAAGAAAGAGAAGTCTATACTTTCAACAAGCCCCTTCTCGACACGTCAGTGATAAAAAATTAGATTCGCCATGGGTACTACGATTAGTTTTCATGTCCACTTCTTAAGGTTTTGCGTAATACATGATGAATTTACTTGAGAATCTTTTTCCATAAGCTGTGAACTTTCTCTAATATTTCATCTGTAGGTAGTGTTACTTTTCTGAACGAAGGACCTCAAATAGCTTTGCAAGGTTATCATCCCATACAGAGTATGGCAGGCGTATTTATCGCAAATTGTAATTCACCAATTTGCGAGCCCCAGCTTATGTGGTTTTTCTTTTAAAACTGCGATATCAAGGCCTTAATCACACTTTTCACTATTTTGACGGATTAGATTGCAGAATGAAAGGTGCGGTATTTCTATAGGCTATGCCATTTGAGGGCCACGTGATCACGTGATGTCACAAAAAGCGGCAAAAAGATATACTGCGACATTATGGTTGGAACTTCAGAACTGTCCTGAACAGTGCCAAACACTCCTTCTCGAGGGTAGAGAAGTTTCTTTCCTGGTTTTTGGTCGAAAAGTAGTCGACTTTACATAAGCAATAAATACCTCCAAAACCAGGCTGGAATTTAGTCATGAAGTATAACCTAGACCTTCGTTAGAGGCGTCCACTTCAAGAACAAATTTCTTGAAAAAACTCTGGATACGTTAAATAAAGAAATAAAACAAGTTTCAGCACGTGACATGCAGCCTAATATTTAGGATCGCACCACAACTTCATTTCTTCGTTGAGCATTTTAGTTAGTTAGCGTTCGAGTCAGAGTCACTAAACTCTTCACGAATCTCCTGAGCCAGTTCGCCAGACCCAGAAAACTGTAAAGCATTCTGCAGGCATCAATAACCTTAAGCATATCTATACAAAACCTAAATGTCCCTGACGATTTCTTTACCATAACAATGGGAGGGCTCCAGGATGAAGTGGAAGCCTCCACGATGCCGTCCCTCAAAATGGCCTCTACCTCTTTACAAAGGTTTTATGTGTTTCAAATATACATATATCGTACTACATACTACATCAAATTTAATTGATTAGCCTAACATTACTTTTCTGCAACATAGTTAGGCATTATTATGCAGTTAATTGCATAATTAGCAACATTTCTGCTTTATAGACATAAAAAGTAAACTTCTACATGTTTATTAAAAAAACATACTTTACAAAAAAAAGTTAAATTATCTTTAAATTCACGCTGTATATAATGTAAAATGCTTCAACTATATCTTTAAGCAATTTATTTAAATTCAATGTTTTAAATCTTTATTAAAGTTAGTTATATACTATAATCTAAGTTTTCATGTCAAATCATTCTAAATCTCGAACACAAAAAATATATGTACTAATGTCCGCATGTAATTAAAGGGTAATATTTTTAAACATTCCAAATTGCTATGTACATTTATTAAAACAGAAACAGGTAGTGAAGAGATAATAGAACACGATTTCCGATTGGTAATACACAGATTTAAATAATAAAAAGTGCAATAAAACGCCGATATTTTAACAATTAGTAAAATCTTACTTAGTATATTTAGAAATGAGAAGGAAATAAGTGGGTGTAGGATACATAAAATAGGTAAAGGAGACGGTTTCATGTTTGTCTATTGTCTCAGCAGTGTGACAGAACAGCTGGATTCCCGAGAGAATGAATAAACGAGTATAATGTTACAATAAAACGTATTTATCAGATTTAAAATAAGATCAAGAAGGACGTATAAGATTAAAATTGAGTAACTACACTCAAGGTCATCAAGGTCTGTAATATCTTGATCTCTTAAACCGCTATGCGTCGGGCCCGCTTGACACAGAGGTGTGTCAATGCGTTTTACACGTAGAATTGTAACAGGTTCGCGACAACAGTGGAGCGGTTTCGACTTACAGTTACGTTGCAGCAAAACTTTACGTTTATTTCGTTAAGTTTCGTCACATCGCACATATCGGATTTGTTTAAAACCAACTTGCCTAAGCCAAAAGCCGTAGATATTAAAACTTAGTGGTTAAAATTTTAACGACTTTTAAAGTATTTAGATATAAAATATTTTTTATGACGACATTTATTTCATTTCATTTAAATTATAAATTTAATTTAAGTACACTACTTTTGAAATCTAATTTTAATATATAAATCGCGTACAATTTGTAATTATATTTTAATTTGTATGTATTTTTATTATAATGTAAATGTATGTTTTATATTACAGTGCTACATAGATGTAGCAGATTTGCCCTTAGTTGCTGTTATAGACGGAAGCAACGAAAGAAAGATTTACCGGAAACATGGTTTATATTTGAGTGCAAGTAAGTCATACGATCCAAATGCGCCAGCCAAAAAGCAATCCCACTTATTAGTTACGTGGACATGTGTCAGTTCCAATGACCCAGAAGGATTGAGTGAAGTCTGTAAGCCCAAACAACTCACACGTAAGAATTTGTACAGTCTAAATCTCAGTCACAGTCTGTGGTGAAAGTACATTGTTTATCAAAGTTAGTTATACATAAATGGTCATATCCAAGCTTGAAAATAGTATACATTGTATTTTAACTTTAAGTTTATAAGGAATATAGCGACTGATGATTCGAAAATAGTATTCCAGTTGGTAAAATCTGTACGTTACATTAACAATACAGGGGCTGCCAGCTTACTTGTTATGATTCAAAGTGAGATTCACTTCCTCTAAGGATGATTAGTTACTATAATTATCTTGAAATTGAAATAGCGAAAAACATTTAGAGCATACTTAAATTTATCGATTACCTATGGCTGGGCCACTCTCATAACGCTCTCACAATATGTACTGCCCTTCTTGATTAATAGTGTCACTCTAATTTTAAAACTATGATGTTTAATTTTTTAAATCCCTTATAACTACTTACAACCAATTAATGATGTAGAACGTTATAGAAAATTTTCTTTTTTTATAAAAGCCCAAAAAGGACAAACTCACGACCGTCACTTGGTCCTTAGCAATACAGTTTAATTGCAATAGAGTTAATACAGTTTTCGCTTGACTATTATTATCGGTATATTCTTAATGTATAAAATAAACGCGTAATAACACGATACAAGCTTTAAACATTTATAAACCTATAAAGGTTTATTGAAACCAATGTTTTTTATGTCCATGGATTTTATCTCACTACCGTCACAGGAATGAATTATTTAAATAATTCACCAGTAGAAAGCGCTAGTTGCTGTAAGCAGTGTGATTGTTGGAATCTTAAGAGAGACACGAGCTTATTACGACTGGATAGAGAAGATGGTTATTTAGGTGTAGCCTTCGTTATTCATAAGTCTCCGACCGCCAAAATAATCTAAGAACATAATACGAATAACATCCAAAACCTAGGCAAAACAATAACGAATTCTCTTTGATCATTATATTGTACCAATAAAACCAATACATCCGTCCTTCTGGCTTAGATCAAAAAGTATATTTTTGGCTTAGATTAAGGTATTACAGTGAGTTGGGGAGATTTCGATGCTCACCATCAGTTCTGGAACTGAAAAAAATCCTGACAGAAGAGGTATTGGCATATACAGGAATTTCGGTAACTAAAATTTTACATTGGCTAACAACCATTCATTCACTACTATCCCGAACTTATTTCATAATCAGTCAACGATAGACCTAAAATTCTTAACCCATGAAATTTACACACACCTTGATAACTAGAAAGCTCTATTTGATGCGATGGGGAGCAACCATTTTCCAATCGTAATGACTCTAAACTCCATTATAGATTCACCATCCAAGGAAAAAACACCAAGAAGGATCTTTCAGAAAGAAAATTGGCACAAATGTTAGAAAATAGACTCAATTGAAAAATATGTGAAAAATATTGTTCACGAGCCCTTAAACATCCAATTAGAAATCTTAGAATAAATCATGAACAGTGCAGCAGATAAGTCAATACCCAAATGGAACAATTCTAGTGTAATTAACCAAAAAGGCTTTACACCAAAATCATAGTAGACTGTGGAATGTTCTCATGCAATTGCTCAACGAAGGCTTAGTTTAAAAACTTTCAAGATGGATATGAACCCTGTAAGTTGCCAAGAATATTAAGAAGCTCAGTTAAAGGCCAAAACACAATCGAAAGGAAAAAAAGAACGGATGGCACAAATTATGTGCAAACATAGGTGAGAAAATATATCAAATTTACATGGAATGTTATAAGAAAACTTCGACCAAACAAAAGCAATAATGAAATATCACCCATCAAAGAAGACCACTCATTTAGCTGAGAAGTTTTTGAAACATATTTGGTGAAGTGAATAAAGTTGGAGTACATGCTCCGTAGCAGATGCTCAGGTAGTGAGGAGTAACTCCTTCTAACACGAGTAAGTGCTCTGATTCGATGTGAATAGAAAGTCAATATTGGGCCAGAGGACTTGCTCAGGCAAATGGAGCAAGTGCTCCACAGTTCCCTTTCTGTATCTTGTGCTAGACAGACGTGTTGCAACTTGTCCAGGTATCGAGCAGATAACACTAATATTCAGCGTCCACATTCGCATTGTTGTTTTAGTTGTCTCACGAGTTACAACAAAACAAGTGATGGCTTGTGATAAAGGGAATAACCCACAACTTGAAAACCAGGCTTCATTTATTTCGATTATAAAGGAATATCCAGTTATTTTGGAAAAGAGTAATATACCAAGTATCAAAAACAAAAGAAACAGAGCCATTGAAGAGATTCAAAATCGAATCGATAATGAATTGGGATTGCATCTCGACTCAAGCCAAATCTTGAAAAAATTCAATAATATGAAGAGGAGAGTGAAGTCAAAGGCAGATACTAACAAGACTGGCAACATGAAGGTTATCTTAAAACCATGGGAAGAGGAGTTACTTAATTTTATTGAAGGTGACACCGAAAACCCGGCTATTGTACGTTTAAAAGGTAAGTTCAGTTAAAACTGCTAAAAATATAATTTTGCCTTTTATAACAGTTATTTGATCTTGTTGGCATGATAAATAAACTCTCATTTTTTCTTCATATTGTACTGGTAAACTTTGTGTTAATGTTTTTTAGAACTACGCTTGTAATAAAGACCTTTACGTTATCAGGTGCTGTTACTGCGGGGACTGAAGAGACTCAGAATGAAAACAGTGTTTCTTTTGACTCTTCGGTGGATTCCACCAACTTTGAAACTAGCTCGGACAAAACAACTGAGAATCGACAAGGAAAGACGCTGAACAACGTAATGTAACAGGACGAAACGTTAAACTAGCAAAGAAGAAACTTAAATTAATTGAAACTGAGGAAACTAAAGATTTGACCTTGCCTGAGCTACAACGTTTGGTGTTACTTAAGCAGCTTGAGTACTTCAAAAAAGCTGAAAAATTGGTTGATATACAATTGAAACGAGACGAATCTAAGGAAATCAATCAGCCACAATCAAAAGCACCATCTGAGCAAAACGGAATTTAACAGAGGAACTACAAACTATAATTGGAACTTGTTAATCAACAACTTACTGTGATGGATTGGAGTTCAATACTCTGTAATAAATGTATAATAATGTAAAATAAATTCTCATCCTGTCCTAGGATAAAAATACCTACCTACTTCCAATTTCTAAAAAAAAAACACACAAAAAACAAAAACAATACCAAAAATATTTAAACTCTGGGTTCGTAATGCCCATGTTTACGTGCGTACGACTTTCAATAGAGCCTGTCTTACAGCCGTAAAGCCAGTGTCTGGGACAGTCGCTCAAGGGTCTTATGTACGGCAGTGTGTACAACCGGATATACAACACGGCCACAAGCAGAGGTTAGGTCCTACTGTGTTACAACAAGGCTTGTGGCCGTGTTGTATACGTACACACTGCCTACGTAAGACCCTTGAGCTACTGTCCCAGACAATGGCTTTACGGCTGTAAGACTGGCTCTATTGAAAGTCGTACGCACGTAAACACGGTCATTACGTCATAAATTCGTCGTATTTATTCCTTTCATGATTTAAGTGTAATTCCAATTATTAATTAAGCTAAAATGTTTAAATAATGCAATTGTTACATTGTGAGTAAACAAACTTTTGATTTGAAGTGTACAGGTGTTTATTGTTTTAACCTATATTTATAGTTTTTTTATAACACATTTTAGGAGAAATTTATTACATATTCTCACGAACGTCACACGGTTAAATGTATTAGAAAGAGTAAAATAACAAGTTAAAACATGAAAAATTATATTCGTACTGGTTTTGCATGGTTACTGATCCTCCAACACAATATTTATTTATCTTATAATTAATCTTGCAAAACTGGTAACGTAAACAATATAGTTGGTGTATCGTTTAAAACCAAGGTCTAAACTTACAACAAAGACAACAATGCACTATTAAAACAAACTATTATTGTTTTAAGATTGCCTTATACATTCGACAGATATTCTTTAGTTTCAATTACAATTACATATTGCGGAAACATAATAATTAAGCAAATAGTCACGTTCCTAAGAATTTCATTAACCAATCTCGGAAAAAACATTAAAAGTTAGTCATATAATAACTAAAAGTTGGCCCCAGTGCCATATCTACTAAGCCAAACGCATATTAAAAGAGTGAATATGATAATTAATTAATAAAATTAAATAAACACCTTAAAGAAAAAAAAACATATTTTTAAATACTGAATCCTTGAGAATGGCCCGGTTCATCTTTTTTCAACAAAGCTTAGGCCTATGATGATAAACGCTATGTGGTAAGTACATTCACTACGACATTTCCACAATTCAGCTTTAATGTATAATATAGTCCAGGATATGTTAGAATTCTGATTGTGAAAAATCAAAAATAGATTAAAATTTTAATTATTTAAAACATATTCAGCTAAAATTTGTTCATTCTTCTACTCTCTTCACTTTTTGTAAACTTTTAAATTGAAAAGTGCTAATAAGGATCTACAATTAGGTTTTTGATATTTTCCTCACTCATAAGTAATATATTTATGTTTTACATATAGTACACAGACTGCTGTATAATGCACGCATTGTGAGAATTATGTTTATTACTCGTTAAATACATTACAATTATTTTATCTATTCTTAATTATTATTGAATGTGTTAGCCCAATGACGTGTCACTATTAACGCATTGTCATTTTCCCTTGTTAAATTTAATGGAGGACATAGTGTAATCTTTCCTTGTCAAAGTTTATGTAAGACACATTGTCATCTACCTTTGACAACGTTGTTGTAGGACAGTTTGTCACCTTCCCTTGTCAAATTTGATGTAGATAAAGTGTCTTCTTCGTTTGTCAAAGTTGATCAGGACACAGTGTGTTCATCCTGTGCCATAGTTGAAGAAACAATGTCACCTTTTGTTCTCATATTTCAAGAAAGACATGGTGTCATCTTCCGTTTTCAACGTTGATGCAGGTCACAGTGTCATCTTTCTTTTTCATTATTGATACAAGACGTAGTGACGTGGGTAGATTATTTTACTGATAACCAAATTACATCGAATTCTATTCGCTGTGTTAAAGAAAGAGATGATTATTTGAAATGTTTGATTAGAAGATCAAGGTCACTTCATTGTCTACAATCTGTTGCCTAACATGATAATATCCGTGTAAAGTTTAATATTAGACACTAGTCTCATCGTCACGACTAAACCTCAATTATACATTACGACTCAAACTAGTATAATATAACTAAATATAAATTTATATTTTAATTTATTATGAAAAACCCTTCTTGGATTTTTAGCTTTTAATGGTTAATGTATATAATCTTACATGTTTCAGCATCCGACAGATATTTTATAACTCCACATATGTTGAGCTACGACACCAAATACAATTTTACTCTAAAGGTTTGGACACACCTTTATGATGGTTTAAATTATACTACTGTGGCAAAACAGTCCAGGTTTGCAAATGTAGAGGTAGAAGTGGTTGGGGAAAACGAAATGGTGCCGTATGACATTGAAATTATGTAGGTTAATTTTAATGTAAAAATATAATAGCATATATAACTAATGTATATATTTTAGATTTACTTTTTCTATACATTTTCAGTGATGAAAAAGTTATTATTAACGCATATTTATTACAGTTCGAATACTAATTTGATTTTTTAGATATCAGTACTAATTTTTTGGACTTTTTAATAAAATTTGAGTAAAGACACTTCCACTCTTAAAATGTAAGCATTGCACAATCTTTTTCTTAACAGCGAATAATTTTTCATGAGTTATATCAATCATTGTAGTATATAGATTTTTACGTAAATTTACTCTTCCTTACTTTGTTTAATATTTTATATATGTTATTACATGTTTGAGTGATACCTGGCTAGGTGACAGTGGTACACTATTATAAAGGTTATATTATTAACAATATACTTACGTTGTAAGATATTGCACTATGATAGAATAGTACCCATTATAAAAGTAAAGTCATAACATAAATATTTATGTTTAAGTGTGTGTATATTATTAGGAAAGTGCGTAACTAAGTCAACTGCAATTTAACATTAACTTGCACTCTATATTATCTAGGATCGTTTGTGTATTCGCAGGACATCTCGAGAATAAAATTGGCTGTGGATTTAAGCGAAATCTGTTACATAACTCTTACACTGGCGTTCATTTAAGTAGTATATTACATTCATTATACTATTGAAAGAATAATTTTTACCTTAGAGAGCACTCGTATTATTTTATATTAAAAATCTTTGCGTAAAATAGTTAGAAAGGGACAACTTTCTCATAAACTGTAAACCATAGATTTCACAGTCGTAAACTTGTAGGACGCCTTTAAAGAATATTTTTGTTTTAAACTATTAACTTTAGGATTTCTATACTGAGATTTAACATTAATATCACTTAAGTAATTTAATTGTCATTCCATATCTGACTTTTTTATACTTAACTCTATTGATTTTCTATATAACTAACACTTATATAACTATAACTTTTTTATAGTGACTAACAGTTGCATGATTTACGCAATAATCCATCAGTGAAACTTACTTCTAGTGACTAATTTATTTGTATGTTTAATAAAATTTTAAACATAAGCTATTAAAAATCTATTATATTGACTCATTTAATAATTTTAGATGTGCTACGAACTGTGGTGTAAAGGTGTTACCAAATACGATACTATTTTTGAAGGCCAAAGAAAAGAATAATTTATATGATGGCCTCGAATTTACGTGGACTTATTCTAAGGATAATGGTGCTGCACAGTCATTGGATTCCATAAAAGAACAAAACTTGCCGGATTTTATGTTAATAATCAAAGATAATAGTTTAGACGGAGGAGTTGAATACAATGTATTGCTTGAAGGTAAGAAAAGAATGGAATATTCTGGAATATTATTTATACATGTAGGTAGTAAGCGGTACTTTATTATATTTAGTTAATCAATTATTATAATATTAAATATTGTATCCCATTACCTTAAGTTGATTTCTCCATGTTACTTAAGTCAAACCTCCATAGTCAAACACTACACACAAACGCGTGTATCTTACTATTCCTCTTCGTAATAATAAAAAGTAAAGTAAAAGTAAAGAATGTCTTATTTTACCAGGCGAAGTTAGGGCTAAGAAGCCCTCTCTAACACTTAACCTGGGGACCAACGGCTTAAAGGTGACTTCCGAACCACCACCAATGGCCGGGCAGGCGGGCCGCTTGCAAGGACAGGATCGCTCAGCGGTCACCTGTCCAAGCAGCAGCCACGCTCGGCGTTGCTTGATCTGGTTATCTTGCGATAACCGCCGTACCCACTACACTGCGCCATTGGCGCCAAATGTAAATCTTCCGATTATGCATTTCCCATATGCATTATATATATTTAACCATGAAATATCAAAGTTTTCCATACATACTTTTATCGATCAATCATATACCGTATATATCGTCAACGAATTAAAGTTTAGGTTCCGATAGCGTAGACGTAGTCTATTCCACAGTCCATCGTTTAAATTCTCTATTTACTAGAATACAGGAAGTAAAACAAATTATTTATTTCTAGATTTTGACAAACTTATTGCTTATGTTATTGGGAAATTGTTATAAACTTGAAGCATTCTAATGTGTGATGATTTTAAAATTAAATTCTTTCTGGCAATAAAAAATTAATGTAGGTTATGTATTTGATGTATGATGATTGCAACCATTTTAATCCCAACATAATAATTACGTTATCAGTTTAATTTTTCTTTTATTTTGTATAGTTATCTTTCCTCTCTTCCGACTTGATTGAGTTACTGTCCTCTTCTTTACCCTATTTAGTTCCAAGACTAATGAAAAATATAAATTATATTTTTCAAATAGACATGAATTTATTCCCTATGTGATTTTTTTCATGTGTGTTTCCTTGTTTCCACTTATTGTATCAGTCTTCGTTGGAAATGAAGCCAAATATTTCTTGATTAAAAATTCAACATCATTGATTTTAAAAGTGGAATTGTGAGCTAGCATCCAATCCTTAACATCCACACGTACTATCTTTGATACATTGATATAAAGGGGGATAGAAGAAATCTTACATGTCGTGACTATAAGTATTGTCATCTATGAGTCATCTATCTATCTATGTTTAAATGTCATCTATAAAGTAATAAAACTTAGCTAGTTTGTGTTTATTTCATAAAGTTGTATTGTACTTGTACTAAAAGTGGTGAAAATTGTATGTTCTTCTCCAACAAGTACTACTGCACTTCATCTTTAGCAGTACTCGAATTGGGACACTTAAACACTTACTTATTCATTGTGATGTACTTGTGAACACCCATTGCCAACAACCACTACAGAATTATGAGATACATTTGCCAACAAAATTACTCTGAAGCACTTATCATATTATTCACTGTTTACTTTATAGTAATAGACTCGTGTTACCATACTCGCTTTCCTCTCATGAAAGGTAACTCGCTTTCCACGTAGTCAATTAATTAGAATTTAGCCCTATTTCTCCCCCGAGCTTGTAAAAACAGCCGTTCTTTTTAATAGCCCAGTGAAAATTACGTGAGAATCACCAAACAAATCCTTACCCGACATATGAGATGTAAATGTATGGCTCATCCGTATAAAATGTACTACGTTTTTGCAGCCTGTAATCTTATCAGATAAAAATAATTTATAAATTATCAAATTTAACGGTTTTATATGGCATGATTATCCTTATTAACAAAGTTTTTGGAAATACGTATTTAACATGAGCCCCGATTCGGGGACGCTGCTTTAGCACCCCCTGAAATAAGCACCCCCCGACTTTGACATCATGGCAGAGGGGTGCTAATTTAGCTCATGGAAATGGTCGAGGCCCTCCCTGAATGTTACCCCTGTTCCAAGGGGGTGCTTTTTCAGTGCATGGACCTGGCCTAGTCACTGAAAAAGCACCTCCTAGCATTCAACCAATAACACAAGCAGATTTGTATTTTAGAGATCGAATCTATATATAGTTTTTATCTGGAGTTACGCGACGCTGTCTCTTATAAGCTAGTATCTAAGATTGTGTTGAAATTTCGGATAAATGATGAAATACTATGTTTATAAAATATGCCTACTCTGTCTTTTAAATTACTATACGACTTAATATTACATAATAAGTGCTCCAACTAATAAAGCTAATAGGCCCCACGATTGCTCCCTCTCGCACAAATTGTCCTATTTTTGTAAAATTTTTCAGTCATGACTTTGCTTTCTGAATGTTTTCTAAATATTACTAAATAACAGAATTAATTAAATCATGTTCATAATTTGTTCGACTTCAGTTAAGTTTTCATTTAATAAGTTTATACAATTAATTAACACACTTATTAACATAATCAGAACATAAACCTACAATTTTCAATTTTAAGTCTACGCACAGGTCATTAAAGCACATTTAGTCTCTTTCCCTTTAAGTTTCTTAACAAACAGTAGTTATATAGCAAATTAAAATTGATGATAAATGCTGTTTGTATTTGTTTTTAATTTTAATTAGCTATTTTATTTTCTATGTATGGATTTATTATTATGAGATATAAGTTTTTTACTATTGTGTATTAAGCTCTTTCATGTAATCTATAAAATACTATAGTCTAAAAATACCATAATTTGTCATTTTTTCTCTTCAATATTAGATATTTACTTTTATATAGACAGTTATAGAGTTTTGTAAAAATAAAATCTGTTTTTGATTTCATTTGACATTGGTTTTTTAGGAGACAAAAGTTGATTTTTAAAATATTACGTGAGGTAAAATTTAAATTATGGGTTTTAATTAACAGTTAGTCAAGTATCTAAGCTGTGCCATTGTAATTGTACAGGAATTACTTATTGGGTGTCTCCATCAAAGCAAAATCTACTGATAGTCTAAATTAAGGGTATTCACTGAGCATTGACATTGCAAGTTTAATCCAATAGTGAAAAATCTATTATTGACGTTTCTCGATATAATTAAAACTAAGTCGTTTTAACATGTGAGCCATAATTAAACTATTTATTTGGTTTAATAGCTTCACGAAAATGGAAGTAGTTTATCTTAGTTTGATTATCTCAAATTAAAAAAAAAAAAAACCTAGTATATTTTGGATGGTTCAAAACTTGTCCTAAGAAGGTACACTTCTGCTTAAAAAAAATTAAATATTTGAGCGAAATATTGTTGTACTCAGGAAATATTTTATGTACAACTATAACTAAGGTCTAATTTAATTTAACTGGCATTTAAACATGTATTGAACATAATTCATTTAATATATATTATTTTATTTAATAATTAAATTTTAAAATTTGTTTTTATACAATCAGATAAATTACATATGAAAATGGTTTTTTTATAATTGTCATTTATAACAAACAGAAATATTTTTCTTTACGTTTTCCTTTAGATGCAAAGCAATTGAAATACATGTTTCAGGCAAAAAAATCTGTTGGAACAGAGCAGTATTTTATGTTTAATGAATTTGTAATAATATGTGTTGTTTTAGGATGTATTTATTTACTAAAATATAGTAATGCGACTATGAGATGTATTTCCAATAAATCAGCTTATCTATGATGTTGTCATCTATAAAAGCATTATTGTCTGAATATTACTGAACGATTGTATTCGTTGTTTATTATTCTTAATATAAAACAGATAACCTAAAGCAACTTTATTTAGTTTTTTATCAGATATTTTGAACAATTTAAACATTGTGTTAAACAAAGCAGTTTATTATTGTTACTAATAAATTTGTTTTTTTTTCAGTCATCGTAGATAAAAGCATTAATTGTCGATAAATTTACAATATCTCTATTAGTTTTAATTTATTAGAGGGAAAAAGTGACATGGCAACAGATATTAATTCATGTACTTCGTGTACTTTAAATGAAGGAACTCGTATCTAAGCGCAATCGGGATAAGCTAAATTTGAAATGCCGTTTATTCGATTTTTGTATTGTGAGCTACTCCCTGAGAAACTCAATATCGACCGTGTTTTTTCACAGTAAATCTGTTAGTACCTATGTTATTTTAAACAAGTTTGGTCATTATATTTGTGATAGAATCCAATTAAAATGCAATTCTTGCAATTCCTAAGTGAAACTGCAGGTTTTCAAGAATTTAAAAGTTTAAATATTTTTATAGTCCCTATTTTACACGTACTAAAGATGTTATATTATATTTTTCCTGTGTGTGTTAACTTTCGAAAAACAGTTGTCTTAAGGACATCCCTATCTCTTGTTAGGGAAATATTTAAATTATCAATCCAACCATCAAAAATCTGTCAAAAAAGGAGTAGCCAACTCGTTGTTTGATAGAGCAAAGAGCTTGTGCTCAGATAAAGAGGGATTAAAAGAGGAATTTAAGAAAGTTGAATCGGATCTCAGAAGCAATGGATACCCTAAATTAGAAATAAATAAGTGTAAACGAACCAGAATAATCATTCAGAAAAACAGAATTGTGATAAATTTGCGTTTATGTCAATCCCTTATGTCCCGAGATTATCGGAGAAAATTAGAACAGTAGGTAGAAAATACAACATTAAAACCGCGTTTAAAACACACAACACTCTTAGACAAAGCCTCGTAAAAACAAAACCAAAAAATGGCACACAGAATTCCAAAAACTGTTTTTACAGTATAAAATGTAGTTGCAATAGGGAATACATAGATGAGACAAAAAGACCACTAAACGTAAGGATAAAAGAGCACAAAGAAAATACGAGAAAGGGTCTCACAGAAAAGTCAAAAATTGCACACCATTGTTGTTCCGAAGACCACCATATGAATTGAGATAAAGCCAACATATTACATCGGGAACCACATTTCTTCAAAAGGAAATTAATTGAAGCAACATACATTAAATTAGCAGACCAACCAATCAGTCAACCATCAGTAGAGATTAGGCCGCCTTGGTTGCCAATTCTAAAAAATGAACTAAAGAGAAAACCAAAAGTATCAAACGGATCAGATATTTGTAATAAACAAATGTGGGGTCACAATATGGTTTTAAGAAGTTCATCTCGCATGAACCAATAGTAACGAAAGAGCCCATTCCTGCCCCCCTTCCTTTTTATTTCCGCTATCTTGTTTTTTTCTGCCGTGACGATTACCATTGGCCAGTGCCCTCTGGTCAGTCGTAGGTGGTTAGTAGACGAATGAAGACGTATTGTGACCTGGATTCCGTAGTTCAGTTCACCGAACGATGGCAAATGTCCGGAAAAATACTGTTTCCTTCACAATCCTTCCATAGTCAAAAATAACCTTCAAACAAAGATTTAAAGTTTTAATATTTTATTTAGTAGGGCGTGATTATTGACATCAACAAGGTATAGGCGCTGATTCAAGGGGGTGCTAAATCAGCACATGGACACTATCAAGGCGCTTTATTAGGACCCCCCAATTCGAATGGGACTTATCAGGGCATGGACACGGCCACTGCGCTTGTTTAGCACCCCTTTTCGTGAAGACAAATTGACTTCAGTAGCGAGGGGGTGCTATGACCAAGGGGTGCTAAATCAAGCGCACCCGCCGCTAATAACATGCGCAGTACCAAAATATACTGTGTCTATATTATCTAACACAGCTAGTAATAGTACCCAAACAAAAATGTTCTGTTCCACTAATAAGCTGGTTTTACACAACTGTTTTTATTTGGAATAAGTTTTCGTTATTTTGGCACAGATAATTCTAAAAACTATATATTTAGAACTTATTAATTAAATTTTCATGAATGTTTTGTGTTTCAGTTAAGTTAAAAGGTGATTTAACTACAATCTACAACTATAAATTTGAAACAGAGTCAATTGGAACCAACGAAACCTGTGATGTGACCCCAAGTAAAGGCACGAAAGGAGAAACTAAATTTGATATTGTTTGCTCTTATAACGTGGAGTCAAACTTCATATATGAATTTTATGATAAAACTTCCGAAGAAGCTGATGAAAAAACTATATTTAATGGTGAGTATCAACGGAGTATCATAACGGTGGTAAACATGCTCAATTTTTCTTCAATAACAGCAATAATTGTTATATTACACAGCATTTAGAATAACCACAGATAGTAGGCATAATTTCA